>NC_073694.1:121788263-122150302 GCF_029784165.1 Wyeomyia smithii
GTTAACAACTTAAAATTTTTTGAAAAAGCACATGCATTGTATAATGTGCGTGTAAAGTGGGAAATTTATAGGAAGTATGGCGGAGGTGAAAAGCATATCACCCAATGCCGTACTTGCCAACGTTATGGCCATGGTTCCAAATTCTGTAACATGGACCAAAAATGTCTTAATTGTGGAGACTCTTCTCACAAAAAGGACACATGTCCTGTGAAAGAGAGTAAAAATTTTCGCTGTGCGAATTGTAACGGCAACCATATGTCAAATTTTTATCAATGCCCAGTCCGTTTAGCAATTGTTAAGGCAAGGCAAGGTAAACAAAATTCAATTTCTCAATTAAAACCAATTCCAAAACAAAGTTCTCCAAGCGTACCAGTGACGCATAGTTTACCTACTCCTTTGCATACCCGTTTAACTTATGCACAGGTTACAGGTAGTTCGAACATTATACCGCCTAGTGTTGTTAGTTCGAAAATGACCGTTAATATGGGTAAGCAAAACACGCTAGAAAATAATTGTACACCTATTACTCCAGCTAATATTGCTGCCGAAAATATTTTTTCTAATGTCAACTGCCTGTGGCCTATTACGGCAGGTAAACTTTCTTTTTTGCAACAGGCAATGTTCGATCTTATGAACGCCATGTTGCAGGCAAAATCAATGTTTGAAGCCATTCAAATAGGCACAAATTTTACTATTAAAATTGTTTCTAATTTAAAATTTAGCAATGATTTTAAATAAAACAATTAAAATATTAAATTGGAATGCTCGCTCATTGAAGGCCAATGAGAATGAGCTTTTTAATTTTTTAACAGTAAATAATGTGCATATTGCAATTATTACTGAAACATTTTTGAAACCTAACATTAAATTGAAATATGATCCCAATTACGTGGTTCATAGATATGATAGGATTCAGGGTTCCGGCGGTGGAGTTGCAATTGTTATTCATCGCCGAATCAAACATCGTGCTCTTCCCCATCTTGAGACGAAAGTTATTGAAACTTTGGGAATTGAAGTTCAAACTGAACTTGGGATTTTATTTATTGCCGCAGCATATTTACCATTTCAATGCACACGCGAGCACAAAAATTATTTTAAAGGTGATTTACAAAAACTCACCAGAAATCGTTCGAAATTTTTCATAATCGGTGATTTTAACGCTAAACATCGTTCATGGAATAATTCTCAAAGTAATTCCAATGGCAAAATTTTATTCAATGATTGTTCTTCAGGATACTATTCTATTTTGTCTCCGAATAGTCCTACATGCTTTTCTTCTGTAAGAAACCCTTCAACAATTGATTTGGTGCTAACAGACCAAAGTCATGTATGTAGTGATTTGATCACACACGCTGACTTCGATTCTGACCATCTTCCAATAACTTTTTCTTTATCACATGAATCAGTTTTAAACCCTATGAGCTCTGTTTTAATTATAACAAGGCTAATTGGGAAAGATACAAAACTCATATGGAGAGAAATTTCAATAATGAGCTTGATTTGCAAAACGAAGTGAATATTGATTCCGCTTTGGAAACATTAAAATGTGCAATTGTTGATGCCAGGAATTATTCTGTTCCAAAGGCTCAAGTGAAATTTGATTCATCAATAATTGACGAAAATCTTCAACTTCTAATTCGTTTGAAAAATGTCCGCAGACGTCAATATCAACGTTCTCGTGACCCTGTTTTTAAAACTATTTATAAAGATTTACAGAAAGAGATTAAACATAGGTTTACTCTTCTGAGAAATCAAAATTTTGAGACTAAAGTTGAAAAATTGAAACCATATTCAAAACCATTTTGGAAGCTGTCGAAGATTCTTAAGAAACCTTCAAAGCCTATTCCAGTTTTAAAAGATGGTGAACGTTTTCTTGTATCCAATGAACAAAAGGCTCAAAGACTTGCTCAGCAGTTTGAGAGTGTTCATAACTCAAATTTGAATTTTGTGAGTCCAATTGAAAATGAAGTCACACGTCAATTTGATTCAATTTCTTCCCAGAATTTTTTACCTGCAGAAATAATTGAAACTAACTTGAATGAGATTAAATCAATTATTAAAAATTTCAAAAATATGAAAGCACCTGGTGACGATGGAATCTTTAATATACTAATCAAACATCTCCCTGAGAGCACAATGGACTTTTTAGTGAAAATTTTCAATTGCTGCTTCAAAATTGCATATTTTCCCAAATTATGGAAAAATGCAAAAATTACTCCCATTTTAAAACCGGATAAGAACCCAGCTGAAGTTTCAAGTTATCGACCAATCAGTTTGCTTTCTTCAATAAGTAAACTGTTTGAGAGAATTATTCTTAACAGAATGATGTCACACATCAACGAAAATTCAATTTTTGCAAATGAACAGTTTGGATTTCGCCATGGGCATTCCACAACTCATCAATTGCTCAGAGTTACTAATATGATACGAGCTAACAAATCTGAAGGTTATTCCACTGGAGCTGCTCTTTTAGACATAGAAAAAGCATTCGACAGTGTTTGGCATAAAGGTTTGATTGCGAAATTGCAAACTTTTAATTTTCCAATTTTCCTAATCAAAATTTTAAAAAATTATCTTACTGATCGAACTCTGCAGGTTGTCTATCAGAATTCAAAATCTGATAGATTTCCTGTCAGAGCAGGTGTACCTCAAGGTTCAGTGTTGGGTCCAGTCCTGTACAACATATTCACTTCAGATCTTCCTGATTTGCCTCCAGGATGCACAAAGTCATTGTTCTGCGATGACACAAGCATTTCCGTAAAAGGAAAAAGCCTTCGTGTCATATGCAGTCGATTGCAGAAAAGTTTAGATATTTTTTCTTCCTACTTGCAAAAGTGGAAAATCTCTCCCAATGCTTCTAAAACTCAAATGATAATTTTTCCTCATAAGCCTAGGGCTTCTTTCCTCAAGCCAAACAATAATCACGTTGTCAAGATGAATGGGGTTATTTTAAGTTGGTCCGACAAGGTTAAGTACTTGGGACTAATTTATGATGAAAAACTTATTTTCAAAGAGCACATTGAGAGTATACAAGCCAAGTGCATCAAATATACGAGATGTTTATATCCTCTTATTAACAGGAATTCTAAACTTTGTTTAAAGAACAAACTTTTGATTTACAAACAAATTTTTAGACCAGCAATGCTTTATGCTGTACCGATCTGGTCAAGTTGCTGTTCAACAAGGAAGAAAACGCTCCAAAGGATTCAGAATAAAATTCTGAAAATGATTTTGAAGCGTCCTCCTTGGTTTGGTACACTCGAATTACATAGACTTACTGGTGTTGAACCATTAGAAGCTATGTCAAATAAAATTATTAACAATTTTCGACAAAAATCGTTGCAATCCTCAATTGCTACGATAAGCTCTCTTTATAGCCAATAAGTTAGCAATTAAGTTAGTTGTAAGTTTACTTCCCCTTTTCTGACAAGTAGGTTTAAATCCCTACGAATGATAAGTCCTAATTGCGAAAGCAAACAAATCCTAACAATTAAAATTACAAATTTCTAACAGTGCTGAGAAGTCACCATTTGTGATTGGACACACATACTCATTATTTACTAATATTTATCATAAATACTTAAGCTACTAACAAATCCCCCCTTATAAAAAAAAAAATAACATACCAAACAAGTGTGAACAATATCAACTGCATACACTGTTTTCATTGCTAGCCGTAAACCATAAGCGAAAAAAGAATGTGCAAAAAATAATGGCAATACACTATAACCTCACTTCCCTTCGTGGGGCATAGCGTGAGCCCCGCCCCGTGAGCGTGATAAAATGATGCAATCCATTGCAGTAGAATTTGTTTGACTATCTTCTATTTCTCTGAAAACTCATGTCACGAACGATTGTACTTACATTCTATTTATCCTCGTCGCCAAATGTTGGGAAGTGTTCGGAAGTCAAATGACTGAATAATGATAATTTGTGTTCACTTGTTTTCCTATGGTGGATCTCACAAAACCGAACTTCATTCCAAATAAAGTATCGTCAATACCTGTAAGCAACTTGAAAGTTCGTGAGAAGCTGCTTGTTCCCTTTTATTGAAACCTTGAAGTTCACATAAAGTTCACACGTGAACTTCAAAACCCCCGGAAATTAAAGTTCGGTTAGCATTTTATCCGTACTTCTTATCAGCATGAAAGTTCAGGAGAAGCTGCTCTTCATTGGAACCTTGAAGTTTTTGAAGTCTATGTCGTACAGCCCTCTACAATTATGGGTCAGTCAACGTGTTGCCTAAATGTTGAAAAACGAATATAAAATCGAAAAAGTTATCAACTACGAATGTTTTACTATCTATTTCTGTGTTCTGATGTATACTTTCGATCGACAATTAGTTCCACTGCAGCTGATGTCTGTAAATCGGTTAAGAAGAAAAATAGTACTTGAATAGCAAAATACACAATTATGGGTCACTTTTAGCCTTCAAGATCATTTAGTTTTTAAGCCATCAAAATCCATCACAAAAGTTATTTCATTGTTGTAAAAGCTTGATAATAAGTTATTTTATTAGGTCGTGATGTATTTTCATGCAAAAGCAATAAAAATAGCCAAAATATGGACTGACCCACAATTGTGGACCGCAAAACGTGACATTACTGCAATTATGGTTTACTTCACTTATTGTACCGAGTAGAATTATTGTTGTTAGTAACATTTTCAACATTAAATCATTTCAATCGTATGAATAGGGTTACAATTGAGCTATGAAAAATATCACTTCCAATGAAAATTGTTCAGTTCCGTGAGAATAGACGTATTTGCGTAAAAGTGACCAATTGTAGCTGACCCATAATTGTGGAGGCACTGTACTTCATTTCCACTTTGAAGTTCATGTTAAGGTCTGACTGATGTGATAAAAAATGAGTTCTTTAAAAACTATAAAGAAAAGTGGTTTATTTTATTATCATCGGCATTTTTTTTATCTAAATAAATGGCAAAAGGAAAACAAAGCTATAATTCCAATAGGTAATTGTGGGAGATGAATCGAGATAACCAAATAAATACACAAACAAGGGTAATGAACATCCAAAAAGAAAAATCGATTTATATATATTTTATAATCACTCAAGAAATAATTAGAGTGTAGCCAAATTCATGCAACATATATACACCTTGAAATTTGTTTGACTTGTGTGTAAATCGGAATGATCGTGTGAAAGCGGAGTCGAGAAAACCTAGTCTTTCGACGAAGTTTGCAGCGCATGGACGCGTTTGGAATGTGAAAAAAAAATCACCACAATGGCGCAGTTGCTCCCAGAAGGTAAGAAAAACACTCAAACTTTGAAATTCGGTGAATAGTGAAAGAAAGTGATTGAATGATTCGAAGATCCTTGGTGGTTCCTGTAGACACAAAATTCGTGATTGAATTTCCGAAAAGAGTGGTCGCCATTTCGATTGTGCGGGGAGGGAAGTGATTGTAACTATTTTGAGTTTAATGGAGGCAATGTTCAGCTATTTTCTGATTTCAAATTCCCACGGAAGAGCGGATTGGCACACTTCTGACTCCGACGTAGCAATGGGCGAGATCAATCCGTTTTTTTGCAGAATCAATTCTCGCAGGTCGATTAATCGATGGTTAAAATCAATGTCTTTGTACGATCTCTTGCTGAATCGATTCTTTACAAACAAATTTGACAATAAACGAGGTCGATCCGATTTTCAGCGGTATCGATATTTTTAGGTCAATTCTATTTCTAGAATCGATCTTTCAAATTTTGAATAATCGATTTAGGCGAACCATTTTTTTTTACGAAAGTTGCTAAATGAAAGGTTGGTAAGCAATAATAAACCCTCGAAATGGCGGTAAGCAAATAAAAAAAAGCGACGGAAGGGAGGCAAGCAAAAAAAAACCGACGGAAGGGCGGTAAGCAAAAAAAAAACCGACGGAAGGGCGGTAGGCAATAAGAAAAACCGACGGAAGGGCGGTAAGCAAAAAAAAAACGACGGAAGGGCGGTAAGCAAAAAAAAACCGAGGGAAGGGCGGTAAGCAAAAAAAAACCGACGGAAGGGCGGTACGCAAAAAAAACCGACGGAAGGGCGGTAAGCAAAAAAAACAGTTGGAAGGACGGCAAAAAAACATACCGACGAAAGGCGGTAGAAAAAAACCGACGGAAGGGCGGTAGGCAATAAAAAAAACCGACAAAAGGGCGGTAAGCAAAAAAAAAACGGAGGAAGGGCGATAGGCAATAAAAAAACGACGGAAGGGCGGTAGGTAAAAAAATACGAGAGGGCGATAGGCTAATAAAAAAAAATACGGAAGGGCGGTAAGCAAAAAAAAACTATTGGAAGGATGGCAAAAAAATTGACGAAAGTGCCCTAGCAAAAAATAAAACGACGAAAGAGTGGTAGGCAAACACAAAAAAAAACGTAAGAGCGGTTAGCAAAAAAAAATCGTTGGAAGGACGGCAAAAAAACGACGAAAGGGCGGTAGGCAAAAAAACCGACGAAAGGGCAATACAAAAAAACCGACGGAAGGGCGGTAAGCAAAAAAAGCGATGGAAGGGCAGTAGGCAATAAAATAAAACCGACGGAAGGGCGATAGGCTAGGCAAAAGAGAAAAACAACGGAAGGGCGATGCGCAGAAAAAAAAACTGTTGGAACGACGGCTAAAAAAATTGACGAAAGGGTGGTAAGCAAAAAAAAACGATGAAAGGACGGTAGGCAAAAAATAAACCGACGGAAAGGTGGTAGGCAAAAAAATTGACGGAAGGGCGTTAAGCAAAAAAAAAACCGTTGGAAGGACGACAAAAAAATCCGACGGAGGGCGGTAGGCAATAAAAAACGGAAGGAAGGGCGGTAGGCAATAAAAAAAGACGGAAGGGCGGTAAGCAAGAAAAATAACCGACGGAAGGGCGGTGGATAAAAAAAAACACGAGAGGGCGATAGGCAAAAAAACTGCGGAAGGGCGGCAAGCAAAAAAGAAAACTGATTAAAGGATGGCAAAAAAAATTGACGAAAGTGTCCTAACAAAAATAAAACGGCGAAAGGGCGGTAGGCATAAAAAAAACTGACGGAAGAGCGGTAAGCAAAATGAAACGTTGGAAGGACAGCAAAAAAAAACCGATGAAAGGACGGTAGGCAAAAAACCGGTCGGAAGGGCGGTAAGCAAAACAAAAAAGCGACGGAAGGGCAGTAGGCATTAAAAAAACGACGGAAGGACAATAGGCAAGAGAGAAAAACAACGGAAGGACGGTGCGCAGAGAAAAAACTGTTGGAATGACGGCTAAAAAAAGTTGATGGAAGGGCGGTAAGCAAAAAAACCGACGGAAAGGCGGTAGGCAAAAAAAAAGACGGAGAGCGGTAAGCAAAAAAAAACGTTGGAAGGACGGCAAAAAAACCGACGGAAGGCCAGGAAGGCAAAAAAAGAACGACGGAAGAGCGGTACGCAAAAAAAAACGACGGAAGGGCGGTTAGCAAAAAAAGCTATAAGAAGGCCGGTAAGCAAAAAAAACAGACTGAAATTACCGCAAAAAAAGTACCGAAGAAAGGGCGGATTTGCGTTACGCAACTAGCGATTGGTCCGGACTTGGGTGTTGAAGTCTAAGGACTGATATTTCAGGCAGATATTGTGAAGTAACTTCAAGATACGCTGGCAGATAACGAGCAAACACAAAAGGATTTCACTTGATTTTCCCGTCTGTTATGCTTTCGAGTGGTGGTGTGCATGTCTGGTCTAGGGCAAGGAGGTCCCGGAACATTTTCTCCGTTGACCGCTCGTAGCCTTAAGATTACAGAGCTCGCTTCGACAAGCAAAGGTCATGAGTTCGAACTGAAGATAATCAGATTGTTCGGTGTTAAAGAGACTTTTACGCATGGGTTTGTTCTCAGATCCCCCGCAAATAAATGTGAAACGCAATGGGAGAGCGACGATTGCCGAGTAAAATAGAAAAAAAAAAGGATTACAATATTTTGTTTAGTTTTGGTGAATTTTCAAATAGAAAAACATTCGAAAATGCATTCGAAATACTCTGTTGTCGCAAATAACTACTGTATATAAAAGCCTTTAGCAGAACTCATCGAATTAATGAACTATGTAAATGCAATAAATTTGTAATTTAATATGTAATTTAGTATGATTCAATTTATACTTGAAAATTATAAAAAAACGAAACGAAACAACAAAGCGGAGACAAAACCAATCGACTTCCGATAAATTTAAGATTGTTTGGGGCTCCAAATGGAACAAAAAAAAACTTTGTTCTGGCTTTGTGCTATCAAGTTTCTTTTTTCCATATAACGATTCACCACCCTAATATATATAGACCTACAGATTAAACAACAACAAGATTCAATGACGTCAAATTGATGAACAAAATTTTCATATTAAAAGTGTTTATAATCTGTATAACGAATTTGAAATATCTGTACTAGTTTGTATTCCGTATTTTATTCTTACACCATTACTTTCTGATGAAATGTTCATCGGGATAGTAGTTGCAAAGATGATACGCGTCACTGAAGTAACGAAGAAAATCTATAAAACCTGATGATCAATTTATCTGCACATTATTATGTTGCCAGTGGACAAGGCGGATAATGTGGGAGATGAATCGAGGTAACCAAATAAATACACAAACAAGGGTAATGAACATCCAAAAAGAAAAATCGATTTATATATATTTTATAATCACTCAAGAAATAATTAGAGTGTAGCCAAATTCATGCAACATATATACACCTTGAAATTTGTTTGACTTGTGTGTAAATCGGAATGATCGTGTGAAAGCGGAGTCGAGAAAACCTATTCTTTCGACGAAGTTTGCAGCGCATGGACGCGTTTGGAATGTGAAAAAAAAAATCACCACAGTAATATAAGGGTGTTGAAAGGTTTTCTCTAACTTAACACTTTTATTTTGTTGCCTTACAGGAAATCAATATGTTATGTTTTATTTAAAAATTCCATCAATTTTTGTCTTAATGTATAAAACTTAACAACTAGAGACGATTAACAATGAATAATTAGCGAATCCGCAGGCGACGTAAAAAAGTGTTGGTGGGTTCGTTGAAGTCGGACAGTTCTACAACCTCGTAGACATAAACCTAATCGCATCATACTGACCTTACCGACTATTGGGGATGGGCGATACTAGCATCAATACCAGCGGTATCGATACTAGGGGTCGCGGTATCGAGTATTTTGGCATCGATACTCACCGCGAGAGATGAGTACCGGTATCGATACTTTCTGAATGATGATTTTTGAAAAAAAAATTGCAAGTCTGATACCGATACTATCGAAGTATCGATGATCGATACTCCTTCAGCCGATACTTCAATTCGCGTTGACGGTGTTGCTGATATTTGTTTGGTTTTTGCATGCGAAAAAGAAGGAAGGAAATATTTTTGCTTTTGTCATCACGCACATTTTGACAATTACATATGAGTGTTCACGTAGGTGCGAACAGCCTTCAAAATCTCTTTCAACGCGAATAACCCGAATTGGCCCTGACGACTCTGTTGATATTGGTTTGGTTTTTATTTGCGAAAGTGAAGGAGGGAAATATTTTTGCTTTTGTTTTCACACATAAATTGACAATTGCATATGAAAACTCGCGTAGGTGCGAACAGCCTTAAAAATCTCTTTTACTTGTGTCAGGGCCAATACCTGCACGGAGAAAAAAGATTGGTAAAAACAACCAAATTTCATGTTAACTCAAACAGATTCTTAGTTTTAAACAGCGACAAACAAACTTTTGGGTAACATCACCATAGCGGCTGTTTGAAATAAATAAATTATTCGTTTTATAATAAACTAGCAAGTGCAGATTGTTTCAACAAAATACATGGTTGATCCAAACAAAAAAAGTTTATATTTTTGACCACCGTTAACTACAAATAAAAACTATGGTAGTTTTAACCGAAGCGTTTTTTAAGAAAACAAAATTTGGTTGGAAATAATCAATTTTGTTGTTTATAATTGACATTTTTTTGTTAATAATAACCAAAATTTTTGATTATTTTGAACAAAGTTTTGCTTATTTTTATTTCTCAACATTTTTCATATTGAAAATTCTCATCGTGCAATTTTCAAAATATTTATTCATATCCTAATCATTACATCTTCCATATCTATATTGACATTGTAATAATTGCACATACGTGAATATTCCGCAATGTTTGATCTGTTGTGCAAAACGTTTATGTTTGCTACATTAGATTTATGCTTCTCTATATTACATAATACTGTATTCGTTGACTGTAATACAATTTTAGTAAGTTTTTGTAGGAACAATGCTTTTACAAACTCTTACCCACGAACTTCTGAACAACTTCCGTTGATACTTTGATCGACTGTAGCAATTGTATAATTTCATTGTCAGCCCAGTGAATGAATCGCAAATAGGCATCCAAATATTCTATGTCAAGATTCTGATTGTTACTGATATCATCATGTTTTGGAACATCCGATGGAAACGATTCTGACATTGTGCAAGACTGCGTAACTGCAGAACAGTAGATGATTTGAGAAAAAGAAACAAGCTCGCAGAGAAAAAAAAAACTTACCCCACTGATGATGTCGATATCTGGTTTTATCCGTGTAGTTAAATGTAGTAGTATTGAGCCCGGGCAGGATTTTTTTACACTCACCACAAGTCGCTGTGAAAAGACAGGAAAAACCGAAAAACACGTTGAGTTATGACAGATAGAGATGGACGATATTAAGATCGTAAATTTTGGAATCGATTTTTTTTTCAAGATATCGAGTTTTTTAGTATCGGTAACTTACAAAGCCAAATGAAAACAAACAACAATGACGGTTTGTTTTATTCTGAAAAAAGATATTATTTACAACAGATTGTATTAAAATTAATTGTTGTATTAAAATTAATTTCAATTCAAAATAAACAAATTCTTAGGTAATAACAATAAACATTCTATATCGATTCAACAAAAACTGTGCACTTAATTTGAAACGGCTGATTAGATTAGTTTCAAACTAGAATAATAATTTGTAATCATACAATCCTAATTTGAAGCAACAATATTTTTTCGTTCATACATCAACCAAAAATATGTTGAAAACAAACCAGTTAGTTTTTCCTCCGTGTGGTATCGAAGTTCATTGAAGTATCGCGATACCAAAGTATCGATCCTTTCGTCAGTATCGCCCATCCCTACCGACTATACCTTGCCTCAAAGTTCAAACGCTGACGTCTCCGCAGATTCCTTTCTGGAGCGTAGAGATTGAATTCCGCGAGAATAGCGGGTGAATCAATTTCATTTTTCAGAACCTTCGCAACAAAGATAATTTCTTGATTTGGTTGTTATTGATTGGGGATGGTGGGATATAAATCGATATGATGTTGAGTGGACTGTCAGTGGTGTTTATGATTTGTAGGGCTATTGCTTCTATCGGTTGGATGTCTGAGAGTTTAATTTCTTTGGACATTATTTCGTGTTTGACTAAGATTGCTACACCACCATATCCTTGGTCTCTGCTTCTTTTAATGAATTTATATCCAGGGAAATTGAATGTTTCATCTGGTTTTATCCAGATTTCTGATAACGTGGCTATATCTATGTCGTGTTTATGAAGTAGATTCATGAGTAGTGAACGATTTGCTGGGGGTCTTATGCTATTAATGTTATTTTGAAGTGTGTTCAAGTTCCGTGTGTTAGCCATTATTATTTATAGGATCAGGGATTTGTTCTGTATTTGGGCTCATTAGGTGTGTTAATTCTTCCCCTATATTTATGAGTAGTAGGTCGTTATCTGTTGCTCTGTTCGGGTTGTTTCTGTCTGCCGTGTGTTCAATGTTAATCAAACTTCTCGGCTTTATAGAAAAAACAGGAACTAAAACTATTATTGCAGGTGACTTTAATGCACACCACCCAGTGTGGAATAACACAAACAAGTACTGCCCTCGAGGGGACTTATTGATGGAATTGCTAGAAGACAGAGATTTAATTATAATGAATGGCGGAAACCCCACGATGATCAGACCACCTGACACAACACCATCTGCTATAGACCTAACAATCGTCTCTTCTACTTTAGCATATAAAACCGAATGGTCAGTTCTGAACAACTAAATTAGTGGGGATCACAAAATAATAATCTTCAATATACAAAACGAAGCCACTCTATATCACTATGACATATACCAAATAGACAAGATAAAAGCAATAGAAAATCTAAACCAAATTGCCCCAACAGAAATACATTCACCCGAAAAACTATCAGAAATTTTTTGTAATAAAATCAATGAAACAAAATACAAAACAAATCTCAAACACCGCCCCAAAACATGGTGGACGGCCAAAATAGCATCGCTGTTAAAAGAGAAAAATAATCACTTGAAAAATAATACTACGAACCTAACGATGGAAAACTATTTGAAATTCAAGAGAACTAGAACTATTTTGAAAGCAGAAATAGACGAGAAAAAAGAAAAAAATACAATGAACTCACAGATCTTCTCACACCAGACATGAACATAAAACAAAAATGGACAACAATTAAAATGGTAAGCGGTAGTTTTCCTAAAAAGAATAACCTAACTTTCCTTAACAATAAACAACTAGCTGATAAGTTTATGGATCTGAACTTCCCTCAAACCTCAAACCAATTCAACTACAGCCCAATTTCAAAATCCAATCCACAATGGACTTTTTAGTGAAAATTTTCAATTGCTGCTTCAAAATTGCATATTTTCCCAAATTATGGAAAAATGCAAAAATTACTCCCATTTTAAAACCGGATAAGAACCCAGCTGAAGTTTCAAGTTATCGACCAATCAGTTTGCTTTCTTCAATAAGTAAACTGTTTGAGAGAATTATTCTTAACAGAATGATGTCACACATCAACGAAAATTCAATTTTTGCAAATGAACAGTTTGGATTTCGCCATGGGCATTCCACAACTCATCAATTGCTCAGAGTTACTAATATGATACGAGCTAACAAATCTGAAGGTTATTCCACTGGAGCTGCTCTTTTAGACATAGAAAAAGCATTCGACAGTGTTTGGCATAAAGGTTTGATTGCGAAATTGCAAACTTTTAATTTTCCAATTTTCCTAATCAAAATTTTAAAAAATTATCTTACTGATCGAACTCTGCAGGTTGTCTATCAGAATTCAAAATCTGATAGATTTCCTGTCAGAGCAGGTGTACCTCAAGGTTCAGTGTTGGGTCCAGTCCTGTACAACATATTCACTTCAGATCTTCCTGATTTGCCTCCAGGATGCACAAAGTCATTGTTCTGCGATGACACAAGCATTTCCGTAAAAGGAAAAAGCCTTCGTGTCATATGCAGTCGATTGCAGAAAAGTTTAGATATTTTTTCTTCCTACTTGCAAAAGTGGAAAATCTCTCCCAATGCTTCTAAAACTCAAATGATAATTTTTCCTCATAAGCCTAGGGCTTCTTTCCTCAAGCCAAACAATAATCACGTTGTCAAGATGAATGGGGTTATTTTAAGTTGGTCCGACAAGGTTAAGTACTTGGGACTAATTTATGATAAAAAACTTATTTTCAAAGAGCACATTGAGAGTATACAAGCCAAGTGCATCAAATATACGAGATGTTTATATCCTCTTATTAACAGGAATTCTAAACTTTGTTTAAAGAACAAACTTTTGATTTACAAACAAATTTTTAGACCAGCAATGCTTTATGCTGTACCGATCTGGTCAAGTTGCTGTTCAACAAGGAAGAAAACGCTCCAAAGGATTCAGAATAAAATTCTGAAAATGATTTTGAAGCGTCCTCCTTGGTTTGGTACACTCGAATTACATAGACTTACTGGTGTTGAACCATTAGAAGCTATGTCAAATAAAATTATTAACAATTTTCGACAAAAATCGTTGCAATCCTCAATTGCTACGATAAGCTCTCTTTATAGCCAATAAGTTAGCAATTAAGTTAGTTGTAAGTTTACTTCCCCTTTTCTGACAAGTAGGTTTAAATCCCTACGAATGATAAGTCCTAATTGCGAAAGCAAACAAATCCTAACAATTAAAATTACAAATTTCTAACAGTGCTGAGAAGTCACCATTTGTGATTGGACACACATACTCATTATTTACTAATATTTATCATAAATACTTAAGCTACTAACAAATCCCCCCTTATAAAAAAAAAAAATAACATACCAAACAAGTGTGAACAATATCAACTGCATACACTGTTTTCATTGCTAGCCGTAAACCATAAGCGAAAAAAGAATGTGCAAAAAATAATGGCAATACACTATAACCTCACTTCCCTTCGTGGGGCATAGCGTGAGCCCCGCCCCGTGAGCGTGATAAAATGATGCAATCCATTGCAGTAGAATTTGTTTGACTATCTTCTATTTCTCTGAAAACTCATGTCACGAACGATTGTACTTACATTCTATTTATCCTCGTCGCCAAATGTTGGGAAGTGTTCGGAAGTCAAATGACTGAATAATGATAATTTGTGTTCACTTGTTTTCCTATGGTGGATCTCACAAAACCGAACTTCATTCCAAATAAAGTATCGTCAATACCTGTAAGCAACTTGAAAGTTCGTGAGAAGCTGCTTGTTCCCTTTTATTGAAACCTTGAAGTTCACATAAAGTTCACACGTGAACTTCAAAACCCCCGGAAATTAAAGTTCGGTTAGCATTTTATCCGTACTTCTTATCAGCATGAAAGTTCAGGAGAAGCTGCTCTTCATTGGAACCTTGAAGTTTTTGAAGTCTATGTCGTACAGCCCTCTACAATTATGGGTCAGTCAACGTGTTGCCTAAATGTTGAAAAACGAATATAAAATCGAAAAAGTTATCAACTACGAATGTTTTACTATCTATTTCTGTGTTCTGATGTATACTTTCGATCGACAATTAGTTCCACTGCAGCTGATGTCTGTAAATCGGTTAAGAAGAAAAATAGTACTTGAATAGCAAAATACACAATTATGGGTCACTTTTAGCCTTCAAAATGATTCAAAATTTAAAATGATGGTGCTTATTGTGCACCTCGGTAACGGCGGAAATAACATCAATAAAATCTGCGTTACGTAAATCCATTTTTATATAGTGGATTAAAATAATTAATCATGCACCATCCTATAAATGAAGCGCTCTAATCCAACACTGCGCTATCAAAATAATCAAAATAGAGCAACCTGCACATCGCCGTTGTTGCATCGCACACAATGAGGTTTGAATCGCACAGCCCCGCCACCACGTTTTACGTTATGTGAATGATATCACAATTTTTTTTATTAAGAAACCCTAAATGTTTCACAAATATATTGTTCCGAACTCTACAAATATTTTATTGCAATAAAACGCACATGTCACCGCTTACTTTCTTGATTTAAAATGATGGTGCTTATTGTGCACCTCAGTAACGGCGGGAATAATATCAATAAAATCTGCGTTACGTAAATCCATTTTTATATAGTGGATAAAAATAATTAATCATGCACCATCCTAAAATAAATGAAGCGCTCTAATCCAAAACCGCGCTATCAAAATAATCAAAACAAAGCAACCTGCACACCGCCGTTGCTGCGTCGCATACAATGAAGATTGAATCGCACACCCCGCCATCGTGATCTCTTTGCGGCAGGAGAAGTTTGGTTGTGTTTGTTTTGACCAAGTCCGCATGCCAGCCGCACCGGACTTGCTTCAAAACAAACACAACTAAACTTCCCTCTCGCCCGCGACGCACGAAGACGAATGAACCCCTAGGAGCGAATGAACCCTGGTCCGACATTTTTGTTGCATTTGAGCACGACATCGGACCGATGTTGAGCGAAATGTCGACCCGTTGTTGGACCGATCTATCGGAGAATCGGACGCGAATTGGTCCGACATCGGCCCGACAATTCTTACTGGGCAGTTAACAGGCTATAAAGTTCACGAAGTATTCTTTCGGCAGTTTATTTGTCACACAAGTTCTTTTCTCGAGAGACGAAACAAAACATCGCGTATTATGCGTGATCAGAATCCAATAGGATTCTCTCATGATAATTCTCTGATACGATTTTAACCATCTTTGCCGGCAACATCAATTCTATCAAACCTATGAACTATATAATTTGGGTTCTTTTTTAGTTTGATATTTGGCTTTAAAAGCGTTTCAGTCACAACTGCAATATGCACATCGTGGACTGTAAAAAAATTGAAAAATTCATCCTCTTTCGCTTTTAAAGAGCGAGCATTCCAATTTGGAAAATTTACAGCATTATTTAAAATTATTGCTGAATTTCAATTTCACAACAGGCATTGTTGTCCTTTTGCAGCAACATAGAACTTTGCAGACGTTCCTCGATCCCCACCCACGATACTGGACATGAAACTGCCGATAATGTCCATAGGGGCCTCCTAACCTCCTAACCGGTAAAATGTTTATCTACTTGTGTTGTCATGTTCCATACTTGAACATCCATTAGCTTCATCTCTTCCCACATCGTTTTGCTGATAATGTTTGCTGCTGCTCCCGAGTCAATTGTCATTGGAATTTCAACGCCGCCTACTGTGAACCGAAAAGTATTGGTTCCCATAGCGTAAAAAATAAATCCATCTGCTCTGTCGTTTTCATTCTGTTCCATAACCGTTCTCACTCGCTTGGCTGGAATTGCTGGTTGTTGGTCTCTGTTTGGTCGTTTGAGGCACTGTCTTGCGAAATGTCCTGTCTTTCTACATCTCAGGCAAGTCTCGTTCATTGCCGGACACATATCTGCGCCTATAACATGCCCTCTTCTACCACAGGCAAAGCAAACCGGTTCCGAGCTTCTAATTCTCTGAGAATCATTAGCAGAACGAGATCTTAGTTCAAAATATGATTTGTTAGCTTCCCTCGAGGGTCCTGCTCGGTCCCATCTATTCAACCATAGCTGATTTCTTCCGAGCTGTCCTGATCAGCGTTGCCAGGTCATTTTTTAAAAAATCTGGAAAAGGCAAAATAAAAATCTGGAAAAAATCTGGCAGTCATTTCGTGGGGTGAAAGGTTAATTGTTCGGATAAAAGTCTTGGTGTACGCAAAATTTGAGGTGACAAAATTGCAAAATTTCGCGCCAAAATTGAAGTGATGACCTTTTTGCGGAACAGAGAAAATAAAATCTGGATAAAATCTGGATCATCCATGAGAAATCTGGATAATTTGACATCAAAGCTGTTTACCTGGATACATGTCCAGAAATCTGGATAATCCAGCTAAATCTGGATACCTGGCAACGCTGGTCCTGATCCAGACGGTTCCCATTTGTTAATTTTCTGAACTTCGGTTTTATTCGTCGTACCATTAAATTCTATGACCTTCTTTTCGCTTTCCTCCAAGCTTGTACCCAGAGCCTCCACTTCTTCCAAAGTCATATCCCGTTTAAGCATTTTCTGTTTCAATTTAGTCGATAAACATTTCTCAACAATCTGATCAACAATCATTTCACCCGGGTTGTCGTATTCACAACGCTTGACTTGTGCTCGTAGTCTGAGTACAAAATCCGAAAAACGCTCTGACGTATTTTGAGCAATTTGTCTGAAAAGATGACGTTCGTACGTTCGTCGGCGAAATGGCTCAAAATGAGTATCGAGTTTGGAAATAGCTACATCATAATACGGCGGATCTATCAACACATGAGATACGCGATCAACATCAGGCAGGTTGTCGTAAATATCCCGCAAATCCGAGCCACCCAAGTATAATAATTTAGACCGTTTGTCATACTGTGGAACAATTTTTTCTGATTCGAAGTACGTTTCCAAATCTCTTTTCCATTTCGACCAGGCCAGCGGCAGCTGTGTAGATTCCTCCGATGACAGGAAAGGTTTAATTCGGCTCTCACTGCCAGCCCTATTTCAAATGTAAACAAAACTAAATTATATTAAGACCAAGTCCATTAAAAATTAAAATCAAACATGAATGGCTGCATTATCCATTTTCAGATAG
This sequence comes from Wyeomyia smithii, assembly GCF_029784165.1. Taxonomy (NCBI): domain Eukaryota; kingdom Metazoa; phylum Arthropoda; class Insecta; order Diptera; family Culicidae; genus Wyeomyia; species Wyeomyia smithii. The sequence continues at coordinate 121,806,136 of NC_073694.1, forward strand.
TATTTTGTTATTTTGTTGTGAACTTTTGTTTCTAAAGCAAAACTGCTGGTTGATAACAAGTTTTATATACTTTCATTTATAGCGAACCCGCTTTGAATCAGGGAAATCTCCCTTATATGGCAAACCCGCCTACTCATGGCGAAACCGCCGACATCTGGCGAACCCGCTCACAAATAGCGAACCCGCTCACTCATAGCGAATCCGCTCACTCATAGCGAACCCGCTCACTCATAGCGAACCCGCTCACAAATAGCGAACCCGCTTACTCATGGCAAACCTGCCGATACAGGTGTCATTTTGTTTGCTATTCAGCTCATAGTAGATCCGTCTATTCCTGATATTTTTGATATCTTCAAGTAAATCATATAACGAACAACTTCCAAATTTAATGCAAAACATAAAAAAAAATAAACAGGAAATATTAAACAAAAAGTCGAGTTTTGTTTTGACTCAGCTTGCTTGAATAAACACTATTATTTTCTAGCATAAATATCCTTAAGATAAACACCTGTGAACAGCTGATCAAATATTTTTCTCAGATTACCTCCTTTTTGCCTTCGTAGCTATCATAACACAAGACGTCGCCGCATCGAAGCGAAACAGTAACATACCAAACTCAGTGCGTCTTGAACTGTCCTACAGATCAGACGTTTTTTCGGTTGCTTGTGGACTGGTCTTTGACTGCCTATAGCTTCAAAGTTTGTGTTTTGTCAGTGTGTCTTTTAAAGACTACCTGAAAGTTATTTCCCATCAGTCTTTCTCAGGACTACCTACTTTTAAATTTAACATTTGTTTTAACTTTTTTCGTATCACCTGAAATGGCTGGACGGAAAAAGAAGCCTCGCATCGCTGCGGGGAGGAAAAGAGAGGCATCTCTTTCTGACACATCGAGTGTCTGTAGTGACAATCCTTTTGATATTTTGCCTGAGCAAGAAGCTGGTGAAATGGAAGTTACCAATAATGAAACTATACAAAATATAAAATCTTTAAAAAAGGAGAAAGTTCCACCTATTGTGGTAACTATTTCTTCTGAATTTAATATATTCAAAAAGGAACTTTCAACGTTTGTTTCTGACGTTAAAGTTACCTATCAAATTGGCCGTAGAGGTGAATGCCGCTTATTAGCCGACTCAGTAAAGGGTCGTGATCGTCTTGTTCAGTATTTAACTGACAAGATGTACAAATTTTTTACATATGACACCAAGAACGCCAAGCCGTTCAAGGTTGTCTTGAAAGGTCTCACCAACGATCAAACCGTTGATGAGATCAAACTTACTTTAACAGAATTACTTGGCATAGCCCCTACCCAAGTAATTCTAATGAAACAAAAATCACGAGGCGAAAACAGTCACAGAACTGGAATTTCCCTTGTTAATTATTTAATTCATTTTAACCGCAATGAGGTTAACAACTTAAAATTTTTTGAAAAAGCACATGCATTGTATAATGTGCGTGTAAAGTGGGAAATTTATAGGAAGTATGGCGGAGGTGAAAAGCATATCACCCAATGCCGTACTTGCCAACGTTATGGCCATGGTTCCAAATTCTGTAACATGGACCAAAAATGTCTTAATTGTGGAGACTCTTCTCACAAAAAGGACACATGTCCTGTGAAAGAGAGTAAAAATTTTCGCTGTGCGAATTGTAACGGCAACCATATGTCAAATTTTTATCAATGCCCAGTCCGTTTAGCAATTGTTAAGGCAAGGCAAGGTAAACAAAATTCAATTTCTCAATTAAAACCAATTCCAAAACAAAGTTCTCCAAGCGTACCAGTGACGCATAGTTTACCTACTCCTTTGCATACCCGTTTAACTTATGCACAGGTTACAGGTAGTTCGAACATTATACCGCCTAGTGTTGTTAGTTCGAAAATGACCGTTAATATGGGTAAGCAAAACACGCTAGAAAATAATTGTACACCTATTACTCCAGCTAATATTGCTGCCGAAAATATTTTTTCTAATGTCAACTGCCTGTGGCCTATTACGGCAGGTAAACTTTCTTTTTTGCAACAGGCAATGTTCGATCTTATGAACGCCATGTTGCAGGCAAAATCAATGTTTGAAGCCATTCAAATAGGCACAAATTTTACTATTAAAATTGTTTCTAATTTAAAATTTAGCAATGATTTTAAATAAAACAATTAAAATATTAAATTGGAATGCTCGCTCATTGAAGGCCAATGAGAATGAGCTTTTTAATTTTTTAACAGTAAATAATGTGCATATTGCAATTATTACTGAAACATTTTTGAAACCTAACATTAAATTGAAATATGATCCCAATTACGTGGTTCATAGATATGATAGGATTCAGGGTTCCGGCGGTGGAGTTGCAATTGTTATTCATCGCCGAATCAAACATCGTGCTCTTCCCCATCTTGAGACGAAAGTTATTGAAACTTTGGGAATTGAAGTTCAAACTGAACTTGGGATTTTATTTATTGCCGCAGCATATTTACCATTTCAATGCACACGCGAGCACAAAAATTATTTTAAAGGTGATTTACAAAAACTCACCAGAAATCGTTCGAAATTTTTCATAATCGGTGATTTTAACGCTAAACATCGTTCATGGAATAATTCTCAAAGTAATTCCAATGGCAAAATTTTATTCAATGATTGTTCTTCAGGATACTATTCTATTTTGTCTCCGAATAGTCCTACATGCTTTTCTTCTGTAAGAAACCCTTCAACAATTGATTTGGTGCTAACAGACCAAAGTCATGTATGTAGTGATTTGATCACACACGCTGACTTCGATTCTGACCATCTTCCAATAACTTTTTCTTTATCACATGAATCAGTTTTAAACCCTATGAGCTCTGTTTTAATTATAACAAGGCTAATTGGGAAAGATACAAAACTCATATGGAGAGAAATTTCAATAATGAGCTTGATTTGCAAAACGAAGTGAATATTGATTCCGCTTTGGAAACATTAAAATGTGCAATTGTTGATGCCAGGAATTATTCTGTTCCAAAGGCTCAAGTGAAATTTGATTCATCAATAATTGACGAAAATCTTCAACTTCTAATTCGTTTGAAAAATGTCCGCAGACGTCAATATCAACGTTCTCGTGACCCTGTTTTTAAAACTATTTATAAAGATTTACAGAAAGAGATTAAACATAGGTTTACTCTTCTGAGAAATCAAAATTTTGAGACTAAAGTTGAAAAATTGAAACCATATTCAAAACCATTTTGGAAGCTGTCGAAGATTCTTAAGAAACCTTCAAAGCCTATTCCAGTTTTAAAAGATGGTGAACGTTTTCTTGTATCCAATGAACAAAAGGCTCAAAGACTTGCTCAGCAGTTTGAGAGTGTTCATAACTCAAATTTGAATTTTGTGAGTCCAATTGAAAATGAAGTCACACGTCAATTTGATTCAATTTCTTCCCAGAATTTTTTACCTGCAGAAATAATTGAAACTAACTTGAATGAGATTAAATCAATTATTAAAAATTTCAAAAATATGAAAGCACCTGGTGACGATGGAATCTTTAATATACTAATCAAACATCTCCCTGAGAGCACAATGGACTTTTTAGTGAAAATTTTCAATTGCTGCTTCAAAATTGCATATTTTCCCAAATTATGGAAAAATGCAAAAATTACTCCCATTTTAAAACCGGATAAGAACCCAGCTGAAGTTTCAAGTTATCGACCAATCAGTTTGCTTTCTTCAATAAGTAAACTGTTTGAGAGAATTATTCTTAACAGAATGATGTCACACATCAACGAAAATTCAATTTTTGCAAATGAACAGTTTGGATTTCGCCATGGGCATTCCACAACTCATCAATTGCTCAGAGTTACTAATATGATACGAGCTAACAAATCTGAAGGTTATTCCACTGGAGCTGCTCTTTTAGACATAGAAAAAGCATTCGACAGTGTTTGGCATAAAGGTTTGATTGCGAAATTGCAAACTTTTAATTTTCCAATTTTCCTAATCAAAATTTTAAAAAATTATCTTACTGATCGAACTCTGCAGGTTGTCTATCAGAATTCAAAATCTGATAGATTTCCTGTCAGAGCAGGTGTACCTCAAGGTTCAGTGTTGGGTCCAGTCCTGTACAACATATTCACTTCAGATCTTCCTGATTTGCCTCCAGGATGCACAAAGTCATTGTTCTGCGATGACACAAGCATTTCCGTAAAAGGAAAAAGCCTTCGTGTCATATGCAGTCGATTGCAGAAAAGTTTAGATATTTTTTCTTCCTACTTGCAAAAGTGGAAAATCTCTCCCAATGCTTCTAAAACTCAAATGATAATTTTTCCTCATAAGCCTAGGGCTTCTTTCCTCAAGCCAAACAATAATCACGTTGTCAAGATGAATGGGGTTATTTTAAGTTGGTCCGACAAGGTTAAGTACTTGGGACTAATTTATGATGAAAAACTTATTTTCAAAGAGCACATTGAGAGTATACAAGCCAAGTGCATCAAATATACGAGATGTTTATATCCTCTTATTAACAGGAATTCTAAACTTTGTTTAAAGAACAAACTTTTGATTTACAAACAAATTTTTAGACCAGCAATGCTTTATGCTGTACCGATCTGGTCAAGTTGCTGTTCAACAAGGAAGAAAACGCTCCAAAGGATTCAGAATAAAATTCTGAAAATGATTTTGAAGCGTCCTCCTTGGTTTGGTACACTCGAATTACATAGACTTACTGGTGTTGAACCATTAGAAGCTATGTCAAATAAAATTATTAACAATTTTCGACAAAAATCGTTGCAATCCTCAATTGCTACGATAAGCTCTCTTTATAGCCAATAAGTTAGCAATTAAGTTAGTTGTAAGTTTACTTCCCCTTTTCTGACAAGTAGGTTTAAATCCCTACGAATGATAAGTCCTAATTGCGAAAGCAAACAAATCCTAACAATTAAAATTACAAATTTCTAACAGTGCTGAGAAGTCACCATTTGTGATTGGACACACATACTCATTATTTACTAATATTTATCATAAATACTTAAGCTACTAACAAATCCCCCCTTATAAAAAAAAAAATAACATACCAAACAAGTGTGAACAATATCAACTGCATACACTGTTTTCATTGCTAGCCGTAAACCATAAGCGAAAAAAGAATGTGCAAAAAATAATGGCAATACACTATAACCTCACTTCCCTTCGTGGGGCATAGCGTGAGCCCCGCCCCGTGAGCGTGATAAAATGATGCAATCCATTGCAGTAGAATTTGTTTGACTATCTTCTATTTCTCTGAAAACTCATGTCACGAACGATTGTACTTACATTCTATTTATCCTCGTCGCCAAATGTTGGGAAGTGTTCGGAAGTCAAATGACTGAATAATGATAATTTGTGTTCACTTGTTTTCCTATGGTGGATCTCACAAAACCGAACTTCATTCCAAATAAAGTATCGTCAATACCTGTAAGCAACTTGAAAGTTCGTGAGAAGCTGCTTGTTCCCTTTTATTGAAACCTTGAAGTTCACATAAAGTTCACACGTGAACTTCAAAACCCCCGGAAATTAAAGTTCGGTTAGCATTTTATCCGTACTTCTTATCAGCATGAAAGTTCAGGAGAAGCTGCTCTTCATTGGAACCTTGAAGTTTTTGAAGTCTATGTCGTACAGCCCTCTACAATTATGGGTCAGTCAACGTGTTGCCTAAATGTTGAAAAACGAATATAAAATCGAAAAAGTTATCAACTACGAATGTTTTACTATCTATTTCTGTGTTCTGATGTATACTTTCGATCGACAATTAGTTCCACTGCAGCTGATGTCTGTAAATCGGTTAAGAAGAAAAATAGTACTTGAATAGCAAAATACACAATTATGGGTCACTTTTAGCCTTCAAGATCATTTAGTTTTTAAGCCATCAAAATCCATCACAAAAGTTATTTCATTGTTGTAAAAGCTTGATAATAAGTTATTTTATTAGGTCGTGATGTATTTTCATGCAAAAGCAATAAAAATAGCCAAAATATGGACTGACCCACAATTGTGGACCGCAAAACGTGACATTACTGCAATTATGGTTTACTTCACTTATTGTACCGAGTAGAATTATTGTTGTTAGTAACATTTTCAACATTAAATCATTTCAATCGTATGAATAGGGTTACAATTGAGCTATGAAAAATATCACTTCCAATGAAAATTGTTCAGTTCCGTGAGAATAGACGTATTTGCGTAAAAGTGACCAATTGTAGCTGACCCATAATTGTGGAGGCACTGTACTTCATTTCCACTTTGAAGTTCATGTTAAGGTCTGACTGATGTGATAAAAAATGAGTTCTTTAAAAACTATAAAGAAAAGTGGTTTATTTTATTATCATCGGCATTTTTTTTATCTAAATAAATGGCAAAAGGAAAACAAAGCTATAATTCCAATAGGTAATTGTGGGAGATGAATCGAGATAACCAAATAAATACACAAACAAGGGTAATGAACATCCAAAAAGAAAAATCGATTTATATATATTTTATAATCACTCAAGAAATAATTAGAGTGTAGCCAAATTCATGCAACATATATACACCTTGAAATTTGTTTGACTTGTGTGTAAATCGGAATGATCGTGTGAAAGCGGAGTCGAGAAAACCTAGTCTTTCGACGAAGTTTGCAGCGCATGGACGCGTTTGGAATGTGAAAAAAAAATCACCACAATGGCGCAGTTGCTCCCAGAAGGTAAGAAAAACACTCAAACTTTGAAATTCGGTGAATAGTGAAAGAAAGTGATTGAATGATTCGAAGATCCTTGGTGGTTCCTGTAGACACAAAATTCGTGATTGAATTTCCGAAAAGAGTGGTCGCCATTTCGATTGTGCGGGGAGGGAAGTGATTGTAACTATTTTGAGTTTAATGGAGGCAATGTTCAGCTATTTTCTGATTTCAAATTCCCACGGAAGAGCGGATTGGCACACTTCTGACTCCGACGTAGCAATGGGCGAGATCAATCCGTTTTTTTGCAGAATCAATTCTCGCAGGTCGATTAATCGATGGTTAAAATCAATGTCTTTGTACGATCTCTTGCTGAATCGATTCTTTACAAACAAATTTGACAATAAACGAGGTCGATCCGATTTTCAGCGGTATCGATATTTTTAGGTCAATTCTATTTCTAGAATCGATCTTTCAAATTTTGAATAATCGATTTAGGCGAACCATTTTTTTTTACGAAAGTTGCTAAATGAAAGGTTGGTAAGCAATAATAAACCCTCGAAATGGCGGTAAGCAAATAAAAAAAAGCGACGGAAGGGAGGCAAGCAAAAAAAAACCGACGGAAGGGCGGTAAGCAAAAAAAAAACCGACGGAAGGGCGGTAGGCAATAAGAAAAACCGACGGAAGGGCGGTAAGCAAAAAAAAAACGACGGAAGGGCGGTAAGCAAAAAAAAACCGAGGGAAGGGCGGTAAGCAAAAAAAAACCGACGGAAGGGCGGTACGCAAAAAAAACCGACGGAAGGGCGGTAAGCAAAAAAAACAGTTGGAAGGACGGCAAAAAAACATACCGACGAAAGGCGGTAGAAAAAAACCGACGGAAGGGCGGTAGGCAATAAAAAAAACCGACAAAAGGGCGGTAAGCAAAAAAAAAACGGAGGAAGGGCGATAGGCAATAAAAAAACGACGGAAGGGCGGTAGGTAAAAAAATACGAGAGGGCGATAGGCTAATAAAAAAAAATACGGAAGGGCGGTAAGCAAAAAAAAACTATTGGAAGGATGGCAAAAAAATTGACGAAAGTGCCCTAGCAAAAAATAAAACGACGAAAGAGTGGTAGGCAAACACAAAAAAAAACGTAAGAGCGGTTAGCAAAAAAAAATCGTTGGAAGGACGGCAAAAAAACGACGAAAGGGCGGTAGGCAAAAAAACCGACGAAAGGGCAATACAAAAAAACCGACGGAAGGGCGGTAAGCAAAAAAAGCGATGGAAGGGCAGTAGGCAATAAAATAAAACCGACGGAAGGGCGATAGGCTAGGCAAAAGAGAAAAACAACGGAAGGGCGATGCGCAGAAAAAAAAACTGTTGGAACGACGGCTAAAAAAATTGACGAAAGGGTGGTAAGCAAAAAAAAACGATGAAAGGACGGTAGGCAAAAAATAAACCGACGGAAAGGTGGTAGGCAAAAAAATTGACGGAAGGGCGTTAAGCAAAAAAAAAACCGTTGGAAGGACGACAAAAAAATCCGACGGAGGGCGGTAGGCAATAAAAAACGGAAGGAAGGGCGGTAGGCAATAAAAAAAGACGGAAGGGCGGTAAGCAAGAAAAATAACCGACGGAAGGGCGGTGGATAAAAAAAAACACGAGAGGGCGATAGGCAAAAAAACTGCGGAAGGGCGGCAAGCAAAAAAGAAAACTGATTAAAGGATGGCAAAAAAAATTGACGAAAGTGTCCTAACAAAAATAAAACGGCGAAAGGGCGGTAGGCATAAAAAAAACTGACGGAAGAGCGGTAAGCAAAATGAAACGTTGGAAGGACAGCAAAAAAAAACCGATGAAAGGACGGTAGGCAAAAAACCGGTCGGAAGGGCGGTAAGCAAAACAAAAAAGCGACGGAAGGGCAGTAGGCATTAAAAAAACGACGGAAGGACAATAGGCAAGAGAGAAAAACAACGGAAGGACGGTGCGCAGAGAAAAAACTGTTGGAATGACGGCTAAAAAAAGTTGATGGAAGGGCGGTAAGCAAAAAAACCGACGGAAAGGCGGTAGGCAAAAAAAAAGACGGAGAGCGGTAAGCAAAAAAAAACGTTGGAAGGACGGCAAAAAAACCGACGGAAGGCCAGGAAGGCAAAAAAAGAACGACGGAAGAGCGGTACGCAAAAAAAAACGACGGAAGGGCGGTTAGCAAAAAAAGCTATAAGAAGGCCGGTAAGCAAAAAAAACAGACTGAAATTACCGCAAAAAAAGTACCGAAGAAAGGGCGGATTTGCGTTACGCAACTAGCGATTGGTCCGGACTTGGGTGTTGAAGTCTAAGGACTGATATTTCAGGCAGATATTGTGAAGTAACTTCAAGATACGCTGGCAGATAACGAGCAAACACAAAAGGATTTCACTTGATTTTCCCGTCTGTTATGCTTTCGAGTGGTGGTGTGCATGTCTGGTCTAGGGCAAGGAGGTCCCGGAACATTTTCTCCGTTGACCGCTCGTAGCCTTAAGATTACAGAGCTCGCTTCGACAAGCAAAGGTCATGAGTTCGAACTGAAGATAATCAGATTGTTCGGTGTTAAAGAGACTTTTACGCATGGGTTTGTTCTCAGATCCCCCGCAAATAAATGTGAAACGCAATGGGAGAGCGACGATTGCCGAGTAAAATAGAAAAAAAAAAGGATTACAATATTTTGTTTAGTTTTGGTGAATTTTCAAATAGAAAAACATTCGAAAATGCATTCGAAATACTCTGTTGTCGCAAATAACTACTGTATATAAAAGCCTTTAGCAGAACTCATCGAATTAATGAACTATGTAAATGCAATAAATTTGTAATTTAATATGTAATTTAGTATGATTCAATTTATACTTGAAAATTATAAAAAAACGAAACGAAACAACAAAGCGGAGACAAAACCAATCGACTTCCGATAAATTTAAGATTGTTTGGGGCTCCAAATGGAACAAAAAAAAACTTTGTTCTGGCTTTGTGCTATCAAGTTTCTTTTTTCCATATAACGATTCACCACCCTAATATATATAGACCTACAGATTAAACAACAACAAGATTCAATGACGTCAAATTGATGAACAAAATTTTCATATTAAAAGTGTTTATAATCTGTATAACGAATTTGAAATATCTGTACTAGTTTGTATTCCGTATTTTATTCTTACACCATTACTTTCTGATGAAATGTTCATCGGGATAGTAGTTGCAAAGATGATACGCGTCACTGAAGTAACGAAGAAAATCTATAAAACCTGATGATCAATTTATCTGCACATTATTATGTTGCCAGTGGACAAGGCGGATAATGTGGGAGATGAATCGAGGTAACCAAATAAATACACAAACAAGGGTAATGAACATCCAAAAAGAAAAATCGATTTATATATATATTTTATAATCACTCAAGAAATAATTAGAGTGTAGCCAAATTCATGCAACATATATACACCTTGAAATTTGTTTGACTTGTGTGTAAATCGGAATGATCGTGTGAAAGCGGAGTCGAGAAAACCTATTCTTTCGACGAAGTTTGCAGCGCATGGACGCGTTTGGAATGTGAAAAAAAAAATCACCACAGTAATATAAGGGTGTTGAAAGGTTTTCTCTAACTTAACACTTTTATTTTGTTGCCTTACAGGAAATCAATATGTTATGTTTTATTTAAAAATTCCATCAATTTTTGTCTTAATGTATAAAACTTAACAACTAGAGACGATTAACAATGAATAATTAGCGAATCCGCAGGCGACGTAAAAAAGTGTTGGTGGGTTCGTTGAAGTCGGACAGTTCTACAACCTCGTAGACATAAACCTAATCGCATCATACTGACCTTACCGACTATTGGGGATGGGCGATACTAGCATCAATACCAGCGGTATCGATACTAGGGGTCGCGGTATCGAGTATTTTGGCATCGATACTCACCGCGAGAGATGAGTACCGGTATCGATACTTTCTGAATGATGATTTTTGAAAAAAAAATTGCAAGTCTGATACCGATACTATCGAAGTATCGATGATCGATACTCCTTCAGCCGATACTTCAATTCGCGTTGACGGTGTTGCTGATATTTGTTTGGTTTTTGCATGCGAAAAAGAAGGAAGGAAATATTTTTGCTTTTGTCATCACGCACATTTTGACAATTACATATGAGTGTTCACGTAGGTGCGAACAGCCTTCAAAATCTCTTTCAACGCGAATAACCCGAATTGGCCCTGACGACTCTGTTGATATTGGTTTGGTTTTTATTTGCGAAAGTGAAGGAGGGAAATATTTTTGCTTTTGTTTTCACACATAAATTGACAATTGCATATGAAAACTCGCGTAGGTGCGAACAGCCTTAAAAATCTCTTTTACTTGTGTCAGGGCCAATACCTGCACGGAGAAAAAAGATTGGTAAAAACAACCAAATTTCATGTTAACTCAAACAGATTCTTAGTTTTAAACAGCGACAAACAAACTTTTGGGTAACATCACCATAGCGGCTGTTTGAAATAAATAAATTATTCGTTTTATAATAAACTAGCAAGTGCAGATTGTTTCAACAAAATACATGGTTGATCCAAACAAAAAAAGTTTATATTTTTGACCACCGTTAACTACAAATAAAAACTATGGTAGTTTTAACCGAAGCGTTTTTTAAGAAAACAAAATTTGGTTGGAAATAATCAATTTTGTTGTTTATAATTGACATTTTTTTGTTAATAATAACCAAAATTTTTGATTATTTTGAACAAAGTTTTGCTTATTTTTATTTCTCAACATTTTTCATATTGAAACTTCTCATCGTGCAATTTTCAAAATATTTATTCATATCCTAATCATTACATCTTCCATATCTATATTGACATTGTAATAATTGCACATACGTGAATATTCCGCAATGTTTGATCTGTTGTGCAAAACGTTTATGTTTGCTACATTAGATTTATGCTTCTCTATATTACATAATACTGTATTCGTTGACTGTAATACAATTTTAGTAAGTTTTTGTAGGAACAATGCTTTTACAAACTCTTACCCACGAACTTCTGAACAACTTCCGTTGATACTTTGATCGACTGTAGCAATTGTATAATTTCATTGTCAGCCCAGTGAATGAATCGCAAATAGGCATCCAAATATTCTATGTCAAGATTCTGATTGTTACTGATATCATCATGTTTTGGAACATCCGATGGAAACGATTCTGACATTGTGCAAGACTGCGTAACTGCAGAACAGTAGATGATTTGAGAAAAAGAAACAAGCTCGCAGAGAAAAAAAAAACTTACCCCACTGATGATGTCGATATCTGGTTTTATCCGTGTAGTTAAATGTAGTAGTATTGAGCCCGGGCAGGATTTTTTTACACTCACCACAAGTCGCTGTGAAAAGACAGGAAAAACCGAAAAACACGTTGAGTTATGACAGATAGAGATGGACGATATTAAGATCGTAAATTTTGGAATCGATTTTTTTTTCAAGATATCGAGTTTTTTAGTATCGGTAACTTACAAAGCCAAATGAAAACAAACAACAATGACGGTTTGTTTTATTCTGAAAAAAGATATTATTTACAACAGATTGTATTAAAATTAATTGTTGTATTAAAATTAATTTCAATTCAAAATAAACAAATTCTTAGGTAATAACAATAAACATTCTATATCGATTCAACAAAAACTGTGCACTTAATTTGAAACGGCTGATTAGATTAGTTTCAAACTAGAATAATAATTTGTAATCATACAATCCTAATTTGAAGCAACAATATTTTTTCGTTCATACATCAACCAAAAATATGTTGAAAACAAACCAGTTAGTTTTTCCTCCGTGTGGTATCGAAGTTCATTGAAGTATCGCGATACCAAAGTATCGATCCTTTCGTCAGTATCGCCCATCCCTACCGACTATACCTTGCCTCAAAGTTCAAACGCTGACGTCTCCGCAGATTCCTTTCTGGAGCGTAGAGATTGAATTCCGCGAGAATAGCGGGTGAATCAATTTCATTTTTCAGAACCTTCGCAACAAAGATAATTTCTTGATTTGGTTGTTATTGATTGGGGATGGTGGGATATAAATCGATATGATGTTGAGTGGACTGTCAGTGGTGTTTATGATTTGTAGGGCTATTGCTTCTATCGGTTGGATGTCTGAGAGTTTAATTTCTTTGGACATTATTTCGTGTTTGACTAAGATTGCTACACCACCATATCCTTGGTCTCTGCTTCTTTTAATGAATTTATATCCAGGGAAATTGAATGTTTCATCTGGTTTTATCCAGATTTCTGATAACGTGGCTATATCTATGTCGTGTTTATGAAGTAGATTCATGAGTAGTGAACGATTTGCTGGGGGTCTTATGCTATTAATGTTATTTTGAAGTGTGTTCAAGTTCCGTGTGTTAGCCATTATTATTTATAGGATCAGGGATTTGTTCTGTATTTGGGCTCATTAGGTGTGTTAATTCTTCCCCTATATTTATGAGTAGTAGGTCGTTATCTGTTGCTCTGTTCGGGTTGTTTCTGTCTGCCGTGTGTTCAATGTTAATCAAACTTCTCGGCTTTATAGAAAAAACAGGAACTAAAACTATTATTGCAGGTGACTTTAATGCACACCACCCAGTGTGGAATAACACAAACAAGTACTGCCCTCGAGGGGACTTATTGATGGAATTGCTAGAAGACAGAGATTTAATTATAATGAATGGCGGAAACCCCACGATGATCAGACCACCTGACACAACACCATCTGCTATAGACCTAACAATCGTCTCTTCTACTTTAGCATATAAAACCGAATGGTCAGTTCTGAACAACGAAATTAGTGGGGATCACAAAATAATAATCTTCAATATACAAAACGAAGCCACTCTATATCACTATGACATATACCAAATAGACAAGATAAAAGCAATAGAAAATCTAAACCAAATTGCCCCAACAGAAATACATTCACCCGAAAAACTATCAGAAATTTTTTGTAATAAAATCAATGAAACAAAATACAAAACAAATCTCAAACACCGCCCCAAAACATGGTGGACGGCCAAAATAGCATCGCTGTTAAAAGAGAAAAATAATCACTTGAAAAATAATACTACGAACCTAACGATGGAAAACTATTTGAAATTCAAGAGAACTAGAACTATTTTGAAAGCAGAAATAGACGAGAAAAAAGAAAAAAATACAATGAACTCACAGATCTTCTCACACCAGACATGAACATAAAACAAAAATGGACAACAATTAAAATGGTAAGCGGTAGTTTTCCTAAAAAGAATAACCTAACTTTCCTTAACAATAAACAACTAGCTGATAAGTTTATGGATCTGAACTTCCCTCAAACCTCAAACCAATTCAACTACAGCCCAATTTCAAAATCCAACACAATCAAAATTTTCGTTAACGAATACAAGATACCTTAATATCCAAAAAAGACAGATCAGCACCTGGCCCAGAAAATATATCTTATTATTTACTCAAAAGACTCAAACCAGAACTGATACAAATGATAAATAAAATGTGCAACCAAGTCCTAACAACTAAAATAATACCAGAAAGTTGGGATACCATTAAAATCACACCAATCCTCAAACCAGGAAAAGATGAAAATAAACCAGATTATCATAGACCGATCTGCCTTATCCCTGTATTCTTTAAAACTATAAATATCAAAATAAAAAAAGAAATGGTAAATTTCATAGAAACCAATAATGTTCTTCTTAAATACTCCTTCGGCTTCAGGCGCAGGGTTTCAGCGATCAGTTGCGTCAATGTATTAACATCCAAGATCAATTTGACTAAAAATAAAAAACAATACGCAATCTGTACGTTCTTCGACCTGACAAAAGCATTCGACAATGGAAACGTAGAAAAACCCTTGAAAATTTTGAAGGAAAAACAATTCCCACCTGAAATGATTGATTGGTTATACGCATATCTCAATAAAAGAAAAGTTGAACTCTTGATGAACGACGGCACAATAATTAAAAGAACGACGCAAAAAGGACTGCCTCAAGGTTGTCCCATTTCCCCAATCCTCTTCAACATCTACACGACTAAACTACACGAAATAACTGAAGATGGTACACTGATACAGTTAATTAAACAACTTAATTGAAACACAAAACAAAATGAATGATATTCTTAACATAATAGACGAAACAGTTGATGCACTAGACCTAAAAATAAACCCAACAAAATCCGCAGCAATAGTATTTTCAAAAAACTACTCAGACAACATAATTATTAGAATCAAAGACGAACAAATCGAAATAGTTCCTTACCATAAATATCTTGGAATTTGGATAGACCAAGAACTCAACTATAAAACACATATAGCATACACGGTTGCCAAAGCAAAAAAGAAAATAAATATTCTTAAAATGTTGAGCAGAAAAAAGGGAAGAAGCCACCCCAAAACATTACTGCAAATCCATAAATCAATAGTAAGATCTCAATTAGACTATGGCATTTCAATCTACTCAGCAGCATCTTAAACAGACTTTCAAAAAATCGAAAAAATTCAAAATCTATCCATCAGAACTGCATTGAGACTATTACAATCAACACCGATCCAAGTAATTTACGCGGAAGCAGGAGAATTTCCAATAAAGTTTAGGGCCGAATACCTAACGTTCAAGGAAATACTTAAAACTCTCTTCTTTGCCATTAGCCCTATCACAACCCATTTGTGGGACTTGATTACATCAGAACATAGTCCGAAATTTACAACATTTTTAGAAAAACTTGCTAATACTAACAACTACCTCATCCTCCAATGTAAAACAAATCCGAATTCTACATCTACTATAATTGTCGAAGAAACACCTAGAATAGTAGAATAGTTCCTGTAATTCAATCGATCAAAAAACATACACAACTTTACAAACAAAATGCAATAGTGAAGGAATTAATCACAGATAAATACGCAAACTATTACAAAATTTATACAGATGGATCAAAAACCATAGAAGGAGTAGGATATGGTTTTTATGATCAGCAAACACACGATAAAATGACGCTAACTACAAAACAGACAACATGAATTTAGTTCAATATGACAATCCTAGTTGCAAATTCATTTCATCTTGATATTAGAGTTCCGACATTTGTACTTGTATTTTTCAATTAATTTTTTTTGTTTTGCCTTAGCATCAACAAGAAAATATTACTTTCCATAACCTTACTTGTAATTGAACAACACTATGCAAATATTAATTGCTGAGGCTAATGTTGTGCATCACTCTTGCCCTGTTTATTTTTGAAGATAACAGACATATGACTTTTAAATATGGTATCTTTGTTGTTCTTTGTGTGGTGTAATAATTAGGCCCAGTACAGGCCGAGTCCGATTGATAAATATATATAATCCATATAACTTCTCCTCCGGAGTGGAGAGAATGCCCCGGTGAAACGCATCATCGGCCCGGGTGAGTTTTGTTTATCTAGGGGTTTCCGGAGTGCAGTGGGCACGCTATTGTTCACTTCGGGGAAGTCAGCTCAGTTTCGCGCACGTTATTTTGACAGCGCTCAGTGTAACTATCTTAATACAGCGGTTTCGGAGCTCAATGACCATTACATCGTTTAATGCTCTGGTGTGCCTTGTGGGTTTTTTTACTCGCTCTAACGGTTCTTTGAGCTGGTACCAGTATTTTGCGTTCGGCGTGCGGTGCGTTTTACGAAATTCATTCGTTTCGAGGTAAATTTTAATAGTTCACGGGATGAAACGCGAAGTTTGGTGTGATACAGACTGTTAACGATTGGTTGCCGATGATACCTAGAAACTTCGATTCTCCTATATGCCGATACAGCGATCGTGATGCGGTTCTATTTATATCGTCTTCTGATGGCCGGTTGCGCAGAGACCGAGAAATATCCATATCGGGCGCGAATTTGTGTAGAAAAGATCGCACCATCAACCTCGATGGATCCAGATCAATTCCTTTCCACTAACACTAATTCCTTCCTTTGATACTTGTGGATGATGCAGAGGATTCCTCGGTCTCTAGTAGCAACAAGTATTAAACTAACACTCCCGATATCCCTTCCTCTATTGATCTGCATTGGGCGTGGCCAGCTACGTTATTGACCAGTGAAAAGAAAAATCACCAGGAATTGTACACTGAAAATGGCTTGCTACTCCTAGGCACCATTTTGACGGTTCTTTGTGCAATTTCAGCTGATTCTGGTCAATCGCGGGCAACACACGGGCGATCAAATATGCTATGCTATGCTATGCTATGCATATAACTTCTCCTCCGGAGTGGAGAGTTCTATTCTACTGTAACGCAAACCAGGAATAAAACCCGCTGCGCGGGGCTGACTCGGTCAGTTTGGTTTTGGATCAAGTAACAAGTGTTTCATAAGTGGTTAATATCCGAACTCCTACTAAGTGGTACTAAGCTACATAATAAGTGGCGACGAAGAGAAGAAATAGTTTTTTGGTTCGCGTGTGTAGTAAAAAGTGAGGAAAAAAGGGGTGCGAAGTGCACAAAAGAGAATTTTTTTTAAAAGCGATCGAAGGTCGAAAAGGTCAGTAATGATTAAACTGATCCTTTTGTAAAAGTGCTATTTTTCTCAAAAGCCGTTGATTCCAAAGGGAAATCGGTTTTGGTTTTGTCCGCGGAGACAAAGGTCTTTTGAGTGGTAAATTCGAAAAGAAGTTTTACAATTAAATGAAAAAGCAATTGTGCTGGAAAAAGAGAATAAGCTTCGGGGAAAAGCAAGTGATTTTAATGATAAAAAGGAAGTGTTTAAAAAAAAAATTATGATAAAGCGACAGTGTGGGGAATTTTAAATTTCAACAAAAGAAAAATTTAAATAAAAAGCAAACCTATTAAAATCAATAGTTAAAAGTGTAGTAGGGTGTTTGATCCTGGTTCGAACTAGTTTCAGCGTTTTTCATGATACACTTGGGTTGATCTCATCGTTTCTAATAAATAATGGCAGTTATGTATCAAAATTGACTTCTAATGTGAAAACACACTTATAACGAATATATTGTAGTACTCAAAACTGTATTTCAATGCCTGAATGTTTAATTTTCGATATTTAATGACAGAGAAATAATGATCCAGGTTCGAACTATGCTGATTGTGGTTTGAACCATTTATATGATCCTGGTTCGAACTACTGATTGAATCGTGCAAAAGTTTTTTTTACTCCTCCAAATATGCAATATTCTTTCAATGACTCAAACAAATACTGAACGGAAATGGATAACCCCTAATAGCATACTAATTTACCAAAAAGTTACTTAATATTTAGACTGCTTTGATTGAAATATAAAAAATACGTAGCGACTCTAGCGGTTGTATAAGGAAGCTTGCTAGTTCGAACCACGATCGTCGGTAGTTCGAAGCAGGATCAAAAAACTACAGTCATATTTTTGTTTAAAATGTATTTTAACTAACCTTCGAATTGGAAAAATGTTACAGGAATGGAATAATATTCATGTCCAAATGTTTCAAAACTGTTCTCGCTTGAATATAATTGGTTTGGATACCATATAATAATGACGAAAAACCAGGTCGTATTTTGTTTCTCGTTAGCGCGAGATTTTGAACGTAGTTCTGCGCCGTTGTGATTAACGGTTTTTTCTGCAAAACTTTTCAACGTTCAATTTTTAGGGTTTCGATTACCACGAGCCTCGTTGAAATTCAAATTCGCTAAAGTGTTTTTTATTAATTTCCTAGCCGAGATAAACGTTCACTCCAACGGGAGGAAGCGTTTTTTGTGTCATTACTCTGTGGCTGCTGTGGTTGGGGAATTGTTCTTTTGCTTTGCGTTGTGGTTGCTGCTTGCTGTGCGTGGTGCTGTGGAATACGCGCCAATACGGTAGCGCAATTGTTGGATCGTTTGGTGAAACATTGTCAACAGGCGACGGTGATTGGCGTCTTCGCATCAGCATTGCATTGGTGTGGAGCGTACGGTCGTGCGTGATACATCAGCACGGAGTATTTTACACGGCATTCGGTAAGCGACGAAATTTTTTCATTGTTCCTTGGCAAATTCATAGCGAATATATTTATCTGGTGCAGGTATGGCTTCGAATATAGTGGGCACGATAGAGCCCTATATTCCGGGAGCATCTTTTTCAAACTATGTTGAACGGTTAGGTTTTATGTTCCAATATAATAACGTCCCTGAGAACTCTCAAAAGGCGCTATTCATTACTCTCAGCGGATCGGCAGTTTTTGAGGAGCTTAAACTTTTGTATCCTGCTAGGGATTTATCGACTCTACAGTATACTGAGATAATTAAAAAACTTAAAGAGCGGTTTGACAAAAAGAAATCAGACTTGATACAGCGGTTTAAATTTTATAACCGGATTCAGGGAGCGGACGAAACCGCTGAAAATTTTGTTCTGGCAGTAAAACTGCAAGCTGAATTTTGCGAATTTAAAGATACCGCCATTAGGGATAAACTCCTAATGGGGGTTTATGATAAAGACCTACAACAAAAAATGCTAGGAGAAGAAAATCTTACGTTGGCAACGGCTGAAAGGATGATAATTAATGGGGAGCTGGCGGGTTCCAGAGCGAGGATGATTGGTGGCAAAAATGAACAAATTGCATCGGTAAAACATAGATTGGGGCGTAGAGATAGGTTCGAGAGTAATACTCAGCAGAGAGACAGAAGTAGAAGTAGAAGTAGCAAATCGGGTATGCGGTATGGATTGCGAAACGAAAGTACGAGTGGTAGTAAAGACAGAAACAAAAGTAGCGGTTTGGATTTAAAAAAATCACAAGAGTATTGTGTGCAAAGCCACGACCGCAAGGTTGAAGTAAAATACTTTTACAAGAAAGATAACCCGGCTGCTTGCGTGTCAGTCATTTTTTTAGCAAATGTTCGGAGTATTGAAAATTCTATGCAAATAAAGTTGAAGTACTACTCAATTTAAGTTTGCACATATAAATACGACCTCACTAAACAGGAAAAGAACAAACTCTTGCGGCGCAAACAAGTTTCAACAGTCAAAGTATATGTAAATGTGTATTCAAATTAAGATAATTAACTTTTGGTTAAAGCTCAGAACGAGAAAATAATAAATCTTCAATTCATTTGTTTGGTTGTCCTAAAAAGGACAGTTTGTTGTTGAATTTAAAATCGGATATGACGCTGATTGCATCTCTGTGTTACGTCGATAGCGGGAGTTATGTTGAACTTGCGTATGACGAAGGCATCGTATTACCTGTTTTATTGAATGGGAGAAAGAGGAATATTGTAAAATTTTGTAAACATTTAACTCAAACAATATTACCAAATCGTAGTCAGGCGCTCTGACAACAAAGTTGAAGGCTGTTTTCACACTGAAAATCAGATAGCCAGCAGAAGTTTTGATTGCCAAAATCCAGAATGCCGAACAGCCGTAAAGAGAGCTGTTCATTTACCTGCGGCAAGTTTCTCGCCCCATCGCTCGCGTTCGCGTTCACCATGGCAGAGGCCTAACTGTCTTTGTGAATGCGTTCTAACAGGGCAGTTCGTTATTCAAAGTCGGTTATGCTGATCGCAGCCTTTGCGCTGCCCCTACAGTGGGGAGTTTATTAAATAAAGTAAAAATTAGACAACTACAACAGAATTTGATTGCATCCCGCACAGAATGTCTGCTTGTGTTGATGCCAGAAAATTATTAACCTTCAATTACTTGTTTATTTGCCTTGAAAAAGGCATTTTGCGTGCGACAGATTTAAATTTCTAGGATCCAACACAGAATGCTTGCTTGCGTTGTCAAAAATTATTAACATTCAATGACTTGTTTATTTGCCTTGAAAAAGGCATTTTGATTTTCAAAATTGGATTTCCTGATGGCAATCTTCATGCTGCCCCAACACGGGGGGAATAATGGCAGTCTGGCGACACACGCTGAGAAGAACCGCGCTGCTCCTGAGACGTGGTGACCAACCACAGGCCTAGTGGTGCTGCTAAGGAAGGATGACTGCTGTTGTCGCTTTCTAGAACTATTATGAGCGGCTTCGGCCGAAACAGGCTCTTATATAGGCCAAATAGCATGTTTTCAATTTCAAGGTATATGATTCTGTCGACCGTGCTTGGGAAGCAATCACATAACGACCAATCAGAGATGGAATTTTTCGTTTTGACAAGGCTTGACTATTTTCAATAGTACAATAGTGTGAATAATAAAATTACAATTATCTTCTTTTGGGAAGAATCTTAGAAGATTTTCCAATCTATCGCTGCAAGAACGAAGGAAATCCATCGAATAATAACCGATTTATAAGCATTTGAAATTGGACATATTTTTCACTTTTTTCGGTTTTAGATTTTCATTTTACATCCCTATGTAGCCGAACTTCCCGAGAGAAGTATTCTACTTCAAAAATTTGACTTGCTATTATTGCGGAAAATCTGGTCATATTTTAAAAAAATGTTTTAAATATATCAACAGTCAGAGGAAACCAACGGTTAGATTTGCGGATGAGCTGCGACCGGGCTGTAGTGCAAGTAATAATCTAGAGCAACTTTTCAGTAGATTGAAGCCTTCCGGGTTGGATGAATCATCAGATGATTCAGGTGATTTTATGTGCATGCAAATTAATAGCTATAAGAAATTTAACGAGCCTTGTTTAGTCGATGTGACGATACAAGAGCAATTATTGAAAATGGAAGTAGATTGTGGTTCTTCCATTACGTTAATCGGAAAACAACTATATGACAAACTATTTAAAATGCCGCTTGATCAGTGTTGGAAAAAATTGGTCGTTGTTGATGGAGCTAGGTTGTCTGTCTGGAGTAGTGTTTTGGTTGATGTTGTCTTAAGGGGAGTTAACAAAAAGTTGGAATTGATTGTCTTGAATAGTAAAAATGATTTTCTACCTTTGTTAGGGCGTAATTGGTTAGACGTGTTTTACCCTAATTGGAGACAGACATTCCATAACTCTCTCAGTGTAGGTAGTATTAGTGAAAATGTTCACAAAGATGCTACAATCGCGGATATCAAGGCGTGTTCTCCAAATGTTTTCTGCAAGGATTTTTCTTCACCGATTCTTGGGTTTGAGGCAGATTTAGTGTTAAAGGAAAATTTACCAATTTTTCGTAAAGCTTATGCTGTACCTTACAGATTACAGGATAAAGTTATACAGCACTTAGAAATGTTGGAGAGGGAGAAAGTCATAACACCAATTAAAACTAGTGAATGGGCTTCACCAGTAGTTGTGGTGATGAAAAAAAATCAGGACATTAAGTTGGTTATTGACTGCAAGGTTTCCATCAATAAATTGATTATTCCCAATACATATCCTCTTCCCGTAGCGCAGGACCTGTTTGCTAGATTGTCAGGTTGTAAAATATTTTGTAGGAATATTCGGGAAAACCGGTAAAAATGCCATTTATGTAACCAGATTGCAGAGATACATTTTAGAATTGGCAATATATGACTTTGAGATATGTTATAGACCATCAGCGCAAATGGGAAATGCTGATTTTTGCTCACGGTTTCCACTCCCTCAACCAGTTCCGACTGATTTTGACAAGGATTTTGTAAAAAGTTTGAATTTTACACAAGAAGTTCCAATGAATTTTTCAAAAGTTGCTAAAGAGACAGAGCAGGATAGCTTTTTACAAAGAATAATAGCACATTTCCAGCGTGGTTGGCCTGAGAAAATCGACAAAGAATTGATAAACATACATTCCAATCGGCAGGATTTGGAGTTGGTTGAAGGGTGTTTGATTTTCCAGGACAGGGTGGTTATCCCAAAAGCTATGCATAAAGAAATTTTAAAGTTATTGCATGTAAATCACTCTGGAATTCAATCAAAGAAATAGTTATCGGTTTCCGTTATACTCTACTAAATTTTTTGGAAATAAATATTGAAATTCAGTCCGCAAATATATATTTCGACTGTGACGTACAGTCTTCCTCAGTGCTTATGTGGACTGGTAAAGAGCAAAGCGTAAATCGTGTTTTTTTATTTGTAGTAGGTAAAATTGAAAATTTAGCACCCTTAATTGGAGTTAGGTAGGGAATTATGCGGTCGATTGTTTACCGTACCATGTCTGGGGTTTTTGGGAAGCAGATTGAATAGCCATGAGGGGTGATTACCTGCGTCTTTATTGAGAAGCGTGCATGAGGGTTGTTTATAAATTTCTAAACTTTCAGCTACGTCTAATTTCCATAAATTATTAACGGGGCGGAGGAGGTGAATGTTATCCGAAGTTAGTGGATGTTTCTCGTTAAAAATATGTTCAGCCACTTTTGATTTGAAATGGTGTGGTGGGGCATTTGTTGAAACTTTACTTGCTTTGGACACTTCTGCGAAATGTTCTTTGAAACGTATCCCTAGGTTACGTTTAGTTTGTGCTAAATTTTCAATTTTACCTACTACAAATAAAAAAACACGATTTACGCTTTGCTCTTTACCAGTCCACATAAGCACTGAGGAAGACTGTACGTCACAGTCGAAATATATATTTGCGGACTGAATTTCAATATTTATTTCCAAAAAATTTAGTAGAGTATAACGGAAACCGATAACTATTTCTTTGATTGATCTCAATCACTCTGCTAAGACGCTCGTTATAGATTTTCTAGATTTCACTCTGGAATTGTTAAAATGAAGCAGATGGCACGCAGGTCAGTTTACTGGTTTGGTATAAATGCAGCAATTGAGGCTTATGTACATGCTTGTGATTCATGCAATAGAATGGCAACAGTTCCTAAAAATAAAATCGAATCACATTGGATTCCTTCGATTCGTCCGTTTAGCAGAATACATGCTGATTTTTTTACTTCGGACAAAAGGTATTTTCGCTGATCGTAGACAGTTTTTCTAAGTGGATCGGAGTAGAGTGGATGAGATTTGGTACAGATGCTAGTAAAGTTATTAAAAAGTTCATTGCTGTTTTTGCCAGATTTGGTCTTCCTGATGTAGTGGTAACAGATATTGGTCCTCCCTTCAATTCCTCCACTTTTTTTTCATTTCTAGCAAGACAAGGAATAATTGTAATGAAGAGTCCTCCTTACAATCCCTCCATTAACGGACAAGCCGAAAGGTCGGTCAGGATTGTTAAGGATGTGAAGAAATTTCTGTTCGATCAAGAAGTGAGTAAGTTGGAAACGGAGGATCAAATCAGTTTGTTCCTTATTAACTATAGAAACAATTGTTTACCGAAAGAAGGAAGCTACCCTTCCGAAAAATTATTAAATTATACACCAAAGATTTTATTAGATTTAATTAATCCTAAGAAGCTATATTTGTATTTGTATTTGTATTTTGTATAATTCATCTGACGAATAAAGTCTTAGTGAATGAAATTAGTCTAATTAGCACAGATCTAATCCTATTTACGAATCGTCCAATTGTCTCATTAAAATCAAACTGCTCTTCCACAACCGTAAACGCTCGAATGCATGCCAAAATCGGCTCGTTTTGACCAAACAAAGTCCGGTGAAAGGTTGGCTGTAACAACGATGTATTCCGAAGAGTCCTATAAGGTACGCGAAAGTTCATCTTTTCAAGTAGTTTGGGGGCATCAATTGCACCGTACAAAATTTTCGCCAAGAACAAAATTTGTTGTAGTTTCCTTCGTTGTTCCAGTGTATCGAGTGCCAGTAGTCGGCATCTGTCAGGATAGGGTGGCAAACTATCGGGATTCCTCCAAGGCAGATTTCGCAGTGCAAGACGAATGAACCGCTTCTGGATACGTTCGATTCTAAGGCTCCACGAAAGTTGATGCGGTTGCCACACGATTGACGCATTCTCTAAAATTGGGCGGACGAGAGCACAATACAATGACTTCCAGCAGTGTGGGTCCGAGAAGTCCTTGGCAATCTTAGACAGGAAACCTAACTGCCGCGTTGCTTTGGAAATGATCGCTATTCGGTGTGAGTCAAAACTCATTTTAGAGTCCAGTTTAACTCCCAAATCGGACACTTCGGTGACTCTGGGGATGATTTTCCCTTCAATGCTATAATCAAATAATATCGACTGTGATGTGCGGTGAAACGATATGACCTGACATTTATTGATGCTAATTGTTAGTTTATTCCTGCGCTTTCTTTTCCAGAGATATGATGCAGTCTGACGTAAAGCTCAGCAAATTTGTTGTTACTGATCGACCTGGCATGAAGCCATGTTGGTCGACAGATATGTAGCATTTTGTCGCATTGAGAATTACCCTGCTCATTATTATCTCAAATAATTTAGAGACTGCCGAAAGACTTGTGATTCCACGATAATTAGTCGCGTCATATCGATCTCCTTTTTTGAACACGGGTGTCATGAATGATCTCTTCCAAATACGAGGGAATTTTGCTTGTTCCAGTGAGCGGTTGAAAATAGAACTCAATGGTTTCACTAGATTACCAATACAGCGGCATATTAAAATTGCAGGTAGACCATCGGGACCAGGTACATACGATCGCTTCAACTTTTTTGTTGCTGACAAAATCATATCTGAAGTCACGGCAAACACTCCCAGATCAATGAGGTCGCTAGGAACGTTACGAATAGCTTCAACGATCTCCAGTTCAGAAGCGCAATTTGCTTCGAAAACAGATGCAAAATGCTTTGCGAATAACTGACTTGATTCTAAAGCAGACGCTGAGACCTGATTCTCAAAATATACATTTTTTGGAATAACAGCACTTTTCCGCTTCGAATTGATAAACCGCCAAAAACCACTAGGATTTGCTCTTAATTTTATCTGCACACGCAATACGTAAGTGTAGAATCTTCCCAGGGACAACGTTCTCAAGCGTTATTAGAAATCACGAGTAGACTTCGTTAGGGGTACTTTATTGCAACCGATCCAAGCGCTGGTTCATTATCGACTGACTTCACCAGTTTTTATTACTCGAGAGCTCTCTCACTCTCGCGCCTATAAACTTATAACTCTACATCCCTCTCCTACTCTCAACTAAATTAATAACAAAATTTAGGTGTATCGTCCTGGTACTTTCTTTGTTCGACTGGGACGTCCTTGAGCTAGACCGCGATGTTTCTTGGGATCACCATCGTTTCCTGTGTCTTCTGTTCGCTTAGATGCCTGGCGTAGATGTTCGTTGACGACGGCATCCTTCGTGTTCCTTTCTTCACTTCTGCATATGAACGAGTGTGTTGGTTGCTGCTTTGGGGGTGGATATGAGCCTGTGGATGAATCTGAAAAAGTTTTTGAGGGTGAAGCCGGCCACTTTTTCAAGTGGGTTATTGGACGACGATATTGCACTCCCTCTTCGTTGGCGATGAGCGTATCGTTTCCTGATCTTGCTATGACGGTAAACTTTTCCAATTTAAAGTTAGGCTCGAGTTTTCCCAGCTCATAGCTTTTCATCATCACTGTATCTCCGACATTCACTTCGGACTCCCTAGCATGTCTACGTTCATCGGCATACAGCTTACCTTGCATTTTTTTAATAGCGTCATTGTCACGAACTTGCTCGTCTCTGTTCCAGCTGGGATCTGTCCGTAATGACGGTAAAAGATCCTTAACTGGACGTCCAGTTAGTAACTCTAGAGGTGCTTTTCCAGTGACCGAGTTTGGGGTGGTGTTATGCATGTATACGTATTCCTCTAACCCTCTTCTCCAGTCAGACTTTGTTACTTTGGCAATCTTCAGCGCTTTTAGAATGCCTTGGTTCTGCCGCTCTACCAAGCCATTCATTTGAGGCCAATAAGGTACAGTTTTAACCATTTCGATGTTCCTTTCTTTGCAATATTTCACAAACTCTTCACTTGTGAAAGGTGGTCCATTGTCGGAACGAAGTTTCTCAGGATAAGTGTGATCTTTGAAAATTTTCTCGAGTGCGTCAATTGTTTTTAATGCGATGGTGCTCTTCATCTCTACCACGTGAAGGAAACGGCTATAGTAGTCTACTACGACAAGGAAAGTGCCACAATCTTTGGCTGAAAGAAAGTCGATTGCAATTTCCTGCCAAGCTCTGTCGGGCATTTCCTTCCGGATCATCGGTTCGGGTGGATATTGATTACTTACTGCTGTCCAACCAATACACTGTTTGACGGTATTGCAGACATCTTTATCCATGCCAGGCCACCATACGTATTGTCTAAGATTCCTGCGCATAGCCACAATGCCAGGATGCCCACGATGAGCAATTTCCAGTGCTCGCCGTCTCAATCTCAATGGAAGAACAATTCTATCTTCACGTACAACAATGCCATCAATGAAACCCAGTTCTTTACTGAAAGCTTGGTATCGAAACAAGTCTTTTGGCCAGTTTCGTGTCTTCAAGGCCTGAACTATAGTTCGCAGTGTGCTATCTCCTCTTTACGAATTTCTTCAAGCGTAATAGCTACCGGTGATTCCCCGATTGCACAGAGAAAGTGAGATGAATCATCATCAAACGCAGCATCTTTCTTATTATACAATCGAGACAGTACGTCTGATATGTTCTTTTTTCCACTTATATGCTTGATGCGGAATTTATAAGGCTGAAGACGCAGTGCCCAGCCTTGAGCCCTTGAGCAAGCTCGTCTTCCGTCTCTGTACTTTCCCTCGAAAATATATTCTAATGTTTTGTGATCTGTGTAGATCGTGAATTGAAGTCCAAACAGGTACAAATAATATCTTTCCTCAGCCCAAACCACGGCTAACGCTTCTCGTTGGGTCTGTGGATACAGCCTTTCAGCACTCGTAAGACCCTTAGAGGCGAAGCTGATGATTCGAGGCCAGTTTGAACTATCCCGTTGAACTAAAACTGGCTAAACTAAAAGGCTCTGAATCCGCTTGTTTTAGAGTGCGGAACATTTCTAGCTCGACGCGAATATTCCGCTTTCCAATAAAAAATTTGTTCAACCTCAACACGGCATTATCGTATTCGGGTACTTCTCTCGGAATAAAAGGTATAACTATCGGTTCCAACTGTATTTCTTCTGGCCCCGGGGGCAAATTTTGGTAAATGCGCTGTAATCCACGACCACCCTGAACTAACAGTAATACGAGCTTTTCGCGCTGAGATTCAATTTTCTTCATCTCCAGAACGAGTTCGAAAGAGCGGTGCCACTCTTCCCACTCTCTTCTGAGGTCCGACGTATCGACAGCGTCATCGAATGACTGTAGTGGCCAACTTTTATCCTCCATAAGTCTGCGTAGCAGGAAACCGAATGAAACAAAAATTAATCTTTCAATATTTCCAAAACAAAGTAATCAGGATTTTTTATATATCCTCATACACAATAAACAAATTCACACACTCTAATGTTCTTCATTATTACCGTTCACGTTTGATTACCGTTTAACTTAAAAGTTATTCCACCCAAACCTAAACAAAATTGTTGGCATGCGAGAAGATACTACAGCAGTAGCTATAGGGTGCAACAGGTAGGTCGATTTTGATTGAACTTGGTTTACTTGGTTTTATTAATCAACTCAATAGTTCTTTGACCTTCTCCGCGCAACGGGTTAACACTACCAGCAGCAAATACTATGTACCTTAATGTGTTAACAACTGACTCAGGTTTCAATCCTGCTATTAGTCACCATTCGTAATCTTTGTGCTACACAATTCCAGGGGACTCACCAATTTACCCGTTAATGTATCGTCGCAAGATTGGTATCTGCTTTTCGCACTATCCCATCAGCCTCATTGTCTGTGTGCTACACTCATTTAGTTGACTCATTTATTTACACTTCGTTGTGTAGATGCTAGACTCAAGTTTCTCTTGCTATAGTCCATCGGCCTTGTTGTGTGCTCATATTCGTTTCTCTTCTCTCTCTTGCGATAAACTTGCGGTGCTCTGGCTTCGTTTTGACTCACACTTGCTACGACAGTAAATTCCGCTCTCATTTCCCCTCGCTTCGGGCTCACCCAGACTCGAAATTATTGAATATTAGTGCGTGCCTCAGATACACGCAGAATTCTCTCTGTACGGTAGTTCTAGCAGAATTAAGTTAAAGTTGGTGCCCGTACTTGCCGCACTTATACTATAAAACAATTCGCTGCCAACAAACCCTGAAACCAACACACTTCAATTCGAACACCACACACTGTTCTAGCCACATTGCTTGTTCGCGAACCATGATAGAGGAATAAATCGAAAATGGCCGCCACCCCAAGCAGACGCTTGTTCATTCTTTGACATATCTTACTTATATATTATTACTATGTAATCCGTATGATAAACTTACACTTTAATCCTATCCTCGTTGCCACTTGTAGAATCTTCCCAGGGACAACGTTCTCAAGCGTTATTAGAAATCACGAGTAGACTTCGTTAGGGGTACTTTATTGCAACCGATCCAAGCGCTGGTTCATTATCGACTGACTTCACCAGTTTTTATTACTCGAGAGCTCTCTCACTCTCGCGCCTATAAACTTATAACTCTACAGTAAGGTTTATATAAGGTGGCATTCAATGAACGGTACGCGTTACTGGCTGACTGAAAATCTCTTTTGTTGTCAGTCGTTCGTTGGCGGCGAAGTTTACGCTGGAGTGCATTTCGCACACGTTTCAATGATCGTAAACGAGAATTACTCCATGCAGGTGACACTGGCGGTCGTGTTCTTGGAACGTTACAAACAATCCAGTCGTTCAAAATGTAACAGAATTTTTCTGCCATAAAGTCAACATCATTATTATTGTCAAAAACCGTGTCCCAGTTAACGGTAGTCAAGTACAGCGAGAGTGCCATAAAGTCCATTCTTCGAAAGTTCAAGTGACGCTCCTTTGTTTTTTCGACTGGATCGGCATATCCCGCATACGCTGGCAAAAAAAATTCGAGAGGAGGGTGATGGGAGTCAACGGGTAGCAACGGAACCGGGCAATTAATTACTTCGATCTCACAGCTAGGCAAACAAAACACTAAATCGAGAATACGATCAAGCGAGTTTTGCACCAGATTTCTTTCGCTCAAGCACAAATAATTCATGCCATCCAACAAAGTGCTACTGAACGGAGGTAGTTGAGAACAATCACATTTGATGACGTTGTCGCTCGAACACAACCACCGCATGCGTGGCTGATTATAATCGCCACAAATATAAACCAAAGATAACTGACGATTCTATTGATGATACAAAAATTAATCGAAACTGTGATATTACTAGTAATAGAAAATCAGTTTCGGTGGATCCAATTACTAATCTGAATTTAGGAGATACTATTTGGTATAAAAATAATAACAATAAAAATGATTCTAGATGGATAAAAGCAAAGTTTGTAAAACAGTGTTCTCCTCTAATATTTCAGATATGTATTGGAAGCGTAACGACAAAGGCGCATCGCTCGCAATTGAGGGTCCAGAAAGACTCTAAGAATTCTCCAAACGTGGCGGTTCCATGCAGAAGTCACTGTAAGCGTAGGCTGGTCTCGGAGGAAGAATTCCTTGGGTTTCCAGATGATGTGGCTGCAAAGAGGTTTCGCAAAGGCGATCATGGAGCAACGGAACCGAAAACGCCAAGTCCTAGGCATTCTGAAAGATTAAAGGATCGACCGAGGAGAGTTTATAAAAGATAAAACAAAGAAAAAAATGTATAATAATTATGTTTGAACATGTTTCGATATTGTATCGATCGATTGATCGAGTTGGCGTAATTATACGCATTCAGAAGTTTACAAAATTATATAATTAAGAAAAGTACATTTTAAATGATGTTTTCGATGGATTAAAAATTTAAAAGGATAAGAATTGTGGTGTAATAATAAGGCCCAGTACAGGCCGAGTCCGATTGATAAATATATATAATCAATATAACTTCTCCTCCGGAGTGGAGAGTTCTATCGAACACCAATACTGTAACGCAAATCAGGAATAAAACCCGCTGCGCGGGGTTGACTCGGTCAGTTTTGTTTTGGATCAAGTAGCAAGTGTTTCATAAGTGGTTAATATTCGAACTTCTACTAAGTACTAAGGTACATAATACTTTGGTATCTTGAAACTGATTAAATTTCTTTCTGATTGATTCTGTATACTGATAAAATGTTTAAATTGACCTGAATTAAATGTTAACATGTTCATAAAATTCTATGCCAATTTTGAATTTTCTGTGAATATACATTTTCTACTAAAAACTGTAATTCGCTATCGATATTTTTTCCATGAGCTTGTAACTGCGAGAAAAAATAATGTGATATATATATATATATATATATATATATATATATATATATATATATATATATATATATATATATATATATATATATATATATATATATATATATATATATAGACCTGCGGACTGAATCGCAGCGAGCCAAAACAACTGTCAAACGAGCGAGCCAAAATGAACATAATGAAAAATGTGTATCAAACAAATAACAACAATGTAGAAAACCAGCGTTGCTAGGGTTGCTGCCTTTCACTCAGCAGGTCGACGCAGGTTATATATATATATATATATATATATATATATATATATATATATATATATATATATATATATATATATATATATATATATATATATATATATATATATATATATATATATATATATATATATATATATATATATATATATATATATATATATATATATATATATATATATATATATATATATATATATAGAGAGAGAGAGAGAGAGAGAGAGAGAGAGAGAGAGAGAGAGAGAGAGAGAGAGTTTATATTTGTGATCGGTGAGTGAGCTATCTTTCACAATATAATAAAATAGATATAGAAAGAAGTTTAATTTCTACTGAATCGTACTCAATTTCTTATTTTATAAAAGGTTGCCATTTCGCGTATTAGGGAAAATTAACTGTATAGTAATGAAAGATAATGAGAATAATTTACTTCTGAAAGAGAGTGCTGCAAATAAATAAATACAGACCCCATGAACTAGTTTTAGTTCCAAGTCATTTGAGGTGTCGCTCGATGAATTACGGCTGACGACTTAGATACTTGATATTACCACCTGAGGAATTGAAAACATAGTACTGCTTTGCCTATATTGTATACACTATATTGCCGAAACATATTCCAGTCATATCTCGAAACCGTTTTACCTATTCCGGTTATCCGCTCCGGCAACAAAAAGAACCAAAATACCTTTCTTTTGGAGCATGTTGAGACTGAATTGGTTAAAAGAAATCAAGAAAACTACAGAATGTGATTAAACATAAGCGCTCGTTTTTGGCCCATGTGTGCCAAAATCGAACCGTGCCAAAAGTAAAACGAACTCAAATCAAACAGAGCTTCGAAAGCAAATATAAAACTATGGTAGTCCTACGTCAACTATGCGGTGGTGTCTTGGATACCACCCCACGCCGTGTCAAAATCGGTATATTATGCAACTTTAATGCACCTCGGATTTTTCTTCATCAAAAGTTAGTTTGGGGTCTAAGCTTTCAAATGAAAGTGGTTTTAAAATATTCTATCGGGGAAAACATGAATAAAATGAGTTTGAATTTTTTTCAATGTTTTGACCATTTTTGCTCATTTATGGAGACGATAGGTAGATTGAAATATAGAGTATGGCAACGATATAAACAATGAGTGAGTGTGTATGTGTGCGTGTGTGTATGTGGGTGTGTGTGAGAGAGAATATAAAAACACTCGTTTGCCAAAACTTGCAAAGATTGTTTGACTGCAGTAGAACCTGGAAAAGTGCATTAATGTAACGAGAGTACACAGTTGCAAGACCTTTCGATGCTGGCTGGAAGTTCTCAACATCATCTGGTTTCGAAGGCCATTCTCAATTATTGTGTTTGTAAGAGAAACTTTTTCTCCTAAAAAGATCCCAATTTGATTTGTTACGAGAGGTTTGGGCAACTTAATTGTATATCTGGAACCCTATTTTAAAAATATCAGTCATTTAAATTTTTTTTTTGCATCACCTTTTGTTTTTAGAATGATTTTTTTTTTCAGTGTAAGATCTCAAATTCAATTTCGCCAATAATTCTTTATAAATATTTATATATATTATAATTATTTTTTTTATTTCACTATCTCACAATCACTTTTTTCTATATCTAAAAATATACAAAGTTGTTTAACCTTCTAGTGCCCAGTGCCACCTTTAGACGGTTTTCAGTTGAACCTCAAAAAAGCTTCAATAAGAACTTAAAAAATGTTTATAAAGCTGCATAGTGTTTTTTTCGAAGTCCGTCTTAAAATTAATCTGGGCACTAGAGGGTTAAGCTAAAGGCCTAAACACAATGGGAACGTTGCAGCTGTGTTTGCGGCAATTTGACAGTTAGCCCATACATTTTCTGTCCAATTAACGCCAACACAACGCAAACGTCTCCATTGTGTTTGGGCCTTAACCCTACATATCCACAACGTTTCATTGAGTTGTGAGAGGGTGCAGCCAACTTCTGGTTGCAAAAGAAGGACTTGGACGATGTTCGGAACAGAACCTTGAAACTATACACTGTGATTTTGCTAAAACACGGATGGATCAATAAGTTCCTGAAATGCATGAAAGATATCATTAGAATATTCTCAATGCAGTCGTCGCGTATAATAGAAGCCACATACGAAACCACAATAAAACAAAATACCCAGGTACATCAGGTATCATGAACATTTTTCCTATCGATAAAAGTCATATTGTACACGGTTCTCCCTCCCAACCACTCTTTCTCTCTCTCTCACACACACACAAACTCAAACAAACATTGTTTATATCTTTTTTTTTCATATGCCCAGCTGTAGCGTTAATACGCTGGAATCTAAGGCTGGGACTTTTGAGCGGAATCTAACAGCATTACAGAAGAACGTAGCCATGTTGCTTACTTCGACACTGCAGCCTTACGGCTATCTGATAGATTCCAAGTTTGGTTTCGGATTGTTTTATTGGTTACTGTTGCACTAGGCCCAAGTTATATAATGAATGTAAGGTCAAAACCTCCAGGATCCATTCAACCTGACAAGACCAAAGTCACAGATGAACAAATTTACTCTGGACTGGAGGTTCCAACGATAAATATATGATTTGAATGGAGAACGTACCTGTTATCACCGGTTCATATTACCGATTTTACCTTACATGTCACAGTAATGTTGGCTATTGTTAACTTAGTGGGGTTTCGGTAAAATGAGGTACCCACTATGCACTATAAAATATTCATTTCTTATAAAATAACTAAGCTAATTAAAGACGTGTGAGCCAGCTTGTGCTATAACGTAGACTGATCTCCGCTCTACCGATCACTGCTTACCATCGTGGCATCTGAAATGCTGACGTTCGTTAGCTGCGGAGCCCAGGTAATATTGGTAATCGGGTGACCATCCAACACCTCCCTTTTTTTAAATAGCTGATACGGGTCATACCTCGCGGGCGGCCTTCGTTGCCTCGAAGACTGGCGAGTAGCCGATTGTTGCTGTTGGCTGCTTGGGGGGCCGCGTTAGCGTCGGTGTTGAGTTCGCGATTGTTGTTCGTCCACCGGTGCTGCATGTTCGGAACTAGTAGCATTGCCGATACCACAAGTATCCAAAAGTATGCTCAATGGTATATTGAGACTTGCTGCTTGGCCCTGCTCATCCTGTGGCGCTGCCTGTTTACGACTCCTCACCTGGTTGCAATGAGATCGAATCAGAGTTTCCTTTGCTAATAGCCATATGTTGTATAGCACACTTCCGATTCGTTCGATTACTATTCCGGCTTCCCAAAACCATTTATTGTGTCTGAAAACCTTGGCCCAGACGATATCCTGCGGATGGTAATTTCGAGCTCTTGCACCATGCCTACGGTTGAATTGTTTTTCCTGGAAGGACGAATCCGATTTACTTGTTGGTGTGGGTGGACGAAGTAGTTTTAGCGATGTGCGCATCGCTCTGCCAAGCAATAATTCCGCAGGGGACTTTCTTCTGGTGCACTGCGGCATGGTGTTGACCTGTAACATTGCAGAAATATGTCGACAGCTTCCTCAACGGTTTCTCCCCCGGTATTAATTTTCCGAATAGCTCTTTTAAAGGTGTCTACAAACCTTTCTGCCAGCCCGTTGCTTTGTGGGTGAAATGGAGCCGTTTTTAAATGCTGAATCGCATTCCTACTACAAAATAACGCAAATTGCTCACTCGTAAACTGGGGGCCGTTGTCCGTAACTAACGTTTCTGGTGCTCCGAACCTCGCAAAAATACCACGAAGCAAGTGTGTAGTTGCCGCCGTGGTGATATCCTTCGTTCGAACTACTTCAGGCCACTTAGAAAATGCATCGACCAAAATTAGATAGTACTGTCCTGCCATGGGGCCAGCATAGTCTAGGTGAACGCGTTGCCATGGTTTCTCCGGTGCCGGCCAAGATGATAAATTCGTCTTGCGATCAGTTTTCGCTACACTAGCACAATCGGTACAAACACTGACGGCTCTGGTGACATCACTATCGATATTGGGCCAATATACATATTGACGGGCAATCGATCGCATCCGCTCTACACCTGGGTGCCCCTTATGTAGCTGCTGAAGCACTTGTTTCCGAAAAACCTGTGGAATGACCACTCGTTCGCCATACATAATGCACCCTTCTACGATAGAAAAAGCATCACGGCGCTGATAAAACTGTAGAATTACTTAAACTGTAGAATTAAACGTGCGAATCTGCACTTCCAATTTTCTTTGACGGCCATCCATTCTTGATAAACTGAATCACTTGGCGTAAATTATCATCGTCTGCAGTTGCTGCGACAATTTGATGAAACGAGAGCGGAAGAGTCGTGAGCGCTTCACTGGCAACATTTTTGACCACCTGCTCCAGCTCCATGGTTGCAATAACGAACTCCTCTTGCGGTTGAATGTTTCTGTTTATCAAGCGAGACAGAATATCGGCATGTCCAAAGTTTCCTGTAGACACGTGACGGATATCAAAATCATACAGCAAAAGAGTAAGCGCCCATCTCTGTAGTCTGTTTGCTGTATAAATGGGAATTCCCTTTTTGCATCCAAAAATTGTGAGGAGCGGCTTGTGATCGGTTTCCAGAATGAAATGCCGACCGAAAAGCATTCGGTGGAACTTGGTTACCGCAAAGATCAGTGCTAATCCTTCCTTTTCAATTTGGCTGTATTTACTTTCAGCTGCTGTTAAGCTGCGCGACACATGACAAATAGCGCGCACGGTTCCATCTGGGAATATATGCGCAATTCGGGCCCCCAGGCCAAGCATCGATGCATCGGCTGACACAAGAATTTTAAGCTTCGGATTGTAGTGCGTCAAAAGTAGTGGGGACTGGAGAATCTCTCGGAACCGGTCGAATGATTTTTGACAGGCTGCAGACCACTCGAACTTTGTTTCCGCTTTGAGCAACTGGTCCATAGGGTGTCGCAAGGTGCGCATTTCCTTTACGTACTTCCCATAGTAACTCACTGCGCCCAAATATGACCGAAGAGTAGCAATGTCGTGCGGTGCCGGCATATTTACAATTGAGGAGACTTTTTCCGGATCAGGTCGACTGATTTTTGACAGGCTGCAGACCACTCGAACTTTGTTTCCGCTTTGAGCAACTGGTCCATAGGGTGTCGCAAGGCGCGCATTTCCTTTACGTACTTCCCATAGTAACTCACTGCGCCCGAATATGACCGAAGAGTAGCAATGTCGTGCGGTGCCGGCATATTTACAATTGAGGAGACTTTTTCCGGATCAGGTCCCTTTCTCGTCCAAGATCTGACCCAAGTATTTAACCTGCTTCATTCCAAAATCGCATTTTTCTATACGAACTGAAAACCCATATGCTCGCAACCGCTCGAGAACAAGAAAAAGATTTCTCTGATGCTCATCCTCTGATGCACCACCAACCAAAATATCATCCAGGTAACCCACCGCGCAATCAAGACCAGCTAGCATTGTGTCCATTAATTGCTGGAATGAACCTGGTGCTGATTTAATGCCTGGTGATAACCTGGTGAACTGGAAAAGTCCTTTGTGTGTATTTATGGTCAGTAACGGTTGACTGGCTTCATCGACTGCTACCTGCAGATACGCGTCGGATTAATCTATATGGCTGAAAATACGACAGTTAGCCATCTTGGCGAAAATATTTTCTGGTAGCGGTAGCGGATATTGATTCGATTCTAGAGCATTGTTTAGACCCGTCGAAAAATCCGCGCAGATTCTAACAGTGCCGTTCGGCTTCCGCACCACGACAATAGGTGCGGCCCAGTCGGCGAAATCCACCTTCTTGAGGATACCAAGACTTTGTAAACGGTTGAGCTCGTCTTCCACTACGCTTTGCATGCTGTAAGCGACCGGCCGTTTCGGTCTAAAAACTGGTTTGGGGGTACCTTTGAGCACCAGCTTAATTGGGGTTTTATTGCAAAAACCCAATGTATTCGTGAAAACTTCCGGAAAGTGAGATTGCAGCTCTAATACGATTCGAGATTGCTGACTGGTAACTTGATTGCAGTACGATGCAACTGGTCGGTTCCATAACTCAAACAAATTCAACCAGTCAATACCTAAAATGTCTAGATGGACGTTAGGATCAGCAATCAAACACTTACCCCTTTTTGTAATGCCATTAAGGGTAATGTTACACTGGAGCTCTGAAGTAAGCTGCAGTGGATCTCCTGATGCTGTTTTAGCGCTGCAAACCGCTGCTGTCGTCTTCGGTCGACCAAGCCATGATTGGTATGAAATAATGGTAATATCGGACCCTGTGTCCAGTTGCAGGCGTAGTGGAACATTATTTATGCGAAGATTAACAAACTTCCGCCCTTGGCTGACCTTCTGGACGGTTACTGTTTTGGTAGATGACTCCCACTTCTTTTTCTTTGAATCTCTGCTGTTGGCACGGTTTGCTGAATATTTAGCCGAAGAAAAACATGCACAATACCCCTCCTTGTGTCCGTGCTTTCCACACTCATGGCATTTGTGGTCCCGAAATCTGCAGTCTTTGTTGTAATGCATGCCTCCGCATGCCCAGCAGGGTGTTCTTGGTTGCCCCCGACTGCCGCCTGCGTTGGCTGAAGATTGTGTTACACCTCTCGGCTTGAATCGTTTGGTGAGCGTGACTGCATTCACTACGGATGACGGATTTTAAACTAGTACAGTGTCCTGTTTCAGGTTAACTAAACTGTTGCACTGTTCAACCACTTGTTGAAGTGTTAAATCTGCTGCATCGTTCAATTTGTTGATTAGCCGCATCCGGATTTCAGTATCGTTTTTAGATATTAATCCACATATATAGATGAGGCATTTAAACCACATACATAAGACATACGTAACACTGGCGATTTTTTTTGGGACACTTTGCCCCACATTACCCGGTCCCAAACTGCTCGACAAATAATGAACGAAATGAATTTTCTTTATCCCGGCTCTACTCGTGCCTCCAGCAACATCCCATAAGAAACTGTCAAAAAGTGTCTATCTTTCTTTTTTTCTCAACCATCAACATCATAGCCCGCGAAACTCGCTTTAACTGAATCAGGAATACCAGATGTATAGATTTGTGAGCAAAAGTAAAGTTTTGGTAGTTCAACAGATTTGTTTAACTTTGCTTTTTTTGTAGTTTCTGATGGTTTGTGTATGATTTTTATATATATTTGTGCGAAAATATGCACAGATTGCTTGTGTAAGCTAAATTTTCTTATGATTCGAGCGATTTTTTTACAGATTTGAGGCAGACATTTCGTTTTTATTTTCAAGCAGTCACAGACATTTTTCAAAAGCATCTGGCATCCTTGGACAAGATTGCATTTACAGTTTGTTTGAGCGTTGACACGTTTTTTGCTATCAAAAGGGCAGAGTTTTGTTTTTTTCAAAAGGTTTCTTCAATTCGAATTAAAATTTTCACCGCTTGTGATTTAATATTACATACTGAATCCTGTACTGAAAACGAGCTGAAACACTCGATTATTTTGGATCAAAAAGTTCTCTGAATCTTGATGGGTAAGCAGTGCGCAGTGGCAAATTGCGGCAAGCGGAATAAACCTGTTTCGCTTCACGTGTTTCCGAATGAACCAATAGTGTAAGTACATTTATGCATAAATTTAACTTAGTCATTGAAAACTTATTTTTTCAGTCTGGAAAAATGGGTAGAATTCTGTGGAAATCCGAAGGTGACCGAAGCTGCAAAATGGGATAGTCTTTCACATAGACGAATTTGTTCCGCTCATTTCACTGAGGAAAGTTTTTTGGATCCTACCAACTTTTCAAAGGGGTAAATATAAAGCACTCTAGTTTTTGAAATGTATGACCTATTGAAAATAATTTCAGACTTAGAAGAGGATCTTTCCCCAGTATAAAAAGGCCCGATGCATTATTTAGTCCGATGAAAGACTACCTTGAAATCGACTTTTTAGAGGAAGTAGAGGAAGGCAATAATAATTCATGTAAGTAAGAACCCCTAATATGTTTTATTTATTTATTTAGGTAATACAAGGGTTCTCAGCCCAGAGAAGGCTATTGGAACCTGTTATTTTACAAAGGTTTACATAAAGGATATAATAGTGTACATACGATAATTTTAAAAACTAATATTAGTGATGAGGGTCGTTTGTCCGCACCCAACTCTGGGTTAATCATAAAGTTGATCATACAGGTCAGCTTCCTTCAAGAATTTGAACATATTTGTTAATTTAGAATGGTTTGTGTCTAAGATACTTTTAGTATCGCCAATTTAGTTTTAGCGAACATCTTATTAGGTTATCGAACCTGCTATTCGCAACCTGTAGTTCCACCTTCAACTGTACCTTTTTTGTTTTAATATCGTAGGTGAATTCTATTATAAATAAAAATGTTGACGGGAAGTCATGAAACGGGAACGGGAA
Source organism: Wyeomyia smithii (assembly GCF_029784165.1). Taxonomy (NCBI): domain Eukaryota; kingdom Metazoa; phylum Arthropoda; class Insecta; order Diptera; family Culicidae; genus Wyeomyia; species Wyeomyia smithii. The sequence goes on from NC_073694.1 coordinate 121,845,396, forward strand.
GCTAACATAGACTTGATCACTGACTGGAAACTGGTCTCGCATTCAACTGCCTTCCAGAATTTTTTTGTCTAGTTCATTTGGTGTCAGATAAATTCGTTCTCTGTAAACTTAAGAACTTCTACCATAATAACAGCGCAAATTTGTATACATGGTTTTTCGAGTGTGGAGCGTGTTTCTGTGACATTAACTACATTTCAGAAGTGTGACTAAGGGAAGCGATCTCAAAGTTTATTAATTGCTGAACCTATTAAATGTTGTACTTGAGTGCTATAGTAGCGATTGTGTTTGAATGATTTCAATATTCATTCATCTCATTAGTGATTCTTTTTAAACACTTTTAAACACTTAACTGGATACCGTGCCGATGAGTATACAAGGAAACTCATATACTAGGTGTATTTCTGTGATATTGGTTTTGTTGTTTCTAAGCGGCGTGATTAATAACCCGTTCACACTACAGTGGATTTCATGTGATATCGCCAATCTTGATATCGAATTTCATAAAACAAATTTTTCGTAAAAACTAGATGTATGGATTCTGATATCAAGATACGTTATATCATATGATATCAACTGTAGTGTAAACAAAACATAAGGTGAAATTCGACCGTTTTCATTTTCGAACTGCTCAGCATATTATTCCGCAAATTTTCACATGAGGATTTTGAGCAAGTGAGAGATCCTGTTACACTAAATCGATCTCATCCTTGAGCATGATTAAGGAGAAGGTAAATTTGTTTTTTTTTTTGCAAACTATGGAACTTGTCGTGCATTTTTTAAAATATACCGTTTTGATTCAAACTTCGAACAGTCTCAAACTTTGAACACTTCAGTATAAATATCAAATTATTACGGCTGGTGTTATAAAAAGTGAGATTATTATACACCATTTCGTTCCTTGGAATGTCCTCCACCCAGTGTTGTATAGCTTTTTACTGTAGGGCCACTTCCAGGGAATCAGCAGGCGTTGAAAAAAGTGACAGTCAGTATTCAGACGGTTTGCCTATCTATCTCTTAGTGATTACGTTGAAGTGTTCGGAGTTTGAACCAAAGCAGATTTCCAAATCTTCCTTGTTTTCATGTACAAAACGTGTTCAAATCTATATAAATAGCATTTATTTGCAACAACAATAAAATAACCAACATTCCAAACCGTTAGGAACAATCAGAAAATTAATTTTTCGTTGATTTTTTAGTGCTAGAAGATACATCATAGCTTAAGTGTTCGAAATTTGATTCAGTACGGTATTTTTTATTCATTGCATGGGTGCGATTTTAATAGACCATTTTAGATTTGGTTGAAACTTTACACAGATGTTTCTATAGGCTAAAGATATCATTTTGTGCTATTAGTATTTTTTTTTCGCTCTAAGCGAATTTTTGAAAAGACCTTGTGACCTAACAAGCCAGCGCCAGCCCCACAATTGTCCTGTATCCTAATAGTTGGCTGCAAAGGCTGTGCCCAATTAACAGAAAGATACAGTTTCGACAGCGAATTGGTAATACTTTCTGCTTACTATTGCTTTGCACCGTATCAAATAAGTTTGATATAAGTAAATCTAATCTAATCTTTTGAATGCGGTACAACCAACCGCGTAAAAAACGACCCCAGTGTACATTTTTGCTTAAAAGTCAAGTTTCAATTTTTTTTTCAATTTTACAATTTTTTAGAATAATCAAATTTTAATGATGCAGTATGATTTTAATAGTAATTTAAGCTATATATAAGCTCTTCCCAGAAGGTCTCGAGGTACGATGCTGGCCTAACAAACCAGTATTCATAGGTTCGAGTCTCATTTCGGGAGAGACTGTTAGTGTCAGTAGGAACGTAGCGCTAGCCCCGCAATTATCCTGTACACTTAACAGTCGGCTGCGAAGTCTGTGTATAAATAAACACAAGGTCAAGTTCCGAATCGGAATGTAGCACGTGGGCTGGTATTGCTCTAATCAAGAAAAAAATGATGAAAACCCATTTTTTCGACTTTCCACAACCGAGTTTTTGCACTGGTCGTTTTGTACTACAGTGGGCCCTTGCGTGAAAATTTTTTCTACAGAGCATTGATAAATGGTGCAAAATCAATGTCATCTGTTAGCTACTAGAATATATTATTATCAATTGTTTCCATTGTTTTTTCAGCTTTAAAACAATCATTGAAAACTTGTATTTTTGAAGCGCTCCCTTCCCTATTGGATGGAAGAGGAGGGGTGCCCGGGATGATTTTTTGTACCTAACATTTTCAGTTATCATATATATAAAACGAAATATGTTTATCTCATCTCAGTTATGCGTGAAAAATTCTAAAGTACTGTTCGAAGAATCGAGCAGCTGGTCCATAATGAGTTAAAATCATACTGCATCATCAGAACTTGATTATTCACAAAAATGGAGAAATTGACAAAAAATTAAGTAAGAAACTTATCTTACATTTTTGCATTCTGGATCTTTTTATCAAAAATTTTAGAATAATGTCAACAAAAAATAATTTTAGGGGAAAATGTAATTCTTTTTGTTTTCTTTAATGTATAAATTAGTGTTTATTTTCTAATTTTCTCAACTCGTATTCGAAATAACTTGACACCCGTTTTCAAGTTATTTCGAATACGAGTCTTCACGAATAAAATTATAATGGGATTTTCGATTTGAAATGGCGATTTTAATTGTTTACAATCATTGTAACCTGAACATTTTGAAAATATCTTTTCAAAAACTCAACCTTTCATAATAATTTGTTTTTCATTTTTCCATCCTGGACATTATATCAAAAATTGCGACATAACTTAAGTTAAATTTGAACTAATAGAAAATCAATCAAACTCTTATTATTAAATTGAAATTTAGTGTTGATTTTTGATATCTTTTGGTTAAGACAAAAAAAAAATCTACGGAATAAATTTTTGTACAAGACATTGTAACTCATTCTCAGACAGTTTTTCTATACAATCAACGGTTTATGAACTACAATGCTTTGAATACATTAAAATGAAAGCACATACGTCCTTTTAGAAAATATATCACCCCTTCTTTTTGTGGAAGGGAGGACTCCCTTACAAATTAAAGACAAATTTCTGCATAACTCGAGAAGTTATCAAGTAAATGGAACCCAGTTTGACATGTGGAGGTTTCGAGGGACGAGGAATATTTCTATGGTGGTTCGACACTTCTCCCGGGTTCTGGAAGACAACTGAAAAAGGTCGAATACCACCCAATATGGGTATTTCCAGAATTAGATGCCATATTGAATCTTTCCAGGGCCACCATATTATTTTCAGAGAATTTTTTTTATTGGTACTAGATAAAGGCTAATAAACAATGCGAAAAAGTCTATCGTAATATTGGCGTCTAAAATTCAAAGAATTATTGAAAGGGAGAAATTTATTTCGAACTTACCATTTACGATTCCTCTTATATAGAACAAGACATTTATTGTAACAAACAGCCTCATGTAGTTCTACATCAACCTTATTGTCGTGGCTTTGCATACAACCCTTCTGATTTTTTTTTGTAATAGCAGAGAGAAAAATGGGCAGGACGAAATTTGCCGTGTCAGCTAATAGGTGATATAAACAAGTTTTATACAGTTTCGACGCGAGACTTATCAAAAGTTGTAAGCAATATGAGAAAGCTTACAACACTTCGAAAACTTTGGGATCGTTAGTATAACTCCACCTTTCTTAATTCAAATTTTGTGTGAATTTTCAATAATTTTAGTAAAAATAGATAAAAAAATAATTTTAGTAAAAATAGATAAAAGAAAATTTTTTCTGGGTGTATATTTTTTACAAGACTACAACTCATCCTCAGACAGTTTTTCTATACAACCACCGATGTCTGAGCGACAATGCTTTGAATAAAGACTATGCCAAAATGTATACGCCTTTTGAAAAAGCAGCTTATAGTTACACCAGTTATTTTTCATACGTAACTGTTTTTATTAATGAGCATTTCCTCGAAAAATGTTCCAGTTTTAATATATTTTTTTAATTGTCATTTTTAATTTGGCTGAAACTTTGCATAGATGTTTGTGAAGGCAAAAATTCCGTTTGTGCTGTTGGTTTATTTTTTGAACCATGAATCATTATTGAGAAGCTATGTAAAAATGCTGTTTTGGGAAGGCATTGATGACTACAAATATTTTTAGAGTAAAAACAGTTTGTTTGATTGGTGTGGCGTCTTCGGCAAAGTTGTAGATAATAATTTCGTCTTTCCGAAAACAATAAAGTAATAAAAATTTAAAAAAATCTATAATTAATTATCTAAATGAGATTTTTAAAAAACCGATTTTTTTTCTTAAAAATTAAAAAAAGATTTGCTAAACTTTGATGGCTGTCCGATCATGGAGAAATAAGAAACATAAAATCAAAGTTTCCCAAAAAAATGGAAAAATATAGTCAGCGAAGTTGTAGACAGTAGTTTTGTCCTTCCAAAAATATACTGTGAGAAAAAAAGAGAATGTTTTAGAAAAAAGCACAAACATAATTCTAATATATGAATCAGATTTCTTTTCTGCAAAAAGTATACACTAGGGTGGGGAAAAGTGATCGATTTTCCAGAACCAAGTTTTTTTTGTTCCTTTTGGGGCCCCAAACAACCCTAAACTTACCGGAAGTTAATTGGTTTTGTGTCCGCTTGGCGCATTGCATTTCAAATTCGTTGAAAATTTATATGGGAAAACCTACTTTTTTGCATTTATCTTTCTAGAGAGCTCAATAATGATCTAATAATGCACTACATTATGTAAAAGTATAGTATGTTAGATGCCTAACAACTTTGAAGAAGGCACTGAAGAGCTAGGATGTCCCTAAGAAGAGCTATAGCTGTTCAAAGTTGAGTATGTCGATTTTCTGCCAGTTGAGAAAATCTTGTTTTCTGCCAACATTACCAATGTACCGGCGCCAGCAGGATTCCCGTCAGAAAGAACCTGTCGTAACGAGTTTATACGAGTTTAACAAATTCAGGTCAATATTCTAGGCGTAGGTAGAATCTACAACGTGTTTCAGAGGTTACTTCTGATGGAAATCCGACTAACGCCGGTACACTGGCAGTGTTGGCAGGAAAAATGATTTGCAACAGAAATTTCGACATACTTATCTTTGAACAGCACCAGTATTTTTTCGGGACACCCTAGCTCTTTGATGTCTTCGGCCAAGTTGTTAGGCATCAAAAAACCTACCATTTGAAGTCATGAAACCTATGGTTTGAGCTACTTTGAGCTCTTTAGAATGGAAAATGCAAAAACGTTGCTCTTTCCATACAAATCTCCATATAAATTTGAAATGCAATGCGCCAAGCGGAGACTAAATCAATCGACTTCCGATAAATTTAGGATTCTTTGAGGCTCAAAATAGAACAAAAAAAACTTGGTTCTGGCTTTCTGCTATCAAGTTTCGTTTTTTCCATATAACGATTCCCCACCCTACTACACACTATTATATTTTTTTTGAGGACAATATTATTATCTAGAACTCTCTAGAATTTATATATATATATATATATATATATATATATATATATATATATATATATATATATATATATATATATATATATATATATATATATATATATATATATATATATATATATATATATATATATATATATATATATATATATATATATATATATATATATATATATATATATATACATACTGAAAAACTAAACAATCGAAAAAAAAAAAGATTTATTCGACGATCTTTAGTTTTTTTTTATTTCTCCAAGTTCTGTTAAATATTTTTAGTTAGCTTATAGTTTGTAGTTTTTGCAGAAAAAAATCGGATTCTTAATAAGTGAGTGTTTTGAAACATTTAATTTGTAATTATATTTTTGTCTTTTATTTTTCTGAAACATTCTCTTTTGCTCTCACAGTGTATATTTTTTTTGAAGGACAAAATTACTGTCTACAACTTTGCTGAAGATATTGTACCTATCAAATGAACCATTTTGGCTTTGTTTTTTTTTAATTTTTTTTGGTAAACTAACTTTTTTGTTTCTCATTTCTTCATGATCGGACAGCCATCAATGTTTGACAAATCTTTTGTAGTTTTAATGACAAAAAAAAAACAGATTTTAAAAAATGAGCTTTTGATTTTAAATTTTTCTTTCAACGTTGTTTCCTAAAAAAAAGTTTGTTCAATAGTGTATATTTTTTTGAAAGACAGAATTATTATCTACAACTTCGCCGAAGATGTCACACCGATCAAACAAACCGTTTTTGCTCTAAAAATATTTCTAACTTGCCGAAATAGCCTTTTTACATAGCTTCTCAACAATGATTCGTGTTTCAAAAAATAAACCAACCAGCTTTTACCCACAGAAACGTCTATGCAATATTTCAACCAAATCAAAAATGGTCGATTAAATTGGTCGCACGTTTCTTGTAGAATTGCACTTATGTAAAGCGACAGACATTTCTATCCAAACATGTGAAAAGGGCCCACGTGCCATATGTAAACAAGCCAAATTTTCTCGTTTTTTGATTAATACAAGCAAAATCTGCCCTTACCAATAAGCTTTATTGATAAAAGAATTTACTCTTAATCAAACAATCTTATTTGTACGGGTAGATTAAGCTTGTATTTATTGAAAAACGTGAAATTGTGGCTTGTTTACATATGGCACATGGGCCCTTTTCACATGTTTGGCGAGATTTGTGAAAAAAAATTAACGCTTTTAAAACATTTGGCTTAGGGTGAACGGTGAATTTACGTAACTAAAAAGGGGGTGGGGGGGGGGTTTGCAATTTTCTTACGTTATCTTACAAGGGGGAGGGGGGGGTGAATTGATTATCTTACGTAAGAAAAAAAATGTTAACCCTGATCTGCACGAATCTGTACGACATGTGGGTTATATTTTGCGTCTAAGAATCTGAATTTTTCGCATTCTGTTCCCTAATTATTTCATAGAATGAAAAAACGTGTTTATGAAAAAAATGTTCTAAAATATTATTATTTATTTCAGTATCTAGCCCAAGCATACAGTTGAAAAATGATTGCAACAATTATCGCTCGTTATACGAGTTAGAGATACAGAAGAGTAAACACCTTAAGAATACTTTGTCGAAAGAGCAGCAACGACGACGCAGTTTTCAAAGAATATGCTATCGACAGAAACAAGCTTTGTTTCATAAAAATTCAAAAATCCAGCAATTGAAAAAGAGTTTAAAGGCGAGTCAGGATAAGACAACTAGGGACAGCAAACTGCTTAAGACATTGAAATGCAATCCGATGTTACTCGAATCCATGAAAAACTTTTCTATTCATAAAAATGCACGAAGATATCCTAGTATAAAATATACTGCTACTTGTCATCGTATAAATTCTGGATCAGCATATAGAAATTTCAGAGGAGCAGGCGTTTTATGCATGCCACATCCAAAATCTGTCACTAGATGGCAGCAATCCGTCACACTTGAACCCGGATTTAATAGGCAAATCATACAACGTATGTCTCTCATTGCGTCTGGACTCCAAGAACGAGACAAGCTGATTGTGTTACTTATTGATGGAATGGCTTTGAAACCGACAATAGGTTATCATGCAAAAAGCGACTACTTTTATGGTCTTCCGAACGACGGTGTATTCAATGTTTATGAAGACAATGACATTGCAAATTTAGCCAATGAGGCAATCACAATCATGGCCAAAGGAGTAGGCACAAAGTATAAACAAGTAAGTAATTTTTAGATATATTCGTTGTTCATAAAACATAACTGATCTTAAATACCAGTACACAGTATCTGGATTAAAGTAACTTGTTACTTTTCATGTGTTTTTCTGTGAAAAAAATCGGAATTTACGGGATTTTTTTTACATGCCACATAAAAAAACTATATCTTTTAATATATCTGACACTGCGCGGTTGGTATTTTTTCCTAATAAATTAAATTTTATAAGGTCGTTTTCACAGTTCCCATTTCAGTTATTATTTATTTATTTTACTGCTATTTTTCAAATATAATATTATAAATAAATCTATATGTAATGCTCTTTTTTTAATTATTTCAGACCTTCGGATACTTCCTCGCAAATACAACCCTTAGTTGTACACGACAACAAGAAATAATTGAAGAAGCTGTAAGGACTATGTTTAAAATAGGGTTTATACCGGTTGGCGTAGTGATGGATCAGCATCCGACTAATGTCATGACAGCTAGGGCATTAGGTGTTACAGTAGATGAACCAATGTTTGATATAGATGGGCATCCTGTGTTGTTCTTTTTCGACGCCCCGCACTTATTTAAGTCTTTAAGAAACAATTTATTCAACAAGAACGTTCTTTTCGAGAACGAAATAGTTTCCTTCCAACACATACGTGATTTATACAAAATAGATATTTCAAAAATGCCTCGATTGGTTCCAAAGCTCACTCAAAAAGCTGTCGAACTGCCTGCGTTTTCAAAGATGAATGTCAAATTAGCAACGCAAACCCTTAGTGGAACCACGGCTAAAGCTATCAAAACATACGTGGAATTGCAATGTTTGGAGGAAAAAGTGTTAGCAACTGCTTCATTTATAGAGCTTTTCGACCAACTCTTCGATGTTTTCAATTCTCGATTCAAGTTTAACTTGGCCAAGGTTTGTAAATAAAAAACGTTCAATCTAATTTTGCAAATGGTTGCAAATCATTTTTCGCAAGCTGGCAATCTCTAAAAAAGCACAGTGTATAACAATTTTGTAAGATGAATCTAAAGTCCTAAAGTTGTCGTTCAGCTTACAAAGTTGTTTCAAACTGTGCTAGGTATGAGTCAAACTTGCGAAATGGAATGATCCCAAGTGATAATTCACAACCTTGAGAAAGGGCGGGACCATCATCATCAAGGTTATGAGTAATAACTGATTATTGTAATCTTTTTCCATTGAAGCTATTAATTGTTTTTATTTTCATTGTAAATTCATGATATCCTCACTCATGAAAATCCTTTATAATATCAATGTTCAATCTTGGTGTTTTTATGTTTAAAATGAAAAATACTTTTGCATTAGATCAAAAACTGTATACAATAATTGTTTTATTTTCAGCCGCTACGTGCTGCAGTATCAGAAAATAGTGATCATTGGGATTTTCTGAGCAAAATGGAAAAAATAATCAAAAATCTTCAATTTGTGCCGAGCTTTTGTTTTGATGCAGCACAGGTAGCCAAATGCGCTGCCACATTGACAAAGGCACAGCGATTTCCTCCATGCCTGAACGGGTATCTGCAAAATATAAAGGCGCTTTTTATGCTTTGGAAAATTTTGAACAAAGAACATGGAGTTTCCTACATATGCACAATAAATCTTTGCCACGATCCCCTAGAAAACCAATTTTCCAATATAAGACGAGCTTGCGGATCGAATGATTCTCCCAATGCTCTGCATTTCGCAGCAGCACTGAAGTATTGCAGTATTTTCAATAGCCTGCGAGCTGTTGAAAATGCTAACTGTGAAGATGATAATTTCAAGAATATGGTTGATAGCGAAAGTATCGTGGAGTCCGAAAAAGATCCTCTAGAATACGTAGGGAGTGAAAATTGTTGCATGCGTTTATTTTCGCCGATCGATTTTGACAACATAGAACCTTTAGATGCAGCTGAAGGAAATGCTGTTGTGTACATCGTTGGTCACGCGGTTTCTAAGCTCGTGCATACTCCATGCCGTCAAAAAATGATAATGCTGAATAAAAGCGAATTAGACGCAAGCTATACATTTTGCAGAATGAAGCGTTATTCAAAAGCATTTCAATATCCTAGTAATGCTGCGCGGGATATAGGACTACAATTGTTCCTCATTTTCAAGGAAAAGTTTTACGATCTCTTCCGAGAAAGCCGATTCTCTGTTAAAGCACGGCTCAGAGAATATATTCAACATGACAATAAGATTATTTGTTTTAAATGCTTTGGCAAATTGATAAACCGTATACTTAATACTTTCATTAATGGACAAGTTCGCAAAATGCAATATTCAATAAATAAAAGGAGAGTGAGGCGCTTAAAACAGTCTGGTAAAGCAAGACGAATGCAATTACCTCCGTACAATATAAAACGCAATTCTAAAACACGACCTCCCAAAGTACGGATTCGACGAAAGACTTCTGCCCGGAAAACAACGCGAAAACTACCTCCTGCAAGTACACCGGTGGTGAATTTTACAAGAAAAGAAACATGTCATGTTGGTAATAATGACGATTCAGATATGGAGCAAACAAAGAGAAGCATCCAGTTACTCGAACAGCTTGTTGCCACATTTCCTAATCGAGAGAAAAAAATCGTTACTCATCGGTAAAATTAGCTCTAAATAATGAAAACAATGGTGTTATTGCTTTTCTTTACAGAGATTGTCATCATCTTCCTATAGATTTTATTGAAAGTACGTACGAAAAGTATAAGCTTGAACTCCGAGAATTGTTTGATAAATATATGAAGTATGGGCGACATTTGTCAAAAATTGTAGATATTTTGGAATGGTATCAGATATCAAACATATTCACTGATGAGCAGAAATATCGCATGAGTCTTTATTTAGAAGAAAAATTACTGACAGAACAAGAAAAGGGGATGGTATGAGTCAATTATCTATTTTTGATATATATATATATATATATATATATATATATATATATATATATATATATATATATATATATATATATATATATATATATATATATATATATATATATATATATATATATATATATATATATATATATATATTATATATATATACAAATAAATGTATAAATGTATGAATGCGAGTGTGTTTTTATTTTTTTTTGCAGCATACAGAATTTTTGGATTCTGTTCTGATACATGAATGGGGTTTAAAGATTTTTATTACCCTGTATGAATTCCCTACTCGCGAAGAGGCACTCCAGCACGTAAATCTTCAGGAAGAAATGGAAATATATCAAAGTGATTAATCCAGTTGATTGAGAGTACTCCTATTCATTCAACAATTCATTGTAAATGGAATTCACCAGACCCTAAACGACCCTATACATTTGTGTTCAATTGTCTTAATTTCACTCTTGTTTGATTTTCAGAATTCCGTAAGATTTGCAACACAATTTGTCAATAGTAACCAGACGGTAAAACGATTCAGCAACATCGGTTCGCGATGTGTGTTTTCAAATGCATTTAGATTTTATTAAAACCACGATCTTGCACAGAGAGTAGTTAGCTGTGCCAATCGAATGCTTTTCTGATGGCTGTTATGGAAACAAATATGAGCAAATGATTGAAAACAATATGTGCAAATGATTACCAAAATCAAATAACGAAAGTTGACTTTCAATATAATTTCTACTTGTTTTTCAAATGAAATCTTTCTTTAATATACTGTTGATATATAACATTCATTCGAATACAGCAACCGTCCAGTTTAAATATATGTATATACGAGCATATGATATGTATATACTACATGTTCCAGGCGTGAAGCGCGCATAATCTCCTTCCAGTATAGTGCGTCTTGAAACTCTTGAAAATTTTATCAAACCTCATCCAGTAGAAAATTTCTAAGTGTGTAACAATATTTGGCAAATAATGAAATAATGTGTGGGCAGATGGTGCACGATTTTCAGTTTTAGGACCGTGGTTTAACTAGAATTGGGAACAGTAGAAAAAAAACCGATCGTTGAAACAAAATACCTTATTGTTTACTGTTTATTGGTGTATAAGCACAATAGCAAGATGTGTAATTTCTCAAGTTAGTAAATTTACTCTACAGCATCCTGAAATCGATCATCGTCCGCAATCTCGTCCCTCTCCGTTTCATTGACAATAGCTTCGTCTTTGATACCAACGTCACTCTTCGGTTCCGGTGCCAGTTCGAAACAATCGATCAGATTCTTGCGTCCTTCTTCTCCGACATTCATGTCGTCGTAATCACCGACACATTACTGAAAAAAGCGAAACTATTGTTAGAAACAAGCCAATAATAGTCACCAAAACTTACCGAAATTTTTCAAGCATATTTCGGAAACCAATCGAATTCATGAACAAAACCGGAAGGATTCCATTAACTGGCCTGGACACCTTGGTTACACATGGCGAACATATTGCTTCCAACTTCTTTATCGCAGCGTTTGCATGCAAACTAGCACATCAAGCAGACCATAAGTACGAAACGAACTTTGAAACTAGTTTTATTGGCTTATATGTTTGATATTCATTCGCAGCCTCATAAGATTTGCCTTTAGAATAACCAATCGTTTTGCACGAACAGAAGAATACTTCATCGCCTTTAGTCGAGCCCCAAACAAAATTTTCTAAAAAACTGTCAAACAGTTGTTTACAAAATGTATGAAGCATTCTTCAAGTGGGAACGAGATACATGCAGGGCGGCAAAAGTACACTGCCTTCATAAACTACTCAAACAGACGTTTTATCAGAGGCTGGGACTTTCGAGTAGTTCATTTTGTACCAACTTTTTTGGAAGTTTTCTTCCCGAGTGTTACGTATGTCTTATGTATGTGTTTAAACTGTTCCTCAGTCAGCTCTGACAGCTTGAAATCTACGCATGCTTTATTGACTTTACACGAATATGCGAGATAGTCGTCGCCATCTTCCTTGATTGTCTGGAAACAATGGTATCGACGACGAAAAATAGAAACTGTGGCGCCAAAAAGAGATTTTAGCTTCTGAATAGTTTCCTCGAATGAAAATTCACGCGCCTGTTTTGGCAAGATGAAGCTATTATAACGTTCATGATCCTGTGGGCTCAATTTCCGTAGCAGAAGTCTCACTTTAGCGGCATCATCGATTCTGGCGGCATCTTTATCGAACAAATCCACATAGCGGGAAAACCACGCATCGAAAGTGTGTCCATTGTCTTTATCGTAGACAAATTCCACCTTATTGCTCGATAGTGAATCCAGTACCGATTCATCCCGGGACAGATTCTGCACGGCGACATGGGTTTCAACCAGTTGCCGTGCTAACTGTTGCATAAGCATCTGCTGATTGGAGAGAATACGTATTACGGCCTCCGAAATATCTCGCGGTTGTTGCAGCGATCCTCCTGTGTTAGATGCTGCTCCTGAGTTGTTCTCCGCCATTGCTTCCGATCGCGACGCGCGATACTTCGCTTTTTCGTAAATGCGCTTTATACCGCGAAACTTCTACCGCCTCGTCGCCACTGTTAACTTAGTGGGGTTTCGGTAAAATGAGGTACCCACTATGCACTATAAAATATTCATTTATTATAAAATAACTAAGCTTATTAAAGACGTGTGAGCCAGCTTGTGCTATAACGTAGACTGATCTCCGCTCTACCGATCACTGCTTACCATCGTGGCATCTGTCATGCTGACGTTCGTTAGCTGCGGAGCCCAGGTAATATTGGTAATCGGGTGACCATCCAACAGCTATATCTTTCCAAGCCATCCAACCGTCGGTACTCATGTCGGCAGTCTTCCTCGTGTTCTTGGTCGTTCCTCCTCACATCTGTTACCTTTATTCATGCCGTCATCTATCCTCGATCGCTCTTCTTGATATGTCCCATGCAAGACCGTTCGCGTTCCTGCCCTGTGTCACGTACCTGGTTCTTTTTGTTGTTCTACTGCGTTAATTTTCATCTCGCAGCCGCAGAACGAGAAAAAAAGAGAGAAGGGAGTGGATTAACAACAAAACCAAACAGTACAGTCAACACACATCCACATTTACACTGTCAACAGCATGAGAGTCATTCTAGCAGAAAAAAGGAAAAACGTACAACTGATAACGAATTTCTTTATTCCACTGGGTCAGTGCAAACCCGCCCCTGGAATAAAGAAACGACCCCGCAACTCACGACGCAAGCAAGAAAGAAACGCCAGACAGCTGTCGACGTTCAATGCATGGGGCATTGGTATACCGAAATTGACAAAAGTTACGATGCGCGACTAACTATATTTGAGGTGCCAAATGCGCGATAATGGGTCGAATCAAAGCGAAAAAAGAAACGTTCCGACAGCAGTCAGATTGTAACTGGGATTGACATATGGGAATAAAGAAATTCGCGTAGTTAAAATAGCTGATATTTAGTGAAAAAAAAACACGTGTACAGACACATGCATATATGCATACACACATGTATATATATATATAGAAAAATGATAATATGAGTAGTAGTAGTAGTTATGAGAGAAATTGGAAGGGTTAGTAAAGCTACTTTATATCTATGAGTGCAATGGATGGACGTCAGTCACGAGGTTTTGTTAGTAATGTTAGGGTTAGTATAAACCTCGCTTAAGCCCTACCGACCCCGCCAGTATTTTGTTTTGTTAGGTCATGCGAGACTAAAACCAGCGGTGTGATAAGTCAAGCGTAGTCAAACATAAGGAAAAAAAATACAAACGAATGCTATTATGGTGATTATAGAATATTGAGTTGTTAGGGCTCATTCAAATAATACATAACGCGCTCAGGGGTGGGGGGGTATTCAGCGAAGCGTTACATTGTGTGTGGTAAACATGTGAAATTGCGTTACGTGGGGGTGGGTGGGTATTGAAAATTGCTAAATTCCGCGTTATGTAATATTTGAATGGTTCCGTTACTATTATGTTATTACTATATTATTATTTATATTATTCAGCTGGGCATAAAAAATAAAATAAAATATTTATATTATTAGTTGTCTAATCAAAAATTGTGTTAGGAAATACGCTTGACAGATCACCGTCAAGTCCTCCACCCATGGGTAGGGAACAAACATTGTTTATATCGTTACTATACCATATGTTACAATGTATCTAGCGTCTCCATACACGGGCAAAAATGATGGAAAAATTGAAAAAAATTCAAACTCATTTTACTCAAGTTTTCCCCGATAGAATATTTTAAAATCGCTTTTATTTGAAAGCTTAGACCATGAACTAACTTTTGGTGAAGAAAAATCCGAGGTGCATCAAAGTTGCATAATATACCGTTTCTGACACGGCGTGCACCCTCCTACTATTTATCCCTTTTCTAGAGAATTAACCCTCTAGTGCCCAAATTAATTTCTAAACGGACTTCGATAAAATCATTATAAACCATTATAAACACTTTTTAAGTATTTATTAAAGCTTTTCGGAACTTCGACTGAAGCCCGCCAAATGGCGGCATTGGGCACTAGAGGGTTAAAAAGTGTGAAGCATTGAAAACATTATTTTGGAATAAAAAGACATATATTTTGAGTTAAGAATAAAAAGTATATACTACATTTGAAACTCGCCCTTGCGAAAATTACGTCTTTTGATTCATCTGGGGTGGAGGTGCATTCATCATAGGGGGACGCATCCCTAATCCCATAGGAGGCATACCTAAATTGTGTATTTTAGTGAAGGTCAATTACTAACAATATCATATATCTACCCATCGGCATCATCATTGGCGGTCGCATCCCCATGGGCCCCATAGCTGGTCCCAGTGGGGCTCCATTTGGTCCCATTATTAGTGGTGGCGCTCCCGTTGGTATTGTAGGGATCATTCCTGGTCGTGCAGGCATTCCCAACGCAGGAGGCGGAATTGCAACGTTTGGTTTTGGTGGTCCTGCGGTGAATGGATTCTGTGCTATTTTACCTGCCTTAAAGGCCGCCGTAGTGGCATCAATAAGATGTTGTGCTTGTTCTTCCATCCATTTCTGATAATAAAATTTTACGTTGTCTTTATGCTTTCTTCCTGTACAATGAGTTTTTCTAACACTCGGCGAATCATGCGTTAAATATGTATCGCAGTAATCACAATAGTATTTCGGCATGTTGAAACAAAAATTGATTACTAGAAAAATTGAAGCCTCACCAACACCAAATATTTAATCTAGGTTGTGTTGCAGAAATTGGTCGATCTTAGAAAAATCGATCTTTTCGGCTACCATTATCGATTAAATCGATTCATCAATTTCAAATATATTGGAAAGAACACGCTCCTTTAAATTTGCTTTAAATTGAGCAACTTTGACTCAGTTTCACAATGTCTATTAAAACATCAAAAATTGAGTAAGTTTCGTTTACCAAACTGAGTAACAGTTACTCAGATTGTCATAATTTTCTGCTTTACTTTTTTTTTGAGTGGTATTCAAAACATTTAAAACCGTTTCGCTAAAAATAAGTTGTTGTTTGGAAAAACGTGTTGTATTGTTGTTTGAAAAAAGTGTTTTTTATTTGTGTTTTTGAGTTCCTCCAGATATGAGAATGGTTATGGATTTTTTGGCATGTGTACTATTCAAAACCTCAAGTCACAGTTCCCGGGTAACAGTGAACCGTATTGCTGCGGTTTTTAATGAAGCTGCTAAGACAGAAGATACACTAATGATTTAATAAGGTTTGTTTTTTTATTACATATATGTATATGCAAAATACATAGATTTGAAAAAAAAAACTTGTGATTTTGTTATAATTGTATGCAACAATCCTCTGGCAATTTCATTCATCAAAGGGATCAAAAGTCAAAACGAGCAAACTGAGTAGCTTTTACTCAGTTTCATTTCAAAGCGGTTTTCTAAGAAGAGGGTGATTCCTACTCAATTTCTGACACATGGTGACTCTACCCATAAATGAGTAATATCATAAAAACTCTGTTCAGGGTAGGTTCACTTTTAACGAAAGTGAGTGACATCTCACTCAGTTTAGAGTTAAATTTGACGAGCGTGTGTATCACAATCACAATCCTCAAATAAAGGAGCAAGAGTGGCGTTTTGACGTACTATGCTAATGAACATCAATTCAAACAGCGCACTCCATCTATTAAAGGCGTCATTCATAAATTATGTAAGGACTTTTTTCGAAATTTTCGAGCCTATGACCACTGCTACCATTAGTTAGATATTGTCCTTTCACAAAAAATTAGAATACAGGGTATTTTTAAGAAAAAGAAGAAGCAACACCCGCAACTGACAGACATCTCAAACACTGGTAAAAAAGTGCTGTAAGGAATAGCACTCGATACACGTTCAACTGGGGATAGTTAAATGTTCGTAATTGAAATACAAAAATATCCGAATAAGTTTTATTCTCTACACCTCATTAGTTAATTTGAGTCTTTTTCATTAAGCAGACAGTATATGAAGTAGAGAGAACGAAAATTAAGCGAACTGGAAATATGATATATTTCCAGTTCGCTTAATTTTCGTTCTCTCTACTTCATATACTGTCCGCCTGATGAACTTGCGTGTTAACGGGAAAAAGCCGTTGTTAAAAACAGAAATTCAGTTCGAAAAATAGAGTCTTTTTATTTGTTTCTTAGGTTTTCGTTTGTCTTGATCGAGCAAAGAATATCATATTCATCATCAAAGGCATGTACGATTTATTGCCATCAGCGATGGGCACCATTTCGCCTGTTTTTAGATCGTACGGGTTTGTTAAAGTTCGCTTGCTTTTGGCGATTTGATGTATTTATCACAACAATGCCATGATATATAAAATAAAAGTCGTGGGACAACTATGTCTATAAAGCTCAATTTTGAAGATGCAGGAGACAGACATAGAAACGATGCGCTGTACACTTTTGCGGTACTGGAAAACATCTATGTTAACTCAGGAAACAATTTTTCAAAAAAAATCACAGGAGGGTTGTGTGCAAAGCCACGACCGCAAGGTTGAAGTAGAATACTTTTACACAGCTCTACTTACGGCTGTACATTAACCTACGGCTGGGCGAATCTGTTCCGGCCGCTTTTCGCGTTTAGCCTGGCAGAGGCCTTATGCGCACGGTCAACACAATAGAAAGGTGTTCTCACATTGAAAATTAGACACGGCTTTACTGGAGTAAGTGTTGGCAAATGCATCTACCGCTAATACCGCCGCAATCGTACGAAAGCGCGTCGTTTCATGTGGGGAATAATATCAACAACGAAAAATGATGCGCGTCTAAAGCCTGTATTACACTCTTTGACCAAGCGTCAAATATTTGTCACTTTTTGACAGATAAAAATTTGGTCAAAGATAATTGTTTGTCACTCGCCAATTTTAACATGAGGCAAACACGGGCAAACAACAACCATGATGTCAAATAAATTTGACCATTATGTCAGAAGGTCAAATATTTGACCATTAGACAAAAAGTGTACTACAGGCTTAAGCACACCCAAACTGTTTCGCCGTGCCGCTTCCATTTACTTGCTTATAACATCCGCCTCATGGAAGTACCGACTTTACCTACCGCTGAGGCTGTTACCATACTGCTACTGGTACCCAAAACTATTAATTCTTCAAATTAAGTGTTTCATTTGTCCTCAAAAGAACAATTGTTCAATTCCATATCGGATATAATGCAATCGCATCTCTGTAATATTACCGACAGTCATATTCTTCTGAACATAATGATCCAACTTTTCCATTAGAGTAAGTGCCGGCTGATGTACGGCAAAAATCTCGCCCGATCGCTCGCGTTGGCGTTCGTACTCAGGCAGAGGCCTGAGACGTGGTGACCAACCACAGGGCAAGTGCTTTGTTTAATTTGAAGGCAGCCACAGGCGCGACCCGCTGCTATATTCTGTTACTGCTGAGTGCTGATATCTGCTGCTACTGCTGTCAACGTTGTGGAGGTCTATCCAGCTCACCTTCCGACTAATGAATGTAGCTAGTTTTCCCAGAAACACTCTTCTATAGCCGAAGGGTGCTACGTAATAGGCCACGCCTTTCAGTTCAGTTGTTCCATTCCCTAATGTTCTTCAGACAAATTATTCCACAATTCGCATATGATTTTTGTATCCAGCGAATAAACACCGATGGTGCTCTCATACACGCAACGGTTTTAACCCGTATCTTATTGCGGTTTGTAACATCAAGCGATTTCGTTTGCTCGCTGTTGCGTGTTGCATCATGTTGCAACTTGGCAGCTGGGAGACGACGAAATTCTGTTCATGCTGATTGATTGAATCGACTTCATATTAGCTCTACATAGTCGAACTAACTGTGTCTGTGAATGCGTTCTAACAGGGCAGTTTATTATTCAAAGTCGGTTATGCTGATCGCAGTCTTTGCGCTGCCCCTACAGTGGTAAATAAGATGAAATTAGACAACTACAAGAGAATTTGATTGCATCCCGCACAGAATGTCTGCTTGTGTTGATGCCAGAAAATTATTAACCTTCAATTATTTCTTTATTTGCCTTGAAAAAGGCATTTTGCGGTTCAAAATCGGTTGCTGATCACAACCTTTGAGCTGCCTCAACAGTGGGGGAATTAACTGCTCCTGAGACGTGGTGACCAACCACAGGGCTAGTGCTGCTGCTAAGGAAGAACGACTGCTGTTGTCGCTGTCTAGAACTATTATGAGCGGCTCCGGCTGAAACAAGCTCTTATATAGGCCAAATAGCATGTTTTCAATTGCAAGGTATATGATTCTGTCGACCGTGCTTGGGAAGCAATCATATAACGACCAATCAGAGGTCGAATTTTTCGTTTTGAGAAGGCTTGACTATTTTCAATAGTACAATAGTGCGAATAACAAAATCACAATTATCTTCATTTGGGAAGAATCTTAGAAGACTTTCCAATCTATTGCTACAAGAACGAAGGAAATCCATCGAATACTAACCGATTTATTAGCATTTGAAATTGGACATATTTTTCACTTTTTTTGGTTTTAGATTTTCATTTCACATCCCTATGTAGCCGAACTTCCTGAGAGAAGTATTCTACTTCAAAAAGACTTTCTGAAGCATAGAAATTCTCAAGCTGGAACCAACAGAAGTTATGGGGAAACTAGGCCTTCGAATTTCCAATAGCGGTAGGGCTCAGAAGCCTCGGTTTTTCGAAAAATGTCCTCAATGGTAAAAATATATATCAAGCTGAGAGAGTTTCCCAGCTGAAAAATATAGAAATATTTTTTTTTACCACAAAAGGTTAAAATAATGGTCGCAGTGGTCCAAATCTTACAAAAAAAAACACTAGATTTTAACGTTTATTGCATCTCTAAGGAATTTGGCATCACAATTTTTGTTTATCCGGCGGCATCAAAATTATGCAATTATAAACAGGATGAAGAATTCGAAGCAATTTCTAGAACAGTGACCAGAGGGTCGACAGATAGTCGTATTAGAACTTTTGCCTACCGAGTATTAATCAATGGAGGCTCCCTGAACGATTTGATGGACCGGGTTCGTAGCCGAGAAGTGGAGTTACAAAATGAGAATGATTATTGCAGATTGCACCAGAAGCAATCTGCTACAGTAGCAGCCGTTACACGCTATAATAATGTGCCACGTCAGCGTGCATCATTCGAAACGTATAAAGGATACAACAATCGTGGTAGAGGATCATTCAATCATGGTATAATGAGAAATCAAAGACGTTCTCAAGCATTTTGGAGGTGTTTAAGCGCGTACCATACAACCGAGGATTGTTTCCACGTCAACAAAATATGTCGCAGTTGCAACCGCCGCGGTCACAAAGCTAGAGCATGCTCCACACAAGGTAAACAGGAACTGAGCAAGAGACTGCTGGATAGGAGAAGCATCTGAACCACCGGTCAAAATTGCAGCTATAGACGAAAAGGAACATAAATTGGAGGCAACGGAGGTAACTGAAGTTGAAAATATTTGAATTTTGGCATTGTTATAACTTTAACAAATAAATAATAAAAGTGATATGTTGAAATAATAATAAAAAAAAACAAACGAATAGTGATTTAATGTAAATTTTGCAGATGACACAAAGCATTGGAAAAGAAAAAGCAGATATTGGTACGGTCGAATCTAGTAATCATGACGACATGGCAGCGTATGTCGTTGCATATGTTGCAGGAATAAAAGTGCTTTTTTATATTGACTCTGGTGCACAAGTCAATACAATTACATCAGAATCCTTCAGTTTCATTCTTCAGGATGAATCTGCTAGAGGAAACCTATATGAAGTAAATTACGGATCAGACAAAGTACTACGTGGATATGCTTCAAAAGCAAATATTGAAGTAGTGGCTACATTCTCAGCGGAGCTTTTTGTTTCGGACGAAAGACCTGCAGCAATTGAAAAGTTTTACGTGGTGCGCGAATCCAGAGCACTGTTGGGATACAACACTGCAATTAGATATAGTTTGCTGGCAATAGGCCTTGAGGTACCAGTGAAAGAAAAAGCAACCTCGGAATGGCGATGTGAGTTCATACTGCACAGTGTACAGGCATTCTTGGAAACTCAAGAGTTTCCAAAGTTTAACGTTCCTGCTGTAAAGCTGAACTATGACAAATCCATGCCTCCCTCGAGAAATGTATACACACACATTCCAGCCGCTTTTAAGGAATTGACAAAGCAAAAGTTGAATGAGTTACAGGCAACCGGCATCATTTAAAAAGTGACGAATGATATGGATAAGAGTTTTTGCTCTTCCTTGTTGGTTATTCCGAAGGGTAAATCCGATATCCGTCTGGTAATCGATCTGAGGAGCCCTAACAAAAGCATCTACAGGACACCTTTCAAGATGCCAACATTTGAGTCGATTTTACTGCAATTGCATGGAGCAACATATTTTTCTACGATTGATTTAAAGAACGCGTTTTTCACATAGAACTGGAAGAGTCTTCGCGACACCTTACAAATTTTTTTGCCGGTGAAACACTGTACAGATGTTGTCGGTTGCCGTTCGGACTAACAAATGCTCCTGATATTTTTCAAGAAGTCATGCAAACAGTAATATTATCAGAATGCGAAGAAACCGTCAATTATCTGGACGATATCTTGGTGTTTGGATCAACGAAAGAAGAACATGATCGAAATCTTCAAAAAGTATTAAAGAAGTTGAAAGACCATAATGTCAGAATAAACAACGATAAATGTTCATTTGGAAAAGAGGAAGTTAAGTTTCTGGGCTTCAACGTGTCAAGTGAAGGCTGGCAAGTTGAAATTAAGAAAATTAGTGCAATCATGGATGCAAGGCGACCTCAGTCCTCAGCAGAAGTGAAAAGTTTTCTTGGACTTGTCACATTCATCGACAGATTCATCTTGCAAAGGGCGGACAGGACACGTCACTTGAGAGCTTTGTCCAATGCCCAAATGTTTTACTGGGATCAGGATCTTGAAAACGAGTTTTGCTACTTGAAGACGGAATGGGCGAAATCAAAGTTGTCAACAAAATAAATATTGAAAGCAAAGGGCGTATTCCAATACAATAACGTAAACACGGCGTACAGTAAAGGGCGATACTGTCGAGCAAATGAAAATGAGGCGCATAGTAAAGGGCGATACTGTCGAGCAAATCAAAATAAGGCGTAAAGTAAAGGGCGATACTTTCGAGCAGATCGAAAAGGTTGCATAGTAAAAGGCGAAACTATAAATTCTCGAATATCCTGTAGGAGCCTATGACCACTGCTACCATTAGTTAGATATTGTCCTTTCACAAAAAAATTAGAATACAGGGTATTTTTAAGAAAAAGAAGAAGCAACACCCGCAACTGACAGACATCTCAAACACTGGTAAAAAAGTGCTGTAAGGAATAGCACTCGATACACGATCAACAGGGGATAGATAAATGTTCGTAATTGAAATACAAAAATATCCGAATAAGTTTTATTCTCTACACCTCATTAGTTAATTTGAGTCTTTTTCATTAAGCAGACAGTATATGAAGTAGAGAGAACAAAAATTAAGCGAACTGGAAATATGATATATTTCCAGTTCGCTTAATTTTCGTTCTCTCTACTTCATATACTGTCTGCCTAATGAACTTGCGTGTTAACGGGAAAAAGCCGTTGTTAAAAATAGAAATTCAGTTCGAAAAATAGAGTCTTTTTATTTGTTTCTTAGGTTTTCGTTTGTCTTGATCGAGCAAAGAATATCATATTCATCATCAAAGGCATGTACGATTTATTGCCATCAGCGATATAAAATAAAAGTCGTGGGACAACTATGTCTATAAAGCTCAATTTTGAAGATGCTGGAGACAGACATAGAAACGATGCGCTGTACACTTTTGCGGTACTGAAAAACATCTATGTTGACTCAGGAAACAATTTTTCGAAAAAAAAGACTTTCTGAAGCATAGAAATTCTCAAGCTGGAACCAACAGAAGTTATGGGGAAACTAGGCCTTCGAATTTCCAATAGCGGTAGGGCTCAGAAGCTTCGGTTTTTCGAAAAATGTACTCAATGGTAAAAATAAATTAAAGCTGAGAGAGTATCCCAGCTGAAAAATTTATAAATATTTTTTTTACCACAAAAGGTTAAAATAATGGTCGCAGTGGTCCAAATCTTACAAAAAAAACACTAGATTTTAACGTTTATTGCATCTCTAAGGAATTTGGCATCACAATTTTTGTTTATCGAATGGAGAATCGAACATCCAATATGTACAACGGGTTGTGGCGGCATCAGAATTATGCAATTATAAACAGGATGAAGAATTCGAAGCAATTTCTAGAACAGTGACCAGAGGGTCGACAGATAGTCGTATTAGAACTTTTGCCTACCGAGTATTAATCAATGGAGGCTCCCTGAACGATTTGATGGACCGGGTTCGTAGCCGAGAAGTGGAGTTACAAAATGAGAATGATTATTGCAGATTGCACCAGAAGCAATCTGCTACAGTAGCAGCCGTTACACGCTATAATAATGTGCCACGTCAGCGTGCATCATTCGAAACGTATAAAGGATACAACAATCGTGGTAGAGGATCATTCAATCATGGTATAATGAGAAATCAAGACGTTCTCAAGCATTTTGGAGGTGTTTAAGCGCGTACCATACACCCGAGGATTGTTTCCACGTCAACAAAATATGTCGCAGTTGCAACCGCCGCGGTCACAAAGCTAGAGCATGCTCTACACAAGGTAAACAGGAACTGAGCAAGAGACGCTGGATAGGAGAAGCATCTGAACCACCGATCAAAATTGCAGCTATAGACGAAAAGGAACATAAATTGGAGGCAACGGAGGTAACTGAAGTTGAAAATATTTGAATTTTGGCATTGTTATAACTTAAACAAATAAATAATAAAAGTGATATGTTGAAATAATAAAAAAAAAAACAAATGAATAGTGATTTAATGTAAATTTTGCAGATGACACAAAGCATTGGAAAAGAAAAAGCAGATATTGGTACGGTCGAATCTAGTAATCATGACGACATGGCAGCGTATGTCGTTGCATATGTTGCAGGAATAAAAGTGCTTTTTTATATTGACTCTGGTGCACAAGTCAATACAATTACATCAGAATCCTTCAGTTTCATTCTTCAGGATGAATCTGCTAGAGGAAACCTATATGAAGTAAATTACGGATCAGACAAAGTACTACGTGGATATGCTTCAAAAGCAAATATTGAAGTAGTGGCTACATTCTCAGCGGAGCTTTTTGTTTCGGACGAAAGACCTGCAGCAATTGAAAAGTTTTACGTGGTGCGCGAATCCAGAGCACTGTTGGGATACAACACTGCAATTAGATATAGTTTGCTGGCAATAGGCCTTGAGGTACCAGTGAAAGAAAAAGCAACCTCGGAATGGCGATGTGAGTTCATACTGCACAGTGTACAGGCATTCTTGAAAACTCAAGAGTTTCCAAAGTTTAACGTTCCTGCTGTAAAGCTGAACTATGACAAATCCATGCCTCCCTCGAGAAATGTATACACACACATTCCAGCCGCTTTTAAGGAATTGACAAAGCAAAGGTTGAATGAGTTACAGGCAACCGGCATCATTGAAAAAGTGACGAATGATATGGATAAGAGTTTTTGCTCTTCCTTGTTGGTTATTCCGAAGGGTAAATCCGATATCCGTCTGGTAATCGATCTGAGGAGCCCTAACAAAAGCATCTACAGGACACCTTTCAAGATGCCAACATTTGAGTCGATTTTACTGCAATTGCATGGAGCAACATATTTTTCTACGATTGATTTAAAGAACGCATTTTTTCACATAGAACTGGAAGAGTCTTCGCGACACCTTACAAATTTTTTTGCCGGTGAAGCACTGTACAGATGTTGTCAGTTGCCGTTCGGACTAACAAATGCTCCTGATATTTTTCAAGAAGTCATGCAAACAGTAATATTATCAGAATGCGAAGGAACCGTCAATTATCTGGACGATATCTTGGTGTTTGGATCAACGAAAGAAGAACATGATCGAAATCTTCAAAAAGTATTAAAGAAGTTGAAAGACCATAATGTCAGAATAAACAACGATAAATGTTCATTTGGAAAAGAGGAAGTTAAGTTTCTGGGCTTCAACGTGTCAAGTGAAGGCTGGCAAGTTGAAAATGAGAAAATTAGTGCAATCATGGATGCAAGGCGACCTCAGTCCTCAGCAGAAGTGAAAAGTTTTCTTGGACTTGTCACATTCATCGACAGATTCATCTTGCAAAGGGCGGACAGGACACGTCACTTGAGAGCTTTGTCCAATGCCCAAATGTTTTACTGGGATCAGGATCTTGAAAACGAGTTTTGCTACTTGAAGACTAAGGCGTGGAAACATATCAAGACTCTAGGATATTTTAGCCAGAATGATGAGACTGAATTGTAGAATTGTACGTGGATGCTTCACCTCACGGGCTAGGAGCAGTTTTAGTACAGTATGGCCCTGATTCGAGACCTCGGATTATTTCGTGTGCATCAAAGGCATTGACAGCGGCAGAAAAAAAAAAATCCACAGACGCAAAAGGAAGCCCTTGCCATGGTGTGGGGTGTTAAGCGATTCTCAGTGTATCTTTTAAACATAGCATTCACCATACGAACAGATGCGGAATCTAACGAATTTAATTTTGGAGGTACGCACAGAATAGGCAAGAGACCAGTTTCACGTGCTGAGTCGTGGGCCCTTAGACTACAGCCGTATAACTTTAAGGTAGTTCAGGTGCTAGGTGAAATGAATATGGCCGATGCATTATCTCGATTGGTGAATGAATCACAGTCTACAGAATCCTTCGACGATTCAAACGAGAAACATCTTTTGTATTTTTTGGGTACCGGCACAATGGAAATTACCTGGGACGATATCGAAGTTGAAGCAGAAAAAGATCAGGAACAGACTCTGGTCCGAGAAGCGATAAAAACTAATCAATAGAATAAAACTCTGAAAAGATATGAATTAGAGGCACGGAACTTGAGAGTACTTGGAGCTCTTATCTTTATAAACAATCGAGTAATTTTACCTTATACTCTTCGCGATAGAGCACTAACTTCGGCTCACCATGGGCACATGGGTGCAGTTTCTATGAAAAAGATTTTAAGAAACTACTTCTGGTGGCCAGGAATGTCCAAGCAAGTGGAAAATTTTGTTAAAGGTTGTGAAACTTGCTTTCGTCTGTCCAAGAAAACGACTGTCGAGACTTGGTGTAACGCCATTTGAATTGCTTGTTGGCTGGAGATTCAAGGGAACGTTCCCGTTTCTATGGGAAACGCTACCAGTAAACCAAATAGATAGAATGGATATACGCGAAAAAGATAATCTAACTAAACTGGATAGTAAGCAGTATGCCGATGGGGTTAGAGGAGCAAAGAGTTCAGAGATTGCGGTTGGAGATAAGGTACTCTTGGCTAATAATCATACAAAACAGAAAGGAGAACCAATCTTTTCAGGAGAACGTTATACCGTACTTACTAGAGACGGTGCAAAAGTTGTGGTTCAAAGTGACAGAGGTGTGCAATATTCAAGAAACGTACAAGATGTTAAGAAGATTCCAATCATGCTGCGCGAAAATAAGAATGCAGAACAATCATTTCGTGATGAATTTTCGTCGGAGATTCGACTTCCAGATTTTGATGGAGATGTTCCAACAGAAAATCAAACCGAACTAGAGACCCAAACGACTAAGAAAAAAACCCTCCCGCTTCAATGATATGGTTTTGTTCTGTGTATTTGATTAGAGTGTAGAGTAGTAGAGTATTGTAGAATAAGAGAGCATTATTAGTTGTAATAAAAGAAAGAAAAACAAAATAAAGCGAAACAGTTTTCATTGAAAAAAAAAAGAAATCTCAAGACAAATCTGCTTTCCCCTTTATGCAGTTTTCCCCTTCGTATATTATTGCATGATGGGCGCGGCATTTACTTTCCCCTCATGCGGTTTTCCCCTTCGGTTGAGAGATGTGAATGCTCAGCTATAAAAGAACGAGTGTCTCGCTGACAAGCTCATTCTTTAGTCGAACGCCGTAGACGACACAACAGGATGGAAACCGGAAAGCAGCAGATCGAGGAAGACGAACAGCGACAGCGGAGCGAGCTCACTTCGGCGATTAACCGCTTCATGCGGCGGGTGCCGAAGAGAGCTCACATTGAAGAGCAGCATGAACCCGGCAGATTCGTTCGACCGCTATCTCCAATTCACGACACATTTTTTTATTGATAAAAAAGTATAATTTTACCCGCACGACTTCCCGAAGTCCGATTGTGCTGAAAATTAGAATAGTGACTTCTTTCGAGAAGACGAAACTCTTGAGCCGTACCTCCAAATCTCTGAACGAAATTCAGAGGTCTTTTTCCCATATATCTCATCGACACATTTTTTTGTTGAGGTTTTAACCGGCGGTCATTCACCAGTCAATCAAAACTATATTATATTGCATACTGTTTAAGCAACATCAAATAATGGATTATAACTAGTTTATTCGTAGAACATTCTGATTGCAAACCATATCAATGCGGCTCTGCTGCATAGTCGAGGGCAAGGAATCAAGGCGGCTTCAATGCTGTTCAATTTCAATTGAAGTAAATTAAGAGTGCATACGCTTTGACAAACAAGTTCATGAGTCGAATTTTTATCGGTGCTGTCTGAGATTGTCATTTTCGGTTGTCAGTTGCGGTTGTCAGTTAGAGCGCAAAATTCTAATTTTTCTCGGAAATCACAATATGTTGTGGTATGATTCCCGAATATACAATGTAAAGCGACTGAAATTCAAGTTTTAGGTTTACCATGTACAAATCTAGAACAATTTTGCTTTCATTAGAGTATTTGGATGACAAATATATTGTTCCATCGTTATTTGGGATTTGAATTTTTGATTGAAAACTTTGTCTCTTTTGAGTTTTGTAGTCATTGTAAGATTCGCCCTAATCACGAAATAGTCCGGATTTGTTTTACATGTAGCGTATTCGTAGAGGATAAAAACAAAACAAGTTGATTCAGTCAATATCATGTTAAAGTAAATAAAATAAAAATCAATTAGAAATGAAGAAAAATACAAAATCTTTCAGCGACGGTGAATTCACTGCTTTGTCAAGGTTCAGCTGTAAGAATCACAGCGAGAAATAATTTGCCTATTTTAATTTTTTTTAGTTTTGTTAATTTTTTCGTTTTTCAAAATTTTCCCATCTTACGTAAGATTCTCTTGAGTCCCCCTCGTAAGCATTCGTAATAAATTTGGATAACCCCCCTCTCCCCCTAAACCCTTACGTAATTTGTGAATGACCCTAAAAGTGGAAGTTTGCTATGAAAGTGCTGGCAATTCGCGTTGACGGTGTTGCTGATATTTGTTTGGTTTTTGCATGCGAAAAAGAAGGAAGGAAATATTTTTGCTTTTGTCATCACGCACATTTTGACAATTACATATGAGCACAGATAACAGATATCCAAGCTAGAACAAAAAACTCCAGAAATCGTGTGTATGATTTCAAATTCTTACTCGTTTGGAACAGAGTCTATGTTTGTAATAAGAGTCCCGCAAAGATGAAACCAAAGGAACCAAATCAGTGTCAAACTAGGGTACCAATCGAGCAATGTAAATAAACAAGGTGATAAAGTTAGGAGTGAATGAAAAGTGTTGTAATTGAGCGTAATAAAAAATATGTGTTTTCCGAAGTTTTACTTACACATTTTAATCCAACATTAAACCTGTACACTGGTTCACTTAAATTTAACAAAACATCACCGGTGTAATCTTTCAAAACTGTGTACCTTGTGAAGAATTTCAAAAAATGATATTCGCTTATGCATGGTGAAAAACAGAACTGTATAGTTCTTGGCAACAAACGGCACAAAAACTGTGTTGCCGAAACGATAGATTTTCTCTTTGCGCGACTCTATATACACATAGACTCTGGTTTGGAATGCCACACTTAAAACAAACGACCATTTTATTTTATGTGCCGAAAACAGATAAAAATGGTTCGACCCCTTCTGATTTGCTTTTACGTGCGTCAGTTGAGTTGTATTTAATTTCAACATAAATTTTATGACAGTGCGTATAGTTTCCATATTTCCTGCACATATAATTTCAATGCACCGACTTATGACAAAAAAAAACTATCAATACCTGCACATACATTTCATTGATTTGCAGTACAAGTGAAAAAAGTGTTCAAAATGGCGGAAAAGCAGCCGCAAATAGAAAAAGAGGTTCTGGAAGAGTGGACTTACAGTTCAAACTCCAGCTTGGCCGCCGTTGTAATTACAGACGTTATAGATCATTCTGAACGTTTAAGTACACAGGATTCAAAGAGCTCTGTTGACTTCATAACCAAAGAGAATTTATGTACACCGGTGCGGTCACAACGGATGAGCGTTAATTTTTGTCCGAATCAACTACTATCACTACTAAAATCATCTATCACCGGGAGAACTCTTCTAAAACGATCAACGGAACGGAGCTTTCCAACCATAGCCAGAAAGAGCTTGTTGGCATAATAGCAGAATATCATCTCGGACTCGGCATAGGAACTACACAGGACGTATTAGACGAGTACGCCTCATCGATTGTGCTTTTGTTTAAACAGGAGAAAAAGGTAACAATTGCTATATTTTACGATACTTGCGTAAAGACCATGAGTATAATCAGTTCCGTAGCAGCATTAAGGTATTCCCGTTTGGTTCAAATTAGCTCTAATTAGTTTTCGTGTTTCGTATAGGAGTACCCCGACAAACGAAACCCGGGAGAAAAGATTTACAATAGAACTTTCAATCTCAAGCAAAAAGCAGCAGCTCGCGAGAAGTCCAAGGAGACCCGTCAATCTAAAAAAATCAAACCATATACGCTTGAGACCATCGATGCAGCTGGCGATGAAGCGATAACTTGGTTAGAACTGAACATACAACCTTGGAACACTACGCTGGGGAAATGGACTGTGAGCTTCAATAAAAGGAAACGCTATCTTCAAAATACTCTCATTATCGATTCACTGCTGAACCTATTTCGTCATTATAAAGAGAATTATGGATACCAACTCGTAAGTAGTTGAAAAGAAAAAATATTTTTTTGGCATTAAAATATTGTTTTATAGTTTCAGATCAATATTGATTTTCGTATGTTGTATTCTGAACATAACGAGGGTTTGCGTCGATTTGAATGTGATTTAACTGGACTTATTTCGCTGCTATCCTTAAAATATCAAGATAATCATTCATTGAAATTAATGACCTTGCTCGGATGTACAGATGTTCCCAGAGGTAAATAATCAAAATTTTGCACGGAACAAAGTTCTCTTGCCAGATTATGCAGCTCAAAATAATACTCGCCCGGAGAATTTTGCGATTGTTGGGGTAAATACTGTCTAGAGGATAAGCATTATAAAAACATTCGAGTGCACATGTGAATTGTAACCCGTATGTTGCTGTTAAATCAAAGCTATTATGCCTTTTTCTACTAGTTTTTTTTTTAGAAAACTAGTGTGTCAATGGTATTAGACAAACATATGAACATGAATTTTTATTTTTTACTAAGAAATTTAGAACAGCATTAATCTATATATGACGAGTCTATTTCATCCAGTGTATTGAGCGGTCTTGTGTTTCATTCGTGTTACTCACTACTTTCAGGGATACCAGATGTGCAGATTTATCTGTAAAACGCAGATTTTCAGAGCCCGTGTACAGATTTTTACTGACTCGCAAATATTTGCAGATTTTTCATAGTTTCTGCAGATTTTTTCAGAGTCTTCTTATATTTGCGCAGATTTTCTCAAAATGTGTGTGCCAAATTTTTTCGAATCGCGGATGATTTTTTTCAGATTTCAGCCAGATTTTTCCAGTTTTCGAGCAGTTGCAGACATTTTTCCAAAACATCTGGCATCTCTGTACGCAAGACTTTTTCGTTCTTGTATTTTTCGTGATGTGCCACGGACTATAAATTTTTGTCGCGTTGCTGAAGGCATTACATATTTACAGAAACTACATTTTTCTAATTCATGTACTATTAAATGATCAAAGAGAAGAAATTACATACTAAGATTATTTAAGAAACAAAAATGCTTGTGTTTCAGATTCGCAGATCTGTGCCGTATTGATTCTACTTAATAATTTTTTGCCCCAACCAAAGTATCTAAAAACTTCAAGCCAACAACCCTACTCGCCCAAGAGGATATAATTCTGTTCGTACACGCAAAAGTTGAAGCTTGTACAATCATTGTGTCTTCCCGATTCGCACAAATGTTGCACAGAAATCGCACAATAAATGTGTGAAATGCATAACGCAACAGTTGTACTGCGAATACATTGACATAGAATGAAATCAGAATATGTATCATATACCGACACTTTATTTCTCACGTCGAGTGTATTAGTGACTGCTACTCATGGAGCAGTGCAAGTAGCAAACAACAACTTGTGAACTCACTAGATTTAAATAGCTATAATACTCGATCGATTTATCTCGATGGATTTGCAAAAAAAACGAAACAAAATTCTGTTCACAACATTTTGTTATCAACGCTAGCTTCACCGCAAAACTAGAAAAACTCTTCATTCCACAAAGTCACAAAAGCGTTGCCGATTTTTATGGCAACACTTGTAAATTGTGAATAATTATTATTTGTCATCCTTTGCACGCTTTTTTTTTTCAAGCGACGAGAGAAATTTCTCTCTATGCTATGATCAAGAAAATTAATGTTCATGGATTCGGGGCAAATAGTTTGTTTCACCATGTCATTGATAAGTTCAAGGACCTAGAAATAAATCCATTAGAGTTTGCCACATGTGAAGGCAACAAAAGGATAAGATTTGTATTAACAATATTTCAAGGTGATAATTTGGGGATCCATACGCTACAGATGTATATGACATTCAGTGCAACTTACTATTGCAGATTTTGCCGAAGACCAAAACATCTTCTACAATCCGACTGTGTAGAATATTTCAACGATTTGAGAAATGAGGAAAACTACAACCAAGATGTTGCTAGGAACAGCCCTTCGGAAACAGGAGTAAAAGCTGATTCAGTGTTTAACATACTTCCATCATACCACACCAAAAACCTGTCAGTAGATCCCATGCACGACTTGTTTTGTGGTGGGGTTTGTGTTTCAGGAATCGAAGAGATTTAAAATCACTGTACAAATGCTTAATGCTCATAAGAACTTGTTCAGCAAGCAGGTATATAACACATCTTTGAAACAAATGCCAGATATCAATGAAACGTATTCATCTATCAGAAAATCAAAAACGGTGACTATCAGAGCCACTGCTAGCGAACTGAAGGCGTTTGTTCACTTTTTACGTTAATAGTAGGCTCATTTATACCTGAAAAAGATGAAGTGTGGAACTATTGCAGAACAATAATCCAAATGGTGGATATTATTCTTTTGTCGACGTTGACCGAGAACCACATTCAGCAATTAAAAAATTTAGTTGCAGCTCATAATACGCTATACCAACGATTATTTGCACGGACGCTTAAACCAAAGCATCATTTCTTGACTCATTACGGAGGGGTTGCAGAACAAAATGGTGTTTTGGTGAGCATGATGAATTTTCGTTACGAAGCAAAGCACAAAGTCTTCAAAGAATACGCACATGTTATTTCATCACGTCGTAACATCTGTTACACATTGTGCTTGAAAGCAGCGTTACAATTTGCATTCAATTTACACAACGAAACGTTTTTCAAATCTTCCAAAAACAACTACGTACCATGTGTTTTGATGAGTCGTTCCTTTATATCCCACGTAGCTAAGCAACTGCCCTTTGATAATACTCTTGAAATCTTTACAGCAAAAAAGATAAAACATATTGGCACTGATTACCAACCAGGCATGTTTTTAACATTAACGAAAGGAGATACAGTAAAACTTTTGGAAGTGATAGAATTTCTTTTAGCTGGAAGTAATATTTTCGTCGCAGGACAGCAATGGAAAGTAGGCGAATTCAACAACCATTTCCTCGCATTTGGAGCGATATCTAAAACGAAAAATGTAAGCGTAGTTAAATTATGTAATATTGACGGCCCTCCTGTATCTGTTCATAATATTATGAACAAGCTTTTATTCCGTAAAAACTCTGAGAGTTTGTCCATAGAAGACGAAGATAATTCATAAATAAAATAAATTATAATCTATAATAAATGAAAAATAAAAATCATCTATTGTTATCATTCTATTGAATCTAAAATATATCACTTAACATTGATCAAAAACAATTATTTGTATTTGTACTTAAAACTCATCTGACACTTAGTCTTAATGAATTAAAACCTAATTTACAACAAATTCGATCTAAATAGCCTATTTTTAAATCTATGGCTGGGTTCGTTGAATACGAATAAGTTTTCTACCATTGAAAAGGCACGAATGCACGCAGTGACTGGTTCGTTATAAAAAAAAGATGTTCGATGGAACCTAGGCACAAGCAACGCATCGTTGCGCAACGTTCTCTGCGGTGCTCGCAAATTTAGAATCGAAAGCAACCAAGGTGAGTCGATTTCTCCGTTAAGAAGCTTTCCAATTAATAACGCTTGTTGAATTGTTCGTCGTCGTTGCAGTGTGTCCAAACCCAGGAGTCGACATCGGTCAGGATACGGTGGAAGTTCTGATGGATTGCGCCATGGTAAATTCTTTAGGGCCAGTCTAAGAAAACGTTTCTGGATGCGCTCAATTCTTATACTCCACGATGTTTGATATGGGCACCATACTACAGCAGCAGTTTCCAGAAGAGGACGAACTAGCGCACAGTATAAAGCCTTGAAACAATGGGGATCAGAAAAGTCTTCAGTTATTTTCGAGATGAATCCCAGTTGACGACTCGCTTTAGAAATAATCACCGAACGATAAAGGTCAAACGACATTTTTGTATCCAACAGGATGCCAAAGTCATTCACCTGATCTACTCTCCTGAGTATTACGCCATCAATTACACACGCGAAAGTAATAGGCTTGGGGATGCGATGAAACGTAATTACTACACATTTGTCAATACTAAGACACAGCTTATTCCTATGACACCAATTGGCAAAAATATCAAGTAATGATTGCAGACGTTCACAATCCTCAACTGTACGCACAACGAAATAAAGTTTTAGGTCGTCCGCATAAAGTAGTTTGCAGTTATTCTGTAGTAAAAGGGCGGCATCATTAAAAAATAATATAAAGAGCAGTGGACCCAGGTTGCTTCCATGAGGGATTCCTGACGCGTTAGAAAAACGTTTCGAAGTGCAGGAATCAATTTTAACTTGCAGTACTCTATCCGAGAGGTACGATTTGAACCACGAAACTAGTTTACTTGAAGCTCCAAGTCGGGAGAGTTTGCAGAGCAGTATTCGGTGGTCAATTTTGTCAAAAGTGGCATTCAAGTCCGTATATATGACATCCATCAGAGCCTTTTGTTCCAGACTCGCAATACAGGTAGAGGTAAATTGCAGTAAATTAGTAGCCACTGATCGGCCAGGCATGAAACCATGCTGGTCGAAGGAAATATAATTTTTAGTACGCTCTTGAAGTACATCGCACACTATAATTTCGAAAAGTTTTGACGCAGCAGAGAGACTTGTTATTCCACGGTAATTTTTCACGTTTCTACGGTCGCCGGTTTTGTAAACTGGAAACATGTAGGACTGTTTCCACAATAACGGAAATTTATCTTCATGGAACGAACGGTTAAAAATACAACACAGCGGTACTATTAATGCTGCTATAAAATGGGTTAAAACTGCAGCAGGTACTCCATCTGGGCCAGGTGAATAAGAACACTTTAGTTTTTTCGCTGCATCAGCCACCATTTCATTCGTTATTACGAAAGAGCGTAAGTCGATCAAATCGGCTGGAACATCGGCGGCAGCACAATCGGCCTCGAGCTGAGATGTACAACCAGAGACGAAGACCGAGGCAAAGTGTTTAGTAAAAAGGTTGCATGTGGTTGCAGCAGTCGTGGCTGTTTCTTCGCCAAGAAAAACACTCGATGGGATCGATGATGTGTTCCGTTTAGAGTCAACAAAATTCCAAAATCCTTTGGGATTACGCCGAAGACTCGATTGAATACGCAAGACGTAGGACTTGTAGAGCGCAGCGTTGAGTCGACGGTAAGCATTGCTAGCTATTTGGAAATTCAGCTTATGTTCGACTGTTCGTTGGCGCCGCAATCTACGCAGGCATGCGTTGCGCTTTCGTTTCAGTTTCTTTAATCCCGGTGTACTCCAAGCAGGCGAAGCTGCAGCACGTTTGGTTGGTACATTTCTCAGAAGCCCCGAGCATATGACATCATAAAACTTTTCGGCCATACCATCGACGTCGCTGAGAGCAAATAGGAAATCCCAATTCACCGTCGATAGGTACTCAAATAAAGTAGTAAAATTTATCTTGCGGTAATTCGGCATTCGTTCAGTGTTAGCAACAATTGGTACAAAACAGTCAGTGACGGCGGGCATTGAAATTTCTAACGGTGGGTGGTGACAATCGATAGGCAGGAACGGGACGGGGCATACAGTGACACTAAGCTTTTGCTCAGAAGTACAGAAAATCAGATCGAGTGTACGATCTAGTCGATTACGTACGAGGTTAGCTTGGCTCAAATTCATGTAATCCATACCATCTAATAGAATACAACTTGACTCAGGAAGTTGGTTTGCATTACCACAGTAGATGCCGTCAGTGCCACCCACCCATTGGATGCGTGTCTGATTATAGTCACCACAAACGAAAATGGTATCTTCTAGTGCAGCATTTGTTCTTAATTCGTCGATAGTTGCTAAGTGGTCGTTCAATATAGAGATGTCGCTACTCCTGTCAGGCGGAATATACACCGCACAAATAAGCAACTTTTTACTTTTGACGACGAAGGCCACACAAATCTGCTCCAAGCTTTGCCCGTTATTAGTACATATAGTATTACTAGCATAACAACTAGCAACAGCAACAAGCACACCTCCGAGACGCGATTTACAACTGTTTTGAGGGCAACGATCACACCGGAACACGTTGTATGCCGTACCAAAAAGCTGGAGGTCGTTAATATTGTTGTTAAGTCCAGTTTCCGTCAAAATGATGACATCGTGAGTGCTCTCGCTAGCAGCCAGAAACAAGTCGTCAATTTTAGTGCGCAAGCCACGAACATTCTGGTAAAAGATCCAAATGGCATCGCCGTCGTCAGGAGAAGTATGCTGTAACGTGCAACAACTGAGTGCTGGGTCAGTGTTTAAAAAATTCAGATACTCGCCTTTGGCGGGAGCCTGAAGGCTCCCACCGTCCGAAAAACATCGCATTGAAACAAAATTGTCGGCATTCTGCCGTGTCGAACAGGATACGTCATTGTCGAAACAGCCGCTTACTGGGTGTAGTTTTTTGACTGATCAATGAATTCCCTGAATCTTATTCCAACCGGCCAACTTGCAGCATCCAGCGATTTGTCCTTTAGAGCTGGATCCAGACCAATTTTGAAAGAAACGAATGTCATGGTTGAAACATCCATTCCTTTTGGAACAAGACGGACGATTTCCACTGGCTCAGTCATTTCTAAACACCGTCCGATAATTTTACTCACATCGTCATTAGTAATCAGTGGTTGAAAGCCGGATAAATAGAGCCAAAACTTCGGTAGCGGTGCAGCAGCAGTAATGAACGGGACCGAAAGATCACTTATATCAATTGATTTCGTACCACGATCACTGGTAGGCAATAAAAATGGCTCAGGCTCGTTGCGGCGACGTTTAGCCCCTATTTTGGGCCACTGAGGGGTTTTCGGCTCGATTACCACAGAAGAGCTATCAGTTTTGCAAACAAAATCGTCCACTTTCTTATTCAGTGCTTCAACCAAACCAGAAAGCTGGTGCACTTGCTTCGTCAGGGCATCCGAGTTGGAAGGCGAGGGAGGACAATTTGAGCGTAAATCAGCTATGTACGAGCGGATACTTCTGCCGTTCAGTTCAACTCGGCAGTCAGGACAAATAAATAAAGCTTTGCCCTGCGTAAAAATATCTTTGCACGAGCGTTGATTAAAACCACAGCACTGAGGACGAATGTGATAAAAAGTTTCACAGAAGCCGCAACAAACTGGCTCCAAGTCGTGGACATCCAGTTTGCATTCACCGCATATTTTATTATTATCCATTGTTGCTTCTTCGTCCCGTCTTTCGTTGGCGCGAGAAATAAACTATGGGTAGTTAAGCATCCAAGAAACAAACGGTAAACAACAATTCCAATTCTTTTGGTTTAACGAAGAACTGAAAATTTCCCTTAGTTTTGGATACACATTGAGCTAATCAATCTTTTGTTACCGCTCATATAACTTAATAGCGTTACCAATAGAATCAAAATGAGCATGCATTTGTTATATACTAACGTTGCATATAAAAAATAGTGTCACCGAATGTTCAGTTATATGTGGGAAACTATTATAATTTATGTGCGAAGCTTGATGCAAAAATATATGTGCCGAGCACATATATTTGATATGGCGATTTTGGTCAGTGTACCGACATCTTTCTGCAACTTGCGACTTTAACCACTTTAGTGATGGCAGCGCTGGATTATAGTCAAAGCTGCCAGACGATTGAAAATTTTTGCAGATTATAGAGTCGCTGTTTTTGCAACGATATAACACTGTTTTTGTGAGGTCTATGTGTTTTTTTTTATATCAACACTAAAACAAACAAATTTATCGTAAATATAAACTGGGATTGAATAAAATTGTCGATTATGTACAAATTACGGCTGCTCAAAAATTTTACATTAAAAAACGGCAACGCTTCTTATTCCAATAATATCGATCACGCTGCTTTATTTTAACTCTAATTTGATTAGGATCTACTCAGTTTGGTATTCTTATGCAAAATGTCAAAAAGTGAGTTATCGGGTACTGGATAATTGAGTAACATTTACCCAAATTTTCATAATTACCATGTTTACTCAGTTTTGAGTTATTATCCATGATGTTTACTCACCCCTGTGTATATGTATATGTCAAAAGTTTTCAACAGCGATATTATCTGTTTCCGAAGAACAATTGGTGTCGCTTTTTATTCGTTTGATAGCAGTAAGTATTTGATTTTTCAGCAAATCAATAATTTGCTAATCAATTACATTACAAACAACATGTAACAATATTCCATAACAATTTCAGCCCAACACCATTATTGGAGAGGATTTGAAAATATAAAAAACATCTCTTCAAAATGAACAACCGCATGTTGTGTGTCCTGCGATGCCGTTTTAAGTCGGGCTTTTAATCGTGATGATGAACGGAAACATTTGTATCGATGTACAGTGCCCAATACATGCAATCGATACAATTTAAATCCTTCACAGTGTTTGGTGACGGATGATGACGGATTTTCTGGTGTGCGTACTGTAAAAAAACATGAGCCACAGTTCACGGGCTACTGTGAACCGGTTGGTTGCCGCATTACATAAAGACACGTGAATGATTTGAAACTTTTATAATGTTTCGATGAAAAATAAATCTATGATTTTGATTGTTCTGAATTTATTTTATTTATTGAGTTAGATTTACAAAAACCAGAAATCATCAAATTTCCAAATTTAGGCAAACTGGGTAACTCGTACTCATTTTCGTTAATTCCTGGTTTGCATAAACAGAGTAGATTCTAATCAGTTTTTGACGTATGACGCTCTTACTCAGAAGTGTGTAACCGTAAAAGTACTCAAATTAGGGTACCTCCACTTTTTTCGAAAATGGGTCATATCTAACTCACTTTAGAGTAACAAATAATGAGCGTGATAAGAGCTGGAAAAATATCAATTTTATCGAATCATTGACCACCAGGTGTTCTTAGCGCCACCATACTGTGTATTGCGACATGCTAAAAAACCATTGTGTTTTTTTACACATGAAGCAAAAATAGCTTGGATGTCTGTTATCTATGGTTGAACTAATAGCGAATTTTTCGAGCGGGGGCCTAGTGTGGTTGGTAACGTCTTCGCCAACCACGCTCGACGCCTGGGTTCGAATCCCACCGCCGACATAGGTGTCGATGGTTGTGAGGTGGCGTGATTCACTCACAACCAACCCAACTAGTCTAGATTCAATCCTAGCCGACACCGGGAGATTTTCTGAGGCGAAAAATCTCTGGGATCACGCCTTCCATCGCATGAGGAAGTAAAGCCGTTGGCGCCGGTCCGTTAATAAACGGGTCGTGAGTTAGGGTCCTGGGTGTGGAGTCGCCTCCCTAGGCGTCGGTGATTGGCCACAACAGTGGCGGAACTAGACCGACGGAAAAAAAGCGAGAATAAAAAAAAAAAAAAATTGCGAATTTCTTTATTCCACCAGCTCACCTCGTTTTGACCCAAAGTATTTCGAAGTTAGAAGGTATGATTATAGGGTCATGATGTATGTATTTTAAAGGGGGAAAAAATGGTTTCCATAGAAAATTGAATGGCTTGGCGAAACTATTTCATCGGTGTTAGTGAAATACTCTACGGTCAATCATACCTTATAACTTCAAAATACTTTGCTTCGATACCAGGTATCGGAGTATCGGCTCAAGGAGTATCATCGGTTATCGATGCTTCGATAGTATCGGTATCAGACCTGCAATTTTTTTAAACAAAAGCGTCGTTCACCGATCAGAGTTGCCAATGTTCCAGTTTAAACTGGATTCTTCCAGTTTTTTTCAAGTGATCTAGTCAAACAGTTTATTCCCAAAATCTTTCAGTTTTTTTGTATATCTGCCAGTTTTATCCAGATTTTCTGAACACTCAAGCTCCGACTGGTTTGGAAATATTTTTAGAACGTAAATTTTGTGGATTGATGAGTCATTGTAGCAATTCTTAACAGTATTTTCAGTATTGCATCTTCTCGCACGAAATACAGCGAAAATAAAAATCGTATTGCATGGTTGAGATGAAAAAGGCAAGTAATCTCAGCTTTATTCTAAAACTAACAAATTGGTTTTATCAGATCATGAAGAAAATAATCACAGGAAGGTTGTATGCAAAGCCACGACCGC
The DNA here is from genome assembly GCF_029784165.1 of Wyeomyia smithii. NCBI lineage: Eukaryota > Metazoa > Arthropoda > Insecta > Diptera > Culicidae > Wyeomyia > Wyeomyia smithii. The sequence continues at coordinate 121,885,356 of NC_073694.1, forward strand.
AAGGTTGAAGTAGAATACTTTTACAAGAAAGATAACCCGTCTGCTTGCGTGTCAGTCATTTTTTCTAGTAAATAAACGTTGACCGTTCATTGGCAGTATTGTAATTACTTTTTGTTTGATATTTTGAATGAAGTTCATTGAATATTTTAAAATTTTGTGCAAATGAGAAGTTGAAGTGCTGCCGAATTGTAGTATGCACATTTAATACGACATCATTAAACGGAAACGGAACAAAAGCTACGGTTATGCAGAACGCGAATGACGGCGCGATGCAATTCGCCTTATCGTGATGAAATGTACAACTCTTCTTAAGGCGAAGTAGAGCTATACATTTCAACACATTTCGTCTTGCCGAATCGCATCGCGGCGTTATTTGCATTCTCCATGACCGTAGTCAAACACTAAGCGACGCAAACAGGTTATAATAGTCAGAGTATGCATGTAGATGAAGATAATTAACTTTGGATTATAGCGCAAAACGAGAAAATATTAACTCTTCAAATATTCATTTGTGTTCTTCAAATTTCAGTTGGTCAATTTAATATCCGATGAAATGTCTTTTTGAAGCTCTTATATAGGCCAAATGATGCATTCTCAATTTACTAGGTCCATAACTCTGCCGACCGTGCTTGGGAAAGCAATCGTATAACGACCAATCAGAGGTCGAATTTGGTGTTTTGACAAGGCTTAAGAATTTTCAATAGTACAATAGTTCGAATGATAAAATTGCAATTTCATGCATTTGGTAGGAATCTTAGAAGATTTTCTAATCGATTGCTGCAAAAACGAAGGAAATCCATCGAATACTAACCGATTTATTAGCATTTGAAATTGGACATATTTCTCACTTTTTTCAGTTTTAGATTTTCATTTCACATCCTATGTAGCCGAACTTCCTGAGAGAAGTATTCTACTTCAGAAATTAATTGCAATGATTGGTTAATGTTATTGTCGCTGCAGCACTTCTCTGCAATTCGCTGATAAGTCCAGCGACGCGAAGATTCCTAGCGATTTCAGTAGAACTGTCACTTCTGTCATTGATGTTTTAGTGCTTGACAATATAAACATAAAATAAACGCGATAGCCATAATTAAAGCAGGTTGTGTTTCGGAGCTGCAACACAGCATTCCCACAATTTAAATTCTTGTAATTAATCATTAATCGATTTTTGAATGACGCAATTAAGCTGGAAGTTTGGCCCAAGGTATTTATCGAGAACTTAATTAGTGAATTGATTGCGATAATTCTATCACATGCAAAAAACTCCAGATGGCTGTTTGTATGAAGTGAGCGACAGTTTTTCTCAGCGACACATTTATCCGACCCCAGCGCACGGGTGGCGTAGCGGCCGGTGTTGGAACTAATTAAAACTGGGTATTATTTTATAAATTAATTAAATAAATTAGATTTTCAATATATTACGTGTTTATTTACTGTTTTAAAAGAAAGCCAATAGAATAAGGAATGAAATATTACTTCAAACGAATTCCCAAATAGGCAAATCAACGAGAAATTCAAGTATGAGATAACCAGATCTAAGAAGCAGAAAATAAAGGTTCATTGCAAGGAACACTAAAAATACCTATCACCGAACCATTTTAGAAAGTTAGCAGGCATGCCAAGCTACCATCTGACAAAATCTTACGGTTAGCTTCAGGGTCTGACGGAAGTTATGGGGCAAAAGGTGTGAATTTTGTCCAAGGTACAGCGGAAATGCTCTTGGTGATGTATGAAACATGAAAAATACCTATCACCGAACCATGTTAGAAAGTTAGCAGGCATGCCAAGCTACCATCTGACAAAATCTTACGGTTAGCTTCAGGGTCTGACGGAAGTTATGGAGCAAAAGGTGTGAATTTTGTCCAAGGTACAGCGGAAATGCTCTTGGTGATGTATGAAACATGAAAAATACCTATCACCGAACCATGTTAGAAAGTTAGCAGGCATGCCAAGCTACCATCTGACCAAATCTTACGGTTAGCTTCAGGGTCTGACGGAAGTTATGGGGCAAAAGGTGTGAATTTTGTCAGAGGCACAGCGGAAATCCTCTTGGTGATGTATGAAACATGAAAAATACCTATCACCGAACCATGTTAGAAAGTTAGCAGGCATGCCAAGCTACCATCTGACAAAATCTTACGGTTAGCTTTAGGGTCTAACGGAAGTTATGGGGCAAAAGGTGTGAATTTTGTCCAAGGTACAGCGGAAATGCTCTTGGTGATGTATGAAACATGAAAAATACCTATCACCGAACCATGTTAGAAAGTTAGCAGGCATGCCAAGCTACCATTTGACAAAATCTTACGGTTAGCTTCAGGGTCTGACGGAAGTTATGGGGCAAAAGGTGTGAATTTTGTCCAAGGTACAGCGGAAATGCTCTTGGTGATGTATGAAACATGAAAAATAGCTATCACCGAACCATGTTAGAAAGTTAGCAGGCATGCCGAGCTACCATCTGACAAAATCTTACGGTTAGCTTCAGGGTCTGACGGAAGTTATGGGGCAAAAGGTGTGAATTTTGTCCAAGGTACAGCGGAAATGCTCTTGGTGATGTATGAAACATGAAAAATACCTATCACCGAACCATGTTAGAAAGTTATCAGGCAAGCCAAGCTACCATCTGACAAAATCTTACGGTTAGCTTCAGGGTCTGACGGAAGTTATGGGGCAAAAGGTGTGAATTTTATCAGAGGCACAGCGGAAATGCTCTTGGTGATGTATGAAACATGAAAAATACCTATCACCGAACCATGTTAGAAAGTTAGCAGGCATGTCAAGCTACTATCTGACAAAATCTTACGGTTAGCTTCAGGGTCTGACGGAAGTTATGGGGCAAAAGGTGTGAATTTTGTCCAAGGTACAGCGGAAATGCTCTTGGTGATGTATGAAACATGAAAAATACCTATCACCGAACCATGTTAGAAAGTTAGCAGGCATGCCAAGCTACCATCTGACAAAATCTTACGGTTAGCTTCAGGGTCTGACGGAAGTTATGGGGCAAAAGGTGTGAATTTTGTCAGAGGCACAGCGGAAATGCTCTTGATGATGTATGAAACATGAAAAATACCTATCACCGAACCATGTTAGAAAGTTAGCAGGCATGCCAAGCTGACAAAATCTGACGGTTAGCTTCAGGGTCTGACGGAAGTTATGGGGCAAAAGGTGTGAATTTTGTCCAAGGTACAGCGGAAATGCTCTTGGTGATGTATGAAACATGAAAAATACCTATCACCGAACCATGTTAGAAAGTTAGCAGGCATGCCAAGCTACCATCTGACAAAATCTTACGGTTAGCTTCAGGGTCTGACGGAAGTTATGGGGCAAAAGGTGTGAATTTTGTCCAAGGTACAGCGGAAATGCTCTTGGTGATGTATGAAACATGAAAAATACCTATCACCGAACCATGTTAGAAAGTTAGCAGGCATGCCAAGCTACCATCTGACAAAATCTTACGGTTAGCTTCAGGGTCTGACGGAAGTTATGGGGCAAAAGGTGTGAATTTTGTCCAAGGTACAGCGGAAATGCTCTTGGTGATGTATGAAACATGAAAAATACCTATCACCGAACCATTTTAGAAAGTTAGCAGGCATGCCAAGCTACCATCTGACAAAATCTTACGGTTAGCTTCAGGGTCTGACGGAAGTTATGGGGCAAAAGATGTGAATTTTGTCAGAGGTACAGCGGAAATGCTCTTGGTGATGTATGAAACATGAAAAATACCTATCACCGAACCATGTTAGAAAGTTAGCAGGTATGCCAAGCTACCATCTGACAAAATCTTACGGTTAGCTTCAGGGTCTGACGGAAGTTATGGGGCAAAAGGTGTGAATTTTGTCCAAGGTACAGCGGAAATGCTCTTGGTGATGTATGAAACATGAAAAATACCTATCACCGAACCATGTTAGAAAGTTAGCAGGCATGCCAAGCTACCATCTGACAAAATCTTACGGTTAGCTTCAGGGTCTGACGGAAGTTATGGGGCAAAAGGTGTGAATTTTGTCAGAGGTACAGCGGAAATGCTCTTGGTGATGTATGAAACATGAAAAATACCTATCACCGAACCATGTTAGAAAGTTAGCAGGCATGCCAAGCAACCATCTGACAAAATCTTACGGTTAGCTTCAGGGTCTGACGGAAGTTATGGGGCAAAAGGTGTGAATTTTGTCCAAGTTACAGCGGAAATGCTCTTGGTGATGTATGAAACATGAAAAATACCTATCACCGAACCATGTTAGAAAGTTAGCATGCATGCCAAGCTACCATCTGACAAAATCTTACGGTTAGCTTCAGGGTCTGACGGAAGTTATGGGGCAAAAGGTGTGAATTTTGTCCAAGTTCCAGCGGAAATGCTTTTGGTGATGTATGAAACATGAAAAATACCTATCACCGAAGCATGTTAGAAAGTTAGCAGGCATGCCAAGCTACCATCTGACAAAATCTTACGGTTAGCTTCAGGGTCTGACGGAAGTTATGGGGCAAAAGGTGTGAATTTTGTCCAAGGTACAGCGGAAATGCTCTTGGTGATGTATGAAACATGAAAAATACCTATCACCGAACCATGTTAGAAAGTTAGCAGACATGCCAAGCTACCATCTGACAAAATCTTACGGTTAGCTTCAGGGTCTGACGGAAGTTATGGGGCAAAAGGTGTGAATTTTGTCCAAGGTACAGCGGAAATGCTCTTGGTGATGTATGAAACATGAAAAATACCTATCACCGAACCATGTTAGAAAGTTAGCAGGCATGCCAAGCTACCATCTGACAAAATCTTACGGTTAGCTTCAGGGTCTGACGGAAGTTATGGGGCAAAAGGTGTGAATTTTGTCCAAGTTACAGCGGAAATGCTCTTGGTGATGTATGAAACATGAAAAATACCTATCACCGAACCATGTTGAAAAGTTAGCAGGCATGCCAAGCTACCATCTGACAAAATCTTACGGTTAGCTTCAGGGTCTGACGGAAGTTATGGGGCAAAAGGTGTGAATTTTGTCCAAGGTACAGCGGAAATGCTCTTGGTGATGTATGAAACATGAAAAATACCTATCACCGAACCATGTTAGAAAGTTAGCAGGCATGCCAAGCTACCATCTGACAAAATCTTACGGTTAGCTTCAGGGTCTGACGGAAGTTATGGGGCAAAAGGTGTGAATTTTGTCCAAGTTACAGCGGAAATGCTCTTGGTGATGTATGAAACATGAAAAATACCTATCACCGAACCATGTTAGAAAGTTAGCAGGCATGCCAAGCTACATCTGACAAAATCTTACGGTTAGCTTCAGGGTCTGACGGAAGTTATGGGGCAAAAGGTGTGAATTTTGTCCAAGGTACAGCGGAAATGCTCTTGGTGATGTATGAAACATGAAAAATACCTATCACCGAACCATGTTAGAAAGTTAGCAGGCATGCCAAGCTACCATCTGACAAAATCTTACGGTTAGCTTCAGGGTCTGACGGAAGTTATGGGGCAAAAGGTGTGAATTTTGTCAGAGGCACAGCGGAAATGCTCTTGGTGATGTATGAAACATGAAAAATACCTATCAGCGAACCATGTTAGAAAGTTAGCAGGCATGCCAAGCTACCATCTGACAAAATCTTACGGTTAGCTTCAGGGTCTGACGGAAGTTATGGGGCAAAAGGTGTGAATTTTGTCCAAGGTACAGCGGAAATGCTCTTGGTGATGTATGAAACATGAAAAATACCTATCACCGAACCATGTTAGAAAGTTAGCAGGCATGCCAAGCTACCATCTGACAAAATCTTACGGTTAGCTTCAGGGTCTGACGGAAGTTATGGGGCAAAAGGTGTGAATTTTGTCCAAGGTACAGCGGAAATGCTCTTGGTGATGTATGAAACATGAAAAATACCTATCACCGAACCATGTTAGAAAGTTATCAGGCATGCCAAGCTACCATCTGACAAAATCTTACGGTTAGCTTCAGGGTCTGACGGAAGTTATGGGGCAAAAGGTGTGAATTTTGTCAGAGGCACAGCGGAAATGCTCTGGGTGATGTATGAAACATGAAAAATACCTATCACCGAACCATGTTAGAAAGTTAGCAGGCATGCCGAGCTACCATCTGACAAAATCTTACGGTTAGCTTCAGGGTCTGACGGAAGTTATGGGGCAAAAGGTGTGAATTTTGTCAGAGGCACAGCGGAAATGCTCTTGGTGATGTGTGAAACAAGAAAAATACTAACACCGAACCATGTTAGAAAGTTAGCAGGCATGCCAAGCTACCATCTGACAAAATCTTACGGTTAGCTTCAGGGTCTGACGGAAGTTATGGGGCAAAAGGTGTGAATTATGTCCAAGGTACAGCGGAAATGCTCTTGGTGATGTATCAAACATGAAAAATACCTATCACCGAACCATGTTAAAAAGTTAGCAGGCATGCCAAACTACCATCTGACAAAATCTTACGGTTAGCTTCAGGGTCTGACGGAAGTTATGGGGCAAAAGGTGTGAATTTTGTCCAAGTTACAGCGGAAATGCTCTTGGTGATGTATGAAACATGAAAAATACCTATCACCGAACCATGTTAGAAAGTTAGCAGGCATGCCAAGCTACCATCTGACAAAATCTTACGGTTAGCTTCAGGGTCTGACGGAAGTTATGGGGCAAAAGGTGTGAATTTTGTCCAAGGTACAGCGGAAATGCTCTTGGTGATGTATGAAACATGAAAAATACCTATCACCGAACCATGTTAGAAAGTTAGCAGGCATGCCAAGCTACCATTTGACAAAATCTTACGGTTAGCTTCAGGGTCTGACGGAAGTTATGGGGCAAAAGGTGTGAATTTTGTCCAAGGTACAGCGGAAATGCTCTTGGTGATGTATCAAACATGAAAAATACCTATCACCGAACCATGTTAAAAAGTTAGCAGGCATGCCAAACTACCATCTGACAAAATCTTACGGTTAGCTTCAGGGTCTGACGGAAGTTATGGGGCAAAAGGTGTGAATTTTGTCCAAGTTACAGCGGAAATGCTCTTGGTGATGTATGAAACATGAAAAATACCTATCACCGAACCATGTTAGAAAGTTAGCAGGCATGTCAAGCTACCATCTGACAAAATCTTACGGTTAGCTTCAGGGTCTGACGGAAGTTATGGGGCAAAAGGTGTGAATTTTGTCCAAGGTACAGCGGAAATGCTCTTGGTGATGTATGAAACATGAAAAATACCTATCACCGAACCATGTTAGAAAATTAGCAGATATGCCCAGCTTAGGGATACCATCCATCCTGATTTAGCAGCACATGATCTGATATTGTGATTCTATTTGAGCGTCCTTATTTATTTTTCATATTCTAGCATTTGTCGTGATTTTCCTAAAATAGTTAATTTTGTAGCGTATCTTCTACGATTTCGGGAGACAATATCAGCGAAGTGACGAGATAAATCTTCGAGGTTTAGGAATCGTCAAACATCTAGTAATTGTGAAAATACGAGACAGATATGCCCAGCTTAGGGATACCATCCATCCTGATTTAGCAGCACATGATCTGATATTGTGATTCTATTTGAGCGTCCTTATTTATTTTTCATATTCTAGCATTTGTCGTGATTTTCCTAAAATAGTTAATTTTGTAGCGTATCTTCTACGATTTCGGGAGACAATATCAGCGAAGTGACGAGATAAATCTTCGAGGTTTTGGAATCGTCAAACATCTAGTAATTGTGAAAATACGAGACAGAACTGCTTTTTAACAAAATACGCCCCGCAAAACGCTCGCATGTCGTTGAAATGCCCCGCGTCTTCAATAAAATTGAACCACCCTATGTCATGTTTTTCCACTGCGACAGTGTGCCTCTCTAACAATAATTCTACAATCATACTACTCATTCATCTTCCTTTTCAAATCTATAACAATTAGTATACAGGATAATTGCGGGGCTAGTGCTGTGATTCTATTAATACTCAAAGGTGTCCTGATTTCTACCTTCGACAAGATGGTATCCTTAGCAAAGCTACTATCTGACAAAAGTTTAGTTTAGTTGTTTGAATAATTACAAGATGATCTATTATTAAAAAGAGATGTTTTTAAAGATTGCCCATTCCTATCATATTAAAATGTTATTAAGCTTTCACCATTTTTGCACACAAAAGAAGTGTTTCAACTGCATATGCTCCCTATGCTTAGAATAGTACTGCATTTGGTTCAGATGAAAATCTGCCCACCAGGTTTAATTATCCCTAACAAAGACATGAAAGTGTCGGATTTGAATGATCAAGCAAAGCGATTCTCGGTACAGAATTCCTGGAGATCCGAAATGTAGCCAAACATTGTAAGGCAAAGTCTTTAGTGCCCTTCCCGAATGGTGAATATGGAAATAAGTGTTTAGTGGCAGGAATTTGAATAGAAAATATCTAGTGGGTCAAATATGCGTAGAAAATCATCGATGGGACAAATAGATTTAGTATTTATTGATTATGAATGCGGAACAAGCAATGTCGTTTTCAAAAGTTTTGCAAAAACATAAATGAAAATAGACATTTTGGTGATGAAAAATGAAAATCAACAAAAAGTAACATGGGATAATTTACATTTGTAGTCAGATGCATTTGTTTTTTTAATGTGAAACAGGATTGTGGTGATTTTCCATACAATTTTGAGGTAAGGTTTGCTACTCCTAGGCATGCACCGGTGAAGCAAACAATCGATCAAGGTTTCATGCTCGTAAAATTTGTAGTTCAGAAGAAAATTGAGTTGCAAAGCATGAGGTGATCGTGACCGCGTTCCGTTTCACCTTAAGGAAATTCAATTCAAAAGTTGCACTAAATTTTCTTACCCTTTCCACCAGATAGCGTCAGCGTATATGAATATTTTCAACTTTTTCCACCATTTTCGATACAAAAGCTTTCATCGCTGGAATCTCTTGTTCTTTCCATCAGATAGCGCCTGTTTATATTAATGCTTTCGACTGATACATGCAGCGTAAAAAGATAATCAGCAATAGAGGAATAAGGGGCATAATAGTCACACGAAAAGAGTACCCATGCGTTGTACAAAATTATTAATAGTACCATCTATCTTCCAACTTACAACTACTGATAAGCTAATTATTCTGTCTGCCTACACTCATCTTGTTTGCAACTGTTCTAGAAAGGAGAAAAAGTCATCACATTTTTTTTAACCAACTCATAGAACAACTGGCTGCAAAAGCGGTGTGAAATAAACGGAAGGTCGAGTTCCTGATCGGAATGTAGCACCAAGGCTTTGCTCTGCTTTGCTTTTTGCTGTTACCAAATGAGTTGATGATTTTGTTCGACATATCTTCGAACGTTTGTACGTTTGTCTATCAGTGAGCCTAAAACATTTTCAGGGAATATATCATTAACCTTAGAAAGAAAGTCAGCGTCAATTTGACTTCTCACTTTTAGTGACATTACCCTCTCCTCTTTCAAACAGTGCGAATCCATTTTCGTTTTTCGAAAAACTGAATTCTGGGATATGTTATGTATCGATGTGTTAACACCGTAATGATCACTCACTATTGAATTGTAAACAAAAACTTGCCTTTTTGAGTATTCAAAATTCATGCATCAATTTAACGTCAAAATAAGATTATCTTTTCATGGTTAAAAAAATAGTTTGAGAGGTTGTTTATAAGACACGACCGCAGAGTGGACGTAGAATACGACAGTCTGTCTTATGTCAATGTATTTCTTGGAATAGGTTTGGGAATACACGAATTGGTCAAAAAAGATTAAGGTGGTAGTGTGTAGAAGCCACCACGTGGTCACCACGTGGTCGACTACGAATTTCCAGCGTAACTTGGGAATAGTTAATGCGTTATCTATGAAAACACTATTATATGTTTTATCACCATAACAAACATGATGATATGTTTTCACAAGTGATGCACTAACTATTACCGAGTGGTAAGCATTTGAAAATTCGAAGTTGACCACGTGGTGGCTCGAAGTCGGCCATCTATGGGTTCGACGCCATTCCATCCTAATTGTATTTGTCAATGCCTTTTATTGACAGCTGAATAATTGTTTTCAACATGGCAAATTTTTTATTTAGTTTATAAACACACGCTATATAGCTGTCTCGCTATAAACATACACACCAGCTATACGCACACGTTAGCCACGCACGCTATATAGCAAGCCACACACGCTAACCACACACCTTATATAGCTAGCGACACACGCTATAGATATTCACACACGTTTTGTGCACATACCCTTTATACATACGCTGGATGATAGTGGCTTTTCAAACCATCTGGCGGTGCGAGTCTCTTTCAGTTTCGGGTTGTATTCATCCAACGATATATGAATTGGATTACCGCTGGTGGGGTCCAACTCAGCTCGAAGGGAAACCGAACTGAAAGAGGTAGGAACTGTGGCTAACCACTACCACCGCCGCTGTTGCCCGCTGCTGATCCACGCTGCCTTCGCCTACTGCCATCGGTGTTGATGTCCGCTGCTGCTGCCTGCTGCTATTAAACTGATTTGCTTGAGAAATAGTAGGAGGGTGGTATCCAAGACACGACCGCATATTTGACGTAGGACTACAACAGTTTCATATTTCCCTTTGAGGCTCTGTTTGATTTGAGCTCGTTTTACTTTTGCCACGGTTCGATTTTGGCACACATGTGCCAAAAACGAGCGATTGTGTCTAACCACATTTCTTAGTTTTCTTGATTATTTCAACCAATTTAAGCACAACATCCGCCAAAAGAAGGGTATTTTGGTTCTTTATGTTGCCGAAGTGGATGACCGGAATCAGTGAAACGGTTCCGGGAATGTAACCGGAACATGTGCTGGTAATATAACGATATTGATCCAAGCAGTACTAAGCCTCTAATTACTCGGGTAGTAATATCAAGTATCTAGGTCGTCAGCATCAATTCATCAAGCGACGCCTCAAACGTCTCGGAACTAAAACTAGTTTATTAGTGGAAATATTTATGAAAAAAGTCATGAAAAGAGAACCGTTTATTTTTGGCATGGTTCAATCTTGGCAACAGGAAAATTCTGCGTATCGTGTTTGGCAAAATCGAACGGAGTCTGTGATTATTTATTTGCAGCACTCTATTTTAGTATAGAAATATTCTCTTTAACATTGATGAATATCTTTCATTCTAATACAGTCAATTTTCTTCAATACGCGAAAAGGCAAGCTTCTATACAGACCTAAATTGAGTACGATTTATTCGAAATTAAACTATATTTATTTGTCTTATGAACGATGGCTCACTCTCCGATCACCAAGCGGCAAAGATGTCACATAATAATACTGATAGACGACGAGTGACCAGCGCTCTATTCATACATTGCTCGGTGCAGTACTGTAGCCTGTGCCAGCATGTTTTCCTTCAAGACATCAGTTTTGATAACATTCTAACAGCAGAACGCAAGCATGGGGGAAACACAGCCCACCAAAGCGCGTGTGGCCCATCTGCTACAAACACACCACGCAGGGCTATTAGTTTTACCTATGGTTTTACCCTCCGTTGATAGCTAAAGACAAAACACCAGAGAGCCATTCGTTAACACGCGAGCCGAGGGTTTTTAACTTCGGCACATGAGGCAACCGAGGACATTGGTCAGCATTGGTCGCCACGACGAGTTCGACAATGATATAATAATAAATAGCTTGACGGTAGTCATCGCATACAACCACCTGCAATATTTTTGTCATATGTACTTTTGTAAAAATGAAGCGTTTGAGAAAACACGTGTCAGCAAGCGGGCTCCCGAGGGCTCACGAAGTCGGGAACACTCGGGCCTGTGTTTGCCGAAGCCACTGAAGGGCTGTTTTATTTAGAACACTGGGTTTCCGTTTTGTATAAGTACTGAAGGGCAATGAAAATACCCTCCGCTTAAAACACACACGCAGTGGTGTGGTGGATTTGGACATGCCTGGCAGAACGTAAAACTGTCTGATAGTGGAGGTGGTTACGAACTTTTTGAAAAAGCTTCACCTTCAAGACATCAAAACAGTCTAGGCTCATGAAAGCGAATATTAGTTGACCTATTAGGACGGGGAGATTCTGTCAATTTTTTTTGCCACTGCTATACAGGATATCACAGTAAGCAGTTGGTGTCTACTCATGAAGTCTCTGCCAACCGTGCTCGCATTTGATTGGTACATTGTTCGTGAAAATTCGACCTTGAAACTTTTATGAAATTTTCACTGTTTAACAATGAAGTGATAATGATAACTGAGGAATCACAAAATTGTCCATCATTTTATCAATCCAATGGCATATTGATTATTGTAATCCATCATGTGGTTACATCAGTATTACCGTTCAAAATCTTTCATTCCAACGTTACACCTTGGTTTCATTTTCCGCAGAATGTATCTCGATATAGTGCGGTTAGACGTAGTCCTGCTTCAAAAACAGTCTCTTATATAGCCCAAATAGTGTATGCCCGGCTAACTAGGTACTCCATTCTGTCGTCCTTTTTAGGGAAAGGTAGCAAGCGACCAATCAAAAGTCGATATTTGCGTTTCGACAATGTTCAACAATTTTCAATAGTACAATAGTTCGAACAAGCTGATTACAATTATCTGCATTTGAACGGGTGCTTGAATGATTTTCGAATCGATCACTGCAAAAATGATAGAAATCGGTTGGAAACTGACTGAGTTTAAAACGTTTGGAATTGGACAATTTTCGTGACGCTCTCGACGCTTTCGGGCTTGAAATTGGATCCCTATATTGAAGTTGGGTTCCTGTATATGTTGCCGTAAGACGTATTCTACGTCAAAAGGATTTATGGGAAGGCTGAGGATAAATATTAGTCGCTGAACAATTAGTCTGATTCTGTCAAGATTTGAACCCACTACCACAGAGAACAGACTTACAGCAAACGAACGAAAACACGAAGCCGACAAACAGCCTCACACAGGGTCATGAGAGTCAGAAATACGTCCCAATTGGGTTGTTTAGTTATATCATTTTTTATGTCATCTGAAAGAGCTGCATTTTCTAAGCAAAATGTGATTTTCAAAAAATTTGCTAAAACTGCTCGAGATCTGCCCGAAATCGCTACAATGACAGTTCGCCCATATACCAACTGTCATTGTAGTGATTTGGAGCGATAATTATTTTTCATTTAAGAATCGAAGGACAATGATATAAAAAATTTTTTAATTATGTTTTGCTCAGAAAATTACACTCTTTTACCTGATATATGAAAATCAGAAATCCGTGAGTAGCTTAACAACCCAATTAGGAGAGAAAGATATTCTAAGCGATGGCAGTTTTTTTATTACATAAAAACTTACGAAATCAGTCCGATACACTATACGTTCCAGTATGCGATACTTTACAGATTCTTCCCCCACGTTCGACTATCGGTGCACAAAGTAAAACCGGGTAGATGAAGAAATCATTTACGTTTTCGAACACAGTTTTTTGAGCATTCTTCCTAGTCGAGCAATTTTAGTCGAGTACTCCTACTCGCTAGCAGGAACTCGCTTACTCTTTTACTGTCGCTGAGTAGCAATACAAAAAAAAATCCTGTCGATGCGTGCTTGCTGCTACTCAGGGGAATGCATGAAGAAGAAAGAGTATCTCGTAAGCGTGTGTGTAAAAGACTTGAGAAGCGTAGCATATGTCTCGTTTTCAAGCAGAAAGGAGGAAAAAGGTTTTGCTTCTCGCTCGAAGTGCAACGCTGCTTTTGACCCTCCTCCGGATGTAAACAAGTACTTGATTTTGGGAGTAATTTTCCAGAACCTTGTACAGCGACAACCGGTACATGGATGCTTCTGAGCACAAACGCTTTGGAGTCTCAACTGTGACGGGGTGTGTGTTGTTGACGGAGAGGATAGCAATTAGCGCAAACCTAGCTGTTTAACCAAACAGCCCAGGAGTTATTTCTATCACCAGCCTGATTGCCAGGTTAGGGATTCCATGTGGTCCCGGTGCCTTGCTTACCTTGGATGTACAACAGGTTGGTCGACCTGGTATGTGTCTGAGATACTGGAACGTCGGACGTAAGACTCGACTGACCAACGACTGGGCTAATGGCGTGGAAAGAGTCCCTCGATGATACGCTTCAGCATCGCTGGTGACCGCTCTGCAGGCACCAACTCGCCTTTGGTCTTGGCCATAACGATCCTGTGGGCGTTGTCTCACGGATTCGTATTGGCTCTCGCGTATAGCCTATCGAAGTAGGCCCTCTGGCTTGCCTCAATCGCACTCTTTAGCGCCGATCTTGCAGAACCGAATGATGCGCTCAATCCTCTCTGTCTGTTCGCGCACGCTGCATCCTTTGTCTTGCACTCATAAACTAGAGAAATTGGTTCTCCATTCAACAGGCACTTACGTAGCGTGGGAAGGGGGGGTTGGGGAGGGGGGTCGGTCCGCCCCGGGTGTCACCCTCTTGGTGATGACACCCATGAGGAAAATTTTCAAACGTGTCTACTTCAAAAGGGTGACATCCGTGAGCTTAATTATCAATGATGACCGGAAGATGATCCGAGGAGAGCTCTGTTATGGTTTTCGGAATCGGAAATCGATCGGTGATGTTGGTCAGAAAAATGTCAAGCTTAGAGCCTACACCACCAGGAGAGATGTAAGTTGGCAATTCCGGATGAGCGGGATAGTAATATCCAGCTTCGGAATCTTCTACGATGATGTGATTTGAGTTGCACCTGGAGTCACCCCAAGCGGAGTGGCGAACATTGAGATCACCTGTGATGACGGAATTGCCTCCTCTTCTAGACAGCTTTTGGATGTCGTTCTTCAATTTCACCGTGGTTCCATTTGCCCGTCGAGACTGCTTCGGACAATAGACCTACAGCTTCGACAAAGGTTGTGTTGAAACTCGGTAGTGATTTGTATGGTAGTCCTCTCCTTATGGCGATTGCAACCCCGCCCCCAGCTGAGGTTGTGCGGTCCAGTCTGACTGCCGAGTGTTCCGGCAGGCAGAAGTTTATGTTCGGCTTCAAATGTGTTTCGGTTATTGCAGCGACATCGATGTGGTATGTGTTCAGAAAATGTAGAAGTTCTAACTTCTTGTTGGCCACAGAGCGGGCATTCTAGTTAAGGATTCGAAAGAATGGATCCATGACGGTAGTAAAAAGTCATCATGACCGCAATCTGTTCCTGGTTGGTGCGACAGGCCTTTGTTTGCTGATCGAGTTTAAGAAACAGCGTGGCTAGCTGTTCCATCGAGTACAAATTGCTACTTGCTGTGGGCATGCTGGCAGCTTGTGCATAACTCAAAAATCCGGGGGGGTCCCGGCTAGGAACACCACCAGTTGGAGGAGGTGGAAACGGCAACGTACTTGAAGTCGCTGGCGGGGTTGGTGTAACGCTAGGTTGTACACTTTTTCTATTCGACGGTCACTGGCGATTGGCAATTTCACTTCGAATTTTGATAAATTCTGCTCGTTTTGGACAGGAACGGCTGTTCGTAGCATGCTCTTTGTCGCAGTTGAGACACTTGATTTGTTCGGCTTCCTCAACAAGACAATCCACTGTTCGATGCGGACCTGCACATTTCATGCAGCGACTCTTGATGTGGCAATTCTTTGTGCCATGTCCATAGTGCAAGCAATTGAAACACTGCGTGACATCGCGATGAATCGGTTTGTATCGCTCCCATTGCACGATGATGTTGAATAGGGCGGTGATTGTTTTCACTGTGCTCAGTGTAGTTGAACCCCTGGTCAGGTGGATCAGGTATAACTGATCACGATACTTGATGGCTTTGTTGTGTCTTATCATTTTGAATACTGCTTCCACTTCTAGGCCGCAAGCGACAAGCTCCGTTTTTAACTCGTCCAGTTCCAATTCCGGTAAACCACGCAGTACAACTTGAATGGTTTTGTAGCTGCAATATCGTGAGTAAAATACTCCGCTTTTGTTTGCTTCAGGTAAGCCTCTACTGCCTTGTAATGTGGGGTGGATGGAACGACGATTTTGTAGCCGTCCGTGCATAGCCTCAGGGTAGCTATCAGCCCTTTGCTGATAAGTTCATTGAAGTGTTGCCTTAGTCCAGGCGGGAAACCTTTTACGTAGAAAGGCGGCATTTTCTCCTTCTTTTCCGTTTTCTCGGAAGTTTGGTCAGCCAGTGATGCAAACTTGTTAGCAGCTAGTATCTTCTTGGCGATTCCATCATCCTTTTCAGCAGGGTCACTAGGACGCTTATTGTTTTGCTCCTTACTGGAACCCGTTTTTCCCATTTCGTTGGGACACGACAACGTACTGTTGTATAACGAATGCGATAGGTAAAATAAACGAATGCGATGGGTAAACTAAAACTTTCAGTTGTTGTAACAAACACGTCTGTACACACCAAGCGTGAGACGAAGAATGATGATCTTCTCTCAACACGGAATGCCCTTTTATAGCGTCACTCAGTGTGGGGAACTTGGGTGATTGGGGGAAGAACCAATCACGTGGAAGCATCTCTGCTTTCTTTCTTCGTCGCTTACGTTGGGTGATGAATGCGATGCCAATTGGCTGGCATTGCTAGCCAATTACTGAATGCGTGAAATCATTTCGTCTATGTTTTTGAAGTCTGCGTTAGGGAAATATACCAATCGTATGAAAAATGTATGTGGATATTCGACCTTTAAACTTTTCCGCAATGGTAACTAAAATTATCATGTTATACAAATCTTGTATATTTTAGCTTTCCAACGGTATATTAACTATTGAAATCGGAACAGTTGTTTGAGCGCTATTAGCATCTAAAATCTTCCATTCCGTCAACCAAAAACGTTACATGTTCAATCCAGTTTTCACAGAAGAATAATAATAATAAAATAAAACAATCGCAGCTCTGGTAGTTTCAACATTTTTCACATTCAGCATTTCGTGAAAAAGTGAAGAACTTATGCAGTTATTCCAGTTTGCCTTTTTGAATGGATTTTTCAACACAATCCAGTCATAAAATCATAATTTTAATCATAATCAGAAATTTTTCAATGGTTTCCTAGATGTTGTGGTTTATGGGTAATGTGGGGGATAGTGTTTAAAAGAAAGACCTTGTATTTACAGAATTTTTGAAAAATTGTCATGATTTCGTTTAGCAGTAACTGAAGTCGCTTTTCACGAATTATTTTTTAGATGATGTTTTTATGCATTTTTTTATTCCCACTTTCCAAGGTTTTTCACACGAGTCTTGAAATTTAACGTGAGTTTTGAAATTTGGGAGTTGTTTTTGCACGGGCTTCGGAATTTACGCAGTTTTCGGATTTTGCACGGATTATTCTGCACGATATTTCTTTTTAAAATCGTTTATTCAGGGTGTCACTGATTTTGCTTGACCTTTTGATTTTTCATTATTGTCATCTGCGAATCAAGCGGTGGAGTTTCTATGCCTTCTAGCAGGAGAGTCAGAGAAATAGATTATACAATTGTTTAGTAAAACGCATGGGTACTCATTTCGTATGATTGTCATGCCCCTGACTCCTTTATCTATGATTACCTTTTTTCGCTGCATGTATCAGTCGAAAGCGTTAATATAGACAGGCGCTATCTAGTGGAAAGAATAGAAGACTCCAGCAATAAAAGCTTCAGTGATGAAACTTTCTGGGTCCAGAATCGCGAAAGCGGTTGAAAACATTCATATACGCTGACGCTATCTGGTGGAAAGAATAAGAAAATTTAGAAACATTGCTTTATGGATGAAACTTCTGAAATAAATTTTCTTAAGGTGAATCGGAACGAGTTCGTGATCACCTTATGTTTTGCAAATCAATTTTCTTCTGAATTATAAATATTGAGCGCATGAAACCTTGACCGAATGTTTGCTTTACCAGCGCAAGCCTAGAGTAGCAAACCCTACCTTAAAATAGTATGGAAAAAACCACAATCTCATTTCACATTACAAAAACAGATGCATCTGACAACATATGAGCCGTTGCGGAACAGAGTGGTCTATGTGCCAACAAGCAAATTTTTCAGAAGAAGGAATTTCTGAAAAATTTCTGAATGAAATTCTGTTCAACGGTCTCTTTAAAACAAAACGTTCTAATATATAGGTTATGAAGGGGTTTGACATAGGAATACGCAAAATTCACAGTTTCTTTGCGAAAATTCACACCTTTTGCCCCATAACATCCGTCAGACCCTGATGCTAGCCGTAAGATTTTGTCAGATGGTAGCTTAGTATGCCTGCTAACTTTCTAACATGGTTCGGTGATAGGTATTTTTCATGTTTCATACATCTCCAAGAGCATTTCCGCTGTGCCTCTGACAAAATTCACACCTTTTGCCCCATAACTTCCGTCAGACCCTGAAGCTAACCGTAAGATTTTGTCAGATGGTAGCTTGGCATGCCTGCTAACTTTCTAACATGGTTCGGTGATAGGTATTTTTCATGTTTCATATATCACCAAGAGCATTTCCGCTATACCTTGGACAAAATTCACACCTTTTGCCCCATAACTTCCGTCAGACTCTGAAGCTCACCGTAAGATTTTGTCAGATGATAGCTTGGCATGCCTGCTAACTTTCTAACATGGTTCGGTGATAGGTATTTTTCATGTTTCATACATCACCAAGAGCATTTCCGCTGTACCTTACTTCCGTCAGACCCTGAAGCTAACCGTAAGATTTTGTCAGATGGTAACTTGGCATGCCTGCTAACTTTCTAACATGGTTCGGTGTAGGTATTTTTCATGTTTCATACATCACCAAGAGCATTTCCGCTGTACCTTGGACAAAATTCACACCTTTTGCCCCATAACTTCCGTCAGACCCTGAAGCTAACCGTAGGATTTTGTCAGATGGTAGCTTGGCATGCCTGCTAACTTTCTAACATGGTTCGGTGATAGGTATTTTTCATGTTTCATACATCACCAAGAGCATTTCCCCTGTACCTTGGACAAAATTCACACCTTTTGCCCCATAACTTCCGTCAGACCCTGAAGCTAACCGTAAGATTTTGTCAGATGGTAGCTTGGCATGCCTGCTAACTTTCTAACATGGTTCGGTGATAGGTATTTTTCATGTTTCATACATCACCAAGAGCATTTCCGCTGTAACTTGGACAAAATTCACACCTTTTGCCCCATAACTTCCGTCAGACCCTGAAGCTAACCGTAGGATTTTGTCAGATGGTAGCTTGGCATGCCTGCTAACTTTCTAACATGGTTCGCTGATAGGTATTTTTCATGTTTCATACATCACCAAGAGCATTTCCGCTGTGCCTCTGACAAAATTCACACCTTTTGCCCCATAACTTCCGTCAGACCCTGAAGCTAACCGTAAGATTTTGTCAGATGGTAGCTTGGCATGCCTGCTAACTTTCTAACATGGTTCGGTGATAGGTATTGTTCATGTTTCATACATCACCAAGAGCATTTCCGCTGTAACTTGGACAAAATTCACACCTTTTGCCCCATAACTTCCGTCAGACCCTGAAGCTAACCGTAAGATTTTGTCAGATGGTAGCTTGGCATGCCTGCTAACTTTCTAACATGGTTCGCTGATAGGTATTTTTCATGTTTCATACATCACCAAGAGCATTTCCCCTGTACCTTGGACAAAATTCACACCTTTTGCCCCATAACTTCCGTCAGACCCTGAAGCTAACCGTAAGATTTTGTCAGATGGTAGCTTGGCATGCCTGCTAACTTTCTAACATGGTTCGGTGATAGGTATTGTTCATGTTTCATACATCACCAAGAGCATTTCCGCTGTAACTTGGACAAAATTCACACCTTTTGCCCCATAACTTCCGTCAGACCCTGAAGCTAACCGTAAGATTTTGTCAGATGGTAGCTTGGCATGCCTGCTAACTTTCTAACATGGTTCGGTGATAGGTATTTTTCATGTTTCATACATCACCAAGAGCATTTCCGCTGTAACTTGGACAAAATTCACACCTTTTGCTCCATAACTTCCGTCAGACCCTGAAGCTAACCGTAAGATTTTGTCAGATGGTAGCTTGGCATGCCTGCTAACTTTCTAACATGGTTCGGTGATAGGTATTTTTCATGTTTCATACATCACCA
The DNA here is from genome assembly GCF_029784165.1 of Wyeomyia smithii. NCBI lineage: Eukaryota > Metazoa > Arthropoda > Insecta > Diptera > Culicidae > Wyeomyia > Wyeomyia smithii. The sequence continues at coordinate 121,905,301 of NC_073694.1, forward strand.
AGAGCATTTCCGCTGTACCTTGGACAAAATTCACACCTTTTGCCCCATAACTTCCGTCAGACCCTGAAGCTAACCGTAAGATTCTGTCAGATGGTAGCTTGGCATGCCTGCTAACTTTCTAACATGGTTCGGTGATAGGTATTTTTCATGTTTCATACATCACCAAGAGCATTTCCGCTGTACCTTGGACAAAATTCACACCTTTTGCCCCATAACTTCCGTCAGACCCTGAAGCTAACCGTAAGATTTTGTCAGATGGTAGCTTGGCATGCCTGCTAACTTTTTAACATGGTTCGGTGATAGGTATTTTTCATGTTTCATACATCACCAAGAGCATTTCCGCTGTAACTTGGACAAAATTCACACCTTTTGCCCCATAACTTCCGTCAGACCCTGAAGCTAACCGTAAGATTTTGTCAGATGGTAGCTTGGCATGCCTGCTAACTTTTTAACATGGTTCGGTGATAGGTATTTTTCATGTTTCATACATCACCAAGAGCATTTCCGCTGTAACTTGGACAAAATTCACACCTTTTGCCCCATAACTTCCGTCAGACCCTGAAGCTAACCGTAAGATTCTGTCAGATGGTAGCTTGGCATGCCTGCTAACTTTCTAACATGGTTCGGTGATAGGTATTTTTCATGTTTCATACATCACCAAGAGCATTTCCGCTGTAACTTGGACAAAATTCACACCTTTTGCCCCATAACTTCCGTCAGACCCTGAAGCTAACCGTAAGATTCTGTCAGATGGTAGCTTGGCATGCCTGCTAACTTTCTAACATGGTTCGGTGATAGGTATTTTTCATGTTTCATACATCACCAAGAGCATTTCCGCTGTACCTTGGACAAAATTCACACCTTTTGCCCCATAACTTCCGTCAGACCCTGAAGCTAACCGTAAGATTTTGTCAGATGGTAGCTTGGCATGCCTGCTAACTTTTTAACATGGTTCGGTGATAGGTATTTTTCATGTTTCATACATCACCAAGAGCATTTCCGCTGTAACTTGGACAAAATTCACACCTTTTGCCCCATAACTTCCGTCAGACCCTGAAGCTAACCGTAAGATTTTGTCAGATGGTAGCTTGGCATGCCTGCTAACTTTCTAACGTGTTTCGGTGATAGGTATTTTTAGTGTTCCTTGCAATGAACCTTTATTTTCTGCTTCTTAGATCTGGTTATCTCATACTTGAATTTCTCGTTGATTTGCCTATTTGGGAATTCGCTTGAAGTAATATTTCATTCCTTATTCTATTGGCTTTCTTTTAAAACAGTAAATAAGCACGTAATGTATTGAAAATCTAATTTATTTAATTAATTTATAAAAGTTCCAGTTTTAATTAGTTCCAACACCGGCCGCTACGCCACCCGTGCGCTGGGGTCGGATAAATGTGTCGCTGAGACTGTCGCTCACTTCATACAAACCTTAGCAAGTTCCAATGGAGGCGATGGAGCCTTTTTCATCTCCTCTTGCTTGTGGGCTGCCGATGAGTGTATTGTGTTGGCCCACAACAGCCAAGAACTGTAATGACCTTCTAGTGCCGGATGACTTTCTTTCAGCTCAGTTGCAAGCACCGTATCATCACGTGTAGAATGAGCACCAGCACGATCGGGGTTGTTTGGAGCAATTAGCTGCTTGAGTACCATTTGATGTTGAGAGTTGGTTTCAACGTTCACGGAGTATGCATAAACAAAAAGGTTTATTTCCTTGCCTCTCCACGACGTAAGCATTCGGGATGTAACTGAAGAAGTAGTGTACGACTTTCTTTTTATCTGATCTTGGAAGGTCACAAAGTTTTCGATATCATCTTGGTCCGGATTTGCTTTTCTGCCCACTTTGGTTCGTCATTATCAAAATCGATTTGTCTTAAGACGTACTTTGCTGCAAACTTCCAAATGCAAGCCAAAACGTCCTGCACCGAATTTCCAAAAACACTTTTTATGCCCACTTCTCTTGGGTGCATCTGACCACGATAAAGCCGGCGGAAAACCAGTGCCTTGAAGAAGTACAAGTAATTTTCGTCGTTCTCCCCGTCTTGTATACTGGCGTCAAGCTAGGTACCAAAAACCAGGTACCAAAAACCGGTTCGCAGTTATACTTGGCGGAAATAAAACTAAAAGAACGCAAAACTACCGCAGCGACATCTATTAAAGACTAGATGAACCTGAACCGGTACACAGACTCGGTGGAGTTACTTAAAAATAGTTGTATGAAAAGTGAAAAATACCATTGATGGCACTATGCTCAATTCGTTCCATATGTCTTGCCCCATCATCATGTGAAATCTTAAGTTTGGCCTTAGGGTCTGACTCGAGTTGTGGAACTTTTAAGTTGAACATATCTAACCGGTACACAGACTCGGTGGAGTTACTTAAAAAAAGTTGTATGAAAAGTGAAAAATACCATTGATGGCACTATGCTCAATTCGTTCCATATGTCTTGCCCCATCATCATGTGAAATCTTAAGTTTGGCCTTAGGGTCTGACTCGAGTTGTGGAACTTTTAAGTTGAACATATCTAACCGGTACACAGACTCGGTGGAGTTACTTAAAAAAGTTGTATGAAAAGTGAAAAATACCATTGATGGCACTATGCTCAATTCGTTCCATATGTCTTGCCCAATCATCATGTGAAATCTTAAGTTTGGCATTAGGGTCTGACTCGATTTGTGGAACTTTTAAGTTGAACATATCTAACCGGTACACAGACTCGGTGGAGTTACTTAAAAAAAGTTGTATGAAAAGTGAAAAATACCATTGATGGCACTATGCTCAATTCGTTCCATATGTCTTGCCCCATCATCATGTGAAATCTTAAGTTTGGCCTTAGGGTCTGACTCGAGTTGTGGAACTTTTAAGTTGAACATATCTAACCGGTACACAGACTCGGTGGAGTTACTTAAAAAAAGTTGTATGAAAAGTGAAAAATACCATTGATGGCACTATGCTCAATTCGTTCCATATGTCTTGCCCCATCATCATGTGAAATCTTAAATTTGGCCTTAGGGTCTGACTCAAGTTGTGGAACTTTTAAGTTGAACATATCTAACCGGTACACAGACTCGGTAGAGTTACTTAAAAAAAGTTGTATAAAAAGTGAAAAATACCATTGATGGCACTATGCTCAATTCGTTCCATATGCCTTGCCCCATCATCATGTGAAATCTTAAGTTTGGCATTAGGGTCTGACTCGAGTTGTAGAACTTTTAAGTTGAACATATCTAACCGGTACACAGACTCGGTGGAGTTACTTAAAAAAAGTTGTATGAAAAGTGAAAAATACCATTGATGGCACTATGCTCAATTCGTTCCATATGTCTTGCCCCATCATCATGTGAAATCTTAAGTTTGGCATTAGGGTCTGACTCGAATTGTGGAACTTTTAAGTTGAACATATCTAACCGGTACACAGACTCGGTAGAGTTACTTAAAAAAAGTTGTATGAAATGTGGAAAATACAAAAGGCAACGTGTGCGTTTTGTCAGTGAAATTTTGGAAATGCTCCTGGTGAGGTATGAAACATAAAAAATATATCACAAAACTGTACCAGAAAGTTGGTAAACAGGTTTAACGAAAATTATCGATAACAAAAAACTTCGGCTGCTGTCTTAATAAAACTCTGTTTAAAAACCAAACTACATATGTTGTCAGATGCATCTGTTATTGTAATGTGAAACGAGATTGTGGTTATTTTCCAAACAATTTTAAGGTAGGGTTTGGTACTCTAGGCACGCGCCGGTGAAGCAAACATTCGATCAACGTTTCATGCGCGTAATGTTTATAAATAAAAGAAAATTGATTTGCAAAATAAAAGGTGGTCACGATCACGAACACGTTCCGATTCACCTTAAGAAAATTCAATCCTAAGCTCCACCACTAAAGCAATTGCTACTGAATTTTCTTATCCTTTTCACCAGACAGCGTCAGCGTATATGAATGTTATCAACATTTTCCACGATTTTCGATACAGAAAGTTCCATCACTAAAACTTTTATCGGTGGAATCTCTTATTCTTTCCACCAGGTAGCGCCTGTTTATATTAATGCTTTCGACTGATACTTGCAGCGAAAAGAGATGGTCAGAAATAGAGGAATTAGGGGCATAATAGTCACACGAAATGAGTACCCATGCGTTTTACAAATTAATAATATTACCGTATATCTTCTAACTTACAACTGCTGATAAGCCAATGATGCTGTCTGCATAAACTTATCTTGTTTGCAGCTATTTATTGAAATGAGAAAAAGTCGTCACAATTTTTTTAAATCAGCACATTAAACAGCTGGCTGCGAAAACTGTGTGTGATAAACAGAAGGTCGAGCAGAATGTAGCACCAAGGCTTTGCTTTGCTCAAAATCAAAATCGTTAAAAATCTGTCCACCTGTCAAGCCTTGTCGAAACGCAAATGTCGACCTCTGATTGGTCTCTCAATGCTTCTTTCCCTAACAAGGTCGACAGAATATACCTAGTTGGCTAGTAATGTGCGCTTTGTGTTTTATGTAGTGATGGAATGGATATCGATAACAATCGATAATGCCGGGGCTTAAGTATCGATAATTTGACAGCTATTTGACAAATAAAATTTTGCTATGTAAATGAATCTGTGAAAACAGAGACAGTGAATGACAAATCTTACGATACTGCTAATGAAAATTCAAACAACCGGACGAGTTAAATAGTTTGTTTGGCAAGTCTTCGGGTTTTACGCTTTCAACGGAGTAGTTTCAAGCCTAAGTTTATTTACAAGGTTGTATAATTAGGGATACCATCTGGGGCAATTTTTTGAATCTGGGGCAAATTTGAAGCAGGCAATTTTTTGTCAATATTTAAATGGCCAAAACATTACAAAAAATGAATCAATTTTGACGAAACAGGTTTTATTTTACTGGGAAACTATCCTAGTTTCCTAGTGTTACCTGAGAACTGGACGTGACCAAGGGATGTTTCGGATTTCCGGAATGTGTGTCAAAGTGTACATTTTTGCAACGCGTAGAACTTTTTCTGACATTTTGTTTCTCTTAGGTTTATATGTTGCCAATAAATTAGAATTTATTTCTAGTTCATTGGTACCCAAAGATTGAAATTCGCCAAGGAATCTTCGAGGTATAAATTAATTAAGTATGGATGTAGATTTTGGCAAGAACATTTCTTCCCCTTACACTCTTATGCGAAAAACCAAACAAATATTAGCAGCTTCGTAGTCCCGAAACAGCTTTGCAAATTTGCATTTGAAAATTTAACTGGACTAACATTTGAAAAGGTCAGATTATTTTTTCGCGGATTTTATCTTGGAGGTTAAATATTTAAGCTGATTTTCAATTTAATGTGGTTTTTTACGAGAATTTTTGAATTAAAGCGGTTTATTTAACGGATTTCTGAGAAACGCGGTTGTTTCACGAGGTATATATACCCCGCAGAAGGAAACCTAACTGTATTTGAATCTTCTTATAAATCAATATATCTAAGTAAATACAAGAGAAATAGAATGGATAACTTTTCAAAAATTATCTGAACTTTCCTTCAAAAATATAAAAAAAATTGAGTTGAACATCCTGCACTGAAAAAAATATAATTTTGACCCTCTAGTGCCCAGTGTCGCCTTCAGACGGTCTCCAATTACACCTCTAAAAAGCTTCAATCAATACTTAAAAAATAATTTTAAAGATTCATAGTGATTTTTTCGAAGCTCGTCTGAAAATTTACTTGGGCACTAGAGGGTTAAGAACTAAAAGTGATTTCTAAAAAATATTAGTGATCTCAGGTTTTTTAAAATGAAGTATTTGAGGTAGACAATTTAGTTGCCTTTAACGATCTATGCGTTGCAAAAATGTACACTTTGACACACACTCCTGAAATCCGAAACATGTCGGGTGTAGGTTGGTCACGCCAAGGTCCCAAATAATACTAGGAAACTAGGATAGTTTTCCAGTAAAATGAAACCGGTCTTCGAAATTGATTCATCTTTCGTAAAATTCCTGCCATTCAAAAATTCACAAAATTTTGCCTATCTCAATCATTGTGGGGGTAAGCCCTGTATAAATCAGGACACTTTTTCGGCGCGACAATTTTGTTGATTGATTTGTTGAAGCTACAATTGGAGGAATTTTGTGGAACTAAAATTGTTTGTTGGGTAACAGATACTTCAAAAGTAAACAGTTCCAAGTTAAACTAAACGATTACCAGAGATTACCAATAGACTGCCGCTATGCAAGTCCATCTTAGCAAGCCGTATCATTGCTTTTTATGAGATCGGGCAAAAGGATATTTTGAAGTAGAATACTTCTCTCAGTAAGTTCGGATACATAGGGATGAAAAATTAAAATCTAAAACCGAAAAAAAGTGAAAAATATGTCCAATTTCAAATGCTCATAAATCGATTAGTATTCGATGGATTTCCTTCGTTCTGGCAGCAATAGATTGGAAAATCTTCTAAGATTCTAAGATTCTAAGATTCAAATGCAGATAATTGTAATTTTATTATTCAAACTATTGTACTATTGAAAATAGTCAAGCCTTGTCAAAACGAAAAATTCGGCCTCTGATTGATCGTTATATGATTGCTTCCCAAGCACGGTCGACAGAATCATAGACCTTGCCATTTGAAATGTGCAATTTGGCTTATAAAAGAGCCTGCTTCACCCGAAGCCGCTCATTATAATTCTAGACTGCAACCAGTCCTCCCTTAGCAGCAGCAGTAGCAGTGCAGTGGATACAGCAGCAGTACCAGCATCGCTAGCAGCGGATAGCGGTCACAGCTCTGGTATGGCAACCAATAGTGCAGCGCGTCTCAGCATCGATAGCAGGGCCAGCTGATGCAGGGCAGCGGATACCAATGGCAACGGGGATAGCGCAGCGGTTGCAGTTGGTCTCAGCATCAATCTTAGTAGGGCCAGCTGATGCAGGGCAGTAGATACAAATGGCAGCGAATAGCGACCACAGCTGCGGCAACGGATATCACCATCGATAGCACCAGGGCCAGCTGATGCAATGAGGCATTTTAATGAAATGCTGTCTCTGAGTGATAGCGGGCACACTAGTTATGCATCCAATGAAAAGAACGTTCTGGAAACCTAGCGAAATGTTGAGCAGAACGTTCTGGATACCTGGTGAAATTTGGAGCAGATATATATTTGGCTACATCTCCGTGTATCAGAACGTACTGAATTATCTTTTTCTTCAGTCATGAGCACGACATCCGGAAAGCTTTTATTATCAGCATAAAAATTAATTTTTCACATAACCAAAATTTAAAATCTGATTGATCTGATTGGTCGTTAATATGATTGCTTCCCAAGCACAGTCGACAGAAACATAGACCTTGCAATTTGAATGTGCTGTTTGTCTGTATAAGAGTAAGGATAGGAAATATCGATTAAAATGGCTATCGATAGTTATCAATGATTTCCTACCGCTATCGATAACTATCGATAGCTTTTTCATCCCTATATAAGAGCCTGTTTCAGTCGAAGCCGCTCATAATAGTTCTAGACAGCGACAACAGCAGTCCTCCCTTAGCAACAGCAGTAGCAGTGCAGTGGATACCAGGCGGATAGCGGCCACAGCTGTGGCATAGCAATGGATAACGCACTAGTTGCAGCGAATCTCAACATCGATAGCAGCTGGGCCAGCTGTTGCAGGACAGCGGATACCAATAGCAGCGTTTTTAGCGGCCAAAAAATTAGAATGGCTGCGGATAGCGTAGCAGTTGCAGCATCGATAGCAGCTGATGCAGTGAGGCACTTTAGTGAAATGCAGTTTCTGTGCGATAGCGGGCGTAAAAACCGTCAATGAAAAGTTGACTCATTTCGACAACACACCATGCTTTTCACTATTTATTTTATCACAAAGAATATTTTATTCGCACTGTCAGTGATAACGCCAAGATATGATCGGTATCTTATTCGATATTGAACATCAAATGAAAAAATGACTGATACGCAAGCAGCCGGGTTATCTTTCTTGTAAAAGTATTCTACTTCATCCTTGCGGTCGTGGCTTTGCACACAACGCTCCTGTTATTTTTTTTAAGTTCTCCAGTACTAAGTTGTCCAATTCATCTGTTCTTAGGAAATTAAAAATTATAAATACCTAGTTAGCTACCATTTTTTCTCAGAAACTCAGTGACACGCGGGGCGAACCTCTTTTAAAGACAACAATATAACATGTTTTGTGTCGTGTTGCGCGGCTTGAAGGAAGAAAATGTTCCCGTTCTCGTGTCGGATATAATGGTCGAAATTCTGCTGTGATGTCAAACTATAACCGTCTTTTTTAAGACGTTACGTCGTTGTTAATGAAGTGTTGTGAATTTTCTAAAACGGACTCAGCATCGTGAGTAGAACGTGTCGAACTTTTCTGTCTGAAATCGGATTTGTTTCGTATATACCGCTTGTTATGCACAGTATCAACAAATCGTAATAAACATCACATTGCTGTGCATTTGCAGCAGCATCAAACCACAGTTGTAGTTTTGTAATAACCATTTATTAGATGGTTGTTCCTGACTTGCGCCGGTCGGTGGAGTCATAGTTGCTCATAAGGCGCTATGACTGCTTACCCTAGCCATGACCTCACTGCTTCGGCATAGACCACCATGGGACCACATAGGCGACTACTCCACCATGGACAAGGATAGCGGCTGGAAGGGGGACCCAATTAACTAAGATGAATTCTTCAAAAACGAAAGAGACGGGTGCGGAGGGGTTACCAAATCCCTTCGCACGAGGTGGCATCCAGCGGTCTCCGCAGAAGAAGGCGGAGACGGATGCGGCGAAGTCTGGAGGAGGAAAAACGGCGAATCCGTCGATGTCCACACCAGACATCTCGGTAGACGGTCCCTTGCTAGTAAAGACCGTCGAAAGGTGTATGGACACGCGGCCAAGAGTGGCGGCGCTGTCTGAACAACTCGATGCCATAATCGAGTTCTTGGCGAACAGGCGAAACATCGCTGGCGACCTGAAGCAGAGCCTCCTCCTGCTTCGGAGCACCATTGATGAACCCAGAAAGGAGCACGAAGAACTCGTAGCTCGGGTAAAGGCGGCCGAGAAAGCGGCCAGGACCGAGAGGGCGACTGCATCTAAAGAGGTGCAGACAGACGCCCCCTCGTTCGCGTCGGTCTGCTCCACGGGGCAGCTCGCTAAGCGAACGAGGCAGTCCCCGGGGGAAACGGCCCCCGGGAACACCAAGAAACGATTGGTCGTGCTACTCCCATGGGAAAACACGCCAACCGGTTCAAAGTCCACCGCGGAAAAGGCACAGGTGGAGGCTACGGGCAACCCTTGGACTACCGTAGAGGGTAGGAAGCGTCGGGAAGGTGCGACGCGCCATGATGGCGGAGCGGCCAGAGGACCAAAAAAGGTCAAAAAGGCGCGGAGTAGGGGTGACGCCCTCTTACTCAAGACGGATGGGTCGAAGTACTCAGAAGTCTTGAGGAAGATGAAGAGGGAAACCCAGCTCAAGGATCTGGGGCGGATATGCGGAGTATCCGCCGATCTCGCACTGGCGAGATGATACTTGAGCTCCGGAAGGACGCCAAGAACAAGGGGGCTACCTTCAAAACGGTAGCTGAAAAGGTTCTAGGGAAGGAGGTGCAAGTGCGGGCACTCACCTCAGAAGTGACTCTCCAGCTTAAAAACCTGGACGAAATCACTAAGGGGTGCGACGTTGCACAAGCCCTAAAAGCGAAGTGCGGGGTGGAGGTGGCTAAGGAGTCAATCCGCCTCCGCAAAGGTCCGGCGGGGACCCAGATAGCTACTTTCCGACTAACGTCGGAGGACGCTAACCTGGCCCTGAAAGAGGGCAAGTTGAAGGTCGGCTGGTCTGTATGTCCTCTGGGCATACTACAGCAACCAGACATTTGCTTCCGGTGCTTCGAGGGCGGACATAAGTCCTGCACCTGCTAGGGGCCCGATAGGGGCCAGCTGTGCAGGCGATGTGGAGGTGCAGGCCATAAAGCAAAGGACTGTGGGGAGTCTCCCAAGTGCATGGTATGTTCCGGGAAACGGGACGCCAAACACTTTATGGGAGGCCCCAGGTACCCAGCCGGTAAGCCGGCTGCGAAACCACGGGCGTAAGGGTGACGCAACTGAACCTGAACCATTGCTTCGCTGCTACACCAAGCAGCCACTGAGTCGTTGTCGGACATTGCCATCATATCGGATCCCTACCGCATCCCTCCCGGAAATGGTAACTGGGTTGCGGATAAGTCCAGTATGGCGGCCATATGTATGACGAGCAAGTTCCCGGTTCAGGAGGTTGTCTCAACCTCAGAAGAAGGGTACGTAGTTGCTAAGGTGAACGGAGTGGTCTACCGAAAGGTTCACCCAGATGGTCGACCTCCTATCCATGGAGCTAACGGGCCTAACGCCGTTGGTGGTGGCGGGCGACTTCAACGCTTGGGCTGTTGAGTGGGGAAGTCGCTTCACGAACCAGAGGGGCCAGATCCTGTTGGGGGCTTTGGCAAAGCTCAACCTAGATCTGGCCAACGTTGGGAACAAATGTACATTTAGCAGAAGACATCGCACTTTGATGCCGAGGTATTCGAAGAGGCAATGAGAAGGGAGCGCGAGGAGGGCAGTTGGCTCCACCCGACTGCTTACCAACTAGTTGCTAGGCTATCGCGGGCGTGCGACGCCACCATGTAGCGAGTTATGTACATAGAATTTATATGTAATATTTGTTTGTAAATATTAGTTCCTAAATATTTGCATGCTTCGAATAAAGTTTCACTTTAAATATTTAAAAACGGTTTTCCAAATAAAACGTTTGGTTCAATCACCGCAAGCAAGGCCACAGCCAGAACAGTAATTGGCATAATATTTGAAAATGAGATCCCCGGTGCTCAAGTGCGCTAATTGCCTCTCTCCACCGTTGTTGTTGATGCGACGGGATGATTGACCCAGCCGAGAAAGTCTATCGACCTTTGCAGTGGGAGAGAGAATCTTTTCCTCTCTATCCTTTGGACTGGGACAGTTGGGATAGATGATAACTGATCGCGGGAAGAAGATGATCTTCGCCCAATTTTGACCTTCGTGCTTTCAGCGCGATTAGATATTCGCGAAGCAGGTTCCGGTAACGAAGTTACCGAAGGACGGTTTATCTGAGGACTCTTAGGCTCCTGTACTTCACTTTAGTCTGGCTAGTGGAGGAGGTAGGAGTTACTTTTAATTAGTTCCGCGTGTACGAGGAAAAAGTGTAAGGTGATAACCGCATGTGAATCTCGAACCAGATTACTAAAGTTCCTTTCCCTAGATAGATAAGCTGTTCCCATTCAGCTAGGGTAGCTAGTGCGTGCGATAGTTTATGCACTTGTGCGATTTAGAGGTAAGCCACAAATTCTCACCGAAAAAGAAGCAGTCGCTTCACAGTGCCACGTGTGGCCTATTATTTATTTGAAAGGTTTGCCGCGACCGCACCACTAACTACCAGTTCGGAATAGCAAACACTATAGAGCCACCGCCAGGACTGAAGAATCCGCCCGGCGATCCACAAGGCCGGAAGAGGGTCGCTACCTTAATTGTGCGCCCTAACGAGAGAGCATCCATACGAGAAGGATAAGCTAATCCAGCCCGAGTGCAGCACAGCATCCAACGCCAACAGCAGGCGCGCGCAACGCGCTAGAAGCAGCATCGAGAGAGGGAGAGAAAGGGATTAACTGATCCACCAGCAGCAGCAGTGCAGAGCCGATAAGCAACGTGGAGGACCCCATGTTGGCCCTAGGAGGCAATTGAGCAACCAACGAAGCGGAAGGTAAAATCCACCGAGAGTGGTAGGCAGCACTGAGTGAGTACGTACCTATAAATAGTCCATGCGCATGAGACCGAAGGTGAGGGCCGAGACCTTAGAGAATTGATCGATAGATTCGGATCGGAAATGAAAGAAGTTCAAAACGCACAGTAGGAAGAGAAGTTAGAAGCTTAAATGGGAAAGGAAAGGGAACGATAGACTAGGCCTAGCGAAGAGCAAGATGAAGTCAAATGTTTAACGATAAGTTAGGAAAGTACTAAATAAACCCCATGTAATTTGTACCACCGCACTTGTGACTTTGATAATATTGTGCGCTGTTCCTCTTAGTGTCTCGGGAGAGGTTGATAGTTGATTTTGTGTAGATTTGTACTGGGGAGGCTGACCCTGAAATCAGCCACGATCTCTCCCGATTCTTACCGGTGGGCAGACGGGTTGAAGTATAGGACCTTGTCGTGATGATAACAACTCTCCCGGTTTGTCTAGCGAGTATTTTAACCGTTGCTTGAAGGCACGGGGTTTAATGTGTGCGCAAGGTCATCGGACGTGGTTTTTCTGACGGAGTACCGCGATCGGTGTTAGAGTCTGCCAACTGCTTTCCCCTCCCTAGTATAGGGATAAAAAGGAACCCTCCCCTAAGGGTCTCACGCTGGGCAATCATCGTGGTGGGTGGTCTCTCTTAGGAGAGTGGCGCTTAAGCCACCCACTTAGCATCGGGGTGCAGAAAGGCGGGCCAGTTACAACCATGCCTAGGACTCGCCAACCTAGGAATGGGAAGCCACCGGTTTACTGGTGGACGGACGCGATAGCCGACCTTTGCAGTGCGTGCCTCCGTGCAAGACGGAGGTTGAAGCGTGTGCGAAACGAAGATGACAGGACAGAGCGCCACGCAGCATCCAGTTCAGCAAGATCGATGCTAAAGAGTGCGATAAAGGCCAGCAAGAGGGCCTGCTTCGATAGGCTATGTGCGAATGCCAATACAAATCCGTGGGGTGACGCCTACAGGATCGTAATGGCCAAGACTAAAGGCGCGCTGGTGCCTGCAGAGCGATCACCAGCGACGCTGGAGCGTATCATCGAGGGACTCTTTCCGCGCCACGAGCCAAGTCCTTGGCCTCCGGCGGTCGAGTCTCACCTCCGACGTTCCAGTATCTCAGACATAGACATGGGATGGTCAGCCAACCTGCCGAGCATCCAATCCGTGAGCGACGACAGCCGTGTCGAGGCAGGGGAGGAGGCAAGGGTTACGAATGAGGAACTCATCGTGATCGCCAAATCCCTAAAGGTGAGCAAGACACCGGGACCGGATGGTATCCCTAACCTGGCGATCAGGCTCGCGATAAAAACGGCGCCCGGGCTGCTCAGGGCAGTCATGCAGAGGTGCCTGGATGACTGTCTCTTTCCGGACAGGTGGAAGCGGCAGAGACTGGTCTTATTGCCGAAGGCTGGGAAACCGCCAGGGGACCCATCGGCATATAGGCCTATCTGCCTGCTGGACACCGCGAGCAAGGTGCTTGAGAGGATCATCCTCAACAGACTGGTGAGGTACACGGAGGGTATACATGGTCTGGCAAGTAACCAGTTCGGCTTCCGGAATGGCAGGTCCACGCTAGATGCAATCTCTTCCGTCATCAAGACGGCGGAGGTAGCAATCCAGCGCAGGAGAAGGGGAATACGCTACTGCGCAATCGTCACGCTCGACGTGAAGAATGCGTTCAATAGTGCCAGTTGGGACGCCATAGCGCTCGCGCTCAGGAGCATCCATGTACCGGTGTCGCTGTACAAGATTCTGGAAAATTATTTCCAGAATCGAGTACTTGTTTACGACACGGAGGAGGGTCAGAAGTGCGTCCCAATTACCGCAGGAGCTCCGCAAGGTTCTATCCTGGGCCCGGTGTTGTGGAATGTCATGTATGACGGAGTGTTGAAACTCGAGTTTCCTGTAGGGGTTGTGATCGTCGGCTTTGCTGACGACATAACGCTGGAGGTTTACGGCGAGTCTATCGAGGAGGTCGAGTTGACGGCCACGCGCTGTATACGCAAGGTCGAGGACTGGATGCGCTCCAGGAAACTGGAGCTCGCGCATCATAAAACGGAGGTCACGGTTGTGAACAACCGTAGATCGGAGCAACAGGCGGTGGTCAGAGTCGGAGACTGCACCATCACCTCGAAGCGATCCCTGAAGCTCTTGGGGGTTATGGTGGACGACAAGCTCACGTTCGGGAGTCACGTCGACTATGCCTGTAAGAGGGCCTCATCGGCTATTGCAGCACTATCTCGTATGATGTCCAATAGCTCAGCGGTTTATGGCAGCAAGCGAAGACTTCTTGCCAGCGTGGTTTCGTCCATACTTAGGTATGGTGGGCCAGTGTGGTCCAGAGCGCTAGGTACTAACAGTTACCGTGGTAAACTGGAAGGACCTACAGGCTCATGTGCCTGAGAGTTGCGAGTGCGTATCGTACGGTGTCATACGATGCAATCTATGTCTTGTCCGGCATGATGCCTATCAGCATCGCCATCAAGAAGGACAGAGAGTGTTTCGACCAACGTGACACAAGGGGCATACGAGGTACCAGAAGGTCATTCTCGATGCTCCGCTGGCAGCGGGAGTGGTCCAACTCCACAAAGGGCAGATGGACGCACCGACTCATACCGGAGATATCCGTCTGGGTCGGGAGACGACATGGTGAAGTGAACTTCCACCTGACACAAATCCTGTCAGGCCATGGTTGTTTCAGGCAATATCTGCACAGGTTCGGACACGCGGATTCCCCCATGTGTCCCGAGTGCGTGGAGGAGGAGGAGACTGCTGAGCATGTCTTCTTCGTATGTCCCCGTTTCGTAAGAGCGAGGAGCGACATGATGGCTGTGAGCGGGCCTGGCACTACTCCGGACAATCTAGTTTGCAGGATGTGCGACGACCCTGACATCTGGAACGCGGTCTGTGCGGCCGCCTCTCAGATTGTCCTGGAGCTGCAACGTGTGTGGCGGGTCAACCACCAACACGCCAGTGGTAGCTAATTACCAGTCTCCAGGTAGTTAGCTAGGAGGTTATAAGAGTAAAGAGGGTGCATCACGCACAAAAGCCACTCCCCGACGTGATACTTAACAGTCGTTCCGGGAAGCCCAGGGCTGGAGACTGGAGGGGTTTAGTAGGTCAGGGATCAGTAGGTGCCTGGGGGAGTGTAACTACCCCAGCATCTGTCCCCTAGTCTCATCCCCACACCTTGAGTTCTCTTCTCAGGTGTCTGTTTGCAGATTTCCCCGCCACCTTAAAAAAAAAGAAGGGGGGGGGAAATGTTCTTGCTTTTGGCAACACGCATACTCTGACAATCTATACGAGAGTTCTTTTTGAGCATCGTAGTCGCGAATAAGACCTACACACCCACAATGTTTATTGAGTTCGACACACCCATACTTAATTAATTTATACCTCGAAGATTCCTTGGCGAATTTTAATCTTTGGGTACCAATGAACTAGAAATAAATTCTAATTTATTGGCAACATATAAACCTAAGAGAAACAAAATGTCAGAAAAAGTTCTACGCGTTGCAAAAATGTACACTTTGACACACATTCCGGAAATCCGAAACATTCCCAGTGTCCCTTGGTCACGTCCAGTTCTCAGGTAACACTAGAAAACTAGGATAGTTTCCCAGAAAAATGAAACCTGTTTCGTCAAAATTGATTCATTTTTTGTGATGTTTTGGCCATTTAAATATTGACAAAAATTTGCCTGCTTCAATTATTTTGTCTACCCCCCAGATGGTATCCCTCATTATACAACCTTTAAAAAAAACTTAGGCTTGAAACTACTCCGTTGGAAGCACTTCCGGCGTAAAACCCGAAGACTTGCCAAAACAAACTATTTAACTCGTCCGGTCGTTCGAATTTTCATTAGCAGTATCGTAAGATTTGTCATTCACTGTCTCTGATTTTCACAGATTCATTTACATAGCAAAATTTTATTTGTCAAATAGCTGTCAAATTATCGATACTTAAGCCCCGGCATTATCGATTGTTATCGATATCCATTTTGGGCGATATTTCTCATCACTACATAAAACACAAAGCGCACATTACTAGTCAACTAGGTATATTCTGTCGACCTTGTTAGGGAAAGAAGCATTGAGAGACCAATCAGAGGTCGACATTTGCGTTTCGACAAAGCTTGACAGGTGGACAGATTTTTAACGATTTTGATCCCCCCCTCCCCCGTGGACAAATGCCATAAAAATTATAAAAAAATTGTAAGGACCGTGGACATCACACAACCCCCTCCCCCCCCCAAGCTGTCCACGCGGTATGTGAACAGCCCCATAGTACAATAGTTCGAAGTTCGAACAATCAGAATCCAGCTTTCAGCATTTGGACGGGTGCTTAGATGATTTTCCAATCGATTGCTGCAAAAATGACGGAAATCGGTTGGCAACTGACTGAGTTTAAAACGTTAGAAATTAGACAATTTTCGTGACGATTTTCGATGCTTTTGGTTTTTGAAATTGGATCACTGTATTGAAGTTGGTCCCCTGTATATGTTGCTGTAAGATATAATTCTACGACAAAATCAAGGAATATCAGGGAATTCATTTTTGGAAATTGGGTCGCCACTCTGAAAAACTTCAACAAGCTCCGGCAAAAAATCGGAATTATCAATTATACGGATCAACTCATTTGGTAACAGTAAAAAGCAAAGGAAAGCCTTGGTGCTACATTCTGCTCGACCTTTTGTTTATCACACACAGTTTTCGCAGCCAGCTGTTTAATGTGCTGATTCAAAATAATTGTGACGACTTTTTCTCATTTCAATAAATAGCTGCAAACAAGATAAGTTTATGCAGACAGCATCATTGGCTTATCAGCAGTTGTAAGTTAGAAGATAGACGGTAATATTATTAATTTGTAAAACGCATGGGTACTCATTTCGTGTGACTATTATGCCCCTAATTACTCTATTTCTGACCATCTCTTTTCGCTGCAAGTATCAGTCGAAAGCATTAATATAAACAGGCGCTACCTGGTGGAAAGAATAAGAGATTCCACCGATAAAAGTTTTAGTGATGGAACTTTCTGTATCGAAAATCGTGGAAAATGTTGATAACATTCATATACGCTGACGCTGTCTGGTGAAAAGGATAAGAAAATTCAGTAGCAATTGCTTTAGTGGTGGAGCTTAGGATTGAATTTTCTTAAGGTGAATCGGAACGTGTTCGTGATCGTGACCACCTTTTATTTTGCAAATCAATTTTCTTTTATTTATAAACATTACGCGCATGAAACGTTGATCGAATGTTTGCTTCACCGGCGCGTGCCTAGAGTACCAAACCCTACCTTAAAATTGTTTGGAAAATAACCACAATCTCGTTTCACATTACAATAACAGATGCATCTGACAACATATGTAGTTTGGTTTTCAAACAGAGTTTTATTAAGACAGCAGCCGAAGTTTTTTGTTATCGATAATTTTCGTTAAACCTGTTTACCAACTTTCTGGTACAGTTTTGTGATATATTTTTTATGTTTCATACCTCACCAGGAGCATTTCCAAAATTTCACTGACAAAACGCACACGTTGCCTTTTGTATTTTCCACATTTCATACAACTTTTTTCAAGTAACTCTACCGAGTCTGTGTACCGGTTAGATATGTTCAACTTAAAAGTTCCACAATTCGAGTCAGACCCTAATGCCAAACTTAAGATTTCACATGATGATGGGGCAAGACATATGGAACGAATTGAGCATAGTGCCATCAATGGTATTTTTCACTTTTCATACAACTTTTTTTAAGTAACTCCACCGAGTCTGTGTACCGGTTAGATATGTTCAACTTAAAAGTTCTACAACTCGAGTCAGACCCTAATGCCAAACTTAAGATTTCACATGATGATGGGGCAAGGCATATGGAACGAATTGAGCATAGTGCCATCAATGGTATTTTTCACTTTTTATACAACTTTTTTTAAGTAACTCTACCGAGTCTGTGTACCGGTTAGATATGTTCAACTTAAAAGTTCCACAACTTGAGTCAGACCCTAAGGCCAAATTTAAGATTTCACATGATGATGGGGCAAGACATATGGAACGAATTGAGCATAGTGCCATCAATGGTATTTTTCACTTTTCATACAACTTTTTTTAAGTAACTCCACCGAGTCTGTGTACCGGTTAGATATGTTCAACTTAAAAGTTCCACAACTCGAGTCAGACCCTAAGGCCAAACTTAAGATTTCACATGATGATGGGGCAAGACATATGGAACGAATTGAGCATAGTGCCATCAATGGTATTTTTCACTTTTCATACAACTTTTTTTAAGTAACTCCACCGAGTCTGTGTACCGGTTAGATATGTTCAACTTAAAAGTTCCACAAATCGAGTCAGACCCTAATGCCAAACTTAAGATTTCACATGATGATTGGGCAAGACATATGGAACGAATTGAGCATAGTGCCATCAATGGTATTTTTCACTTTTCATACAACTTTTTTAAGTAACTCCACCGAGTCTGTGTACCGGTTAGATATGTTCAACTTAAAAGTTCCACAACTCGAGTCAGACCCTAAGGCCAAACTTAAGATTTCACATGATGATGGGGCAAGACATATGGAACGAATTGAGCATAGTGCCATCAATGGTATTTTTCACTTATCATACAACTTTTTTTAAGTAACTCTACCGAGTCTCTGTACCGGTTAGATATGTTCAACTTAAAAGTTCCACAACTCGAGTCAGACCCTAATGCCAAACTTAAGATTTCACATGATGATGGGGCAAGATATATGGAACGAATTGAGCATAGTGCCATCAATGGTATTTTTCACTTTTCATACAACATTTTTTAAGTAACTCCACCGAGTCTGTGTACCGGTTAGATATGTTCAACTTAAAAGTTCCACAACTCGAGTCAGACCCTAAGGCCAAACTTAAGATTTTATATGGAAATCTTAAGACATATGGAACGAATTGAGCATAGTGCCATCAATGGTAGTTTCCACTTTTCATATAACTTTTTTTAAATAACTCTGCCGAGTGTGTGTACCGGTAAGATATATAAAGCTGAAATTTGGACATAGTGCCATCAATGGTATTTTCCACTTTTCATATAACTTTTTTTAAATAACTCTGCCGAGTGTGTGTACCGGTAAGATATATGAAGCTGAAAAGTTCCATAACTCGGCTCATCCCCACTCGTTAAGGACGAAATTGCACATGGTGATGGGGTTGAGTATATATAAAAATTTGGACATAGTGCCATCAATGGTATTTTCCACTTTTCATATAACTTTTTTTAAATAACTCTGCCGAGTGTGTGTACCGGTAAGATATATGAAGCTGAAAAGTTCCATAACTCGGCTCATCCCCACTCGTTAAGGACGAGATTGCACATGGTGATGGGGTTAGGTATATGTAACAATTTGGACATAGTGCCATCAATGGTATTTTCCACTTTTCATATAACTTTTTTTAAATAACTCTGCCGAGTGTGTGTACCGGTAAGATATATGAAGCTGAAAAGTTCCATAACTCGGCTCATCCCCACTCGTTAAGGACGAGATTGCACATGGTGATGGGGTTAGGTATATGTAACAATTTGGACATAGTGCCATCAATGGTATTTTCCACTTTTCATATAACTTTTTTTAAATAACTCTGCCGAGTGTGTGTACCGGTAAGATATATGAAGCTGAAAAGTTCCATAGCTCGGCTCATCCCCACTCGTTAAGGACGAGATTGCACATGGTGATGGGGTTAGGTATATGTAACAATTTGGACATAGTGCCATCAATGGTATTTTCCACTTTTCATATAACTTTTTTTTAATAACTCTGCCGAGTGTGTGTACCGGTAAGATATATGAAACTGAAAAGTTCCATAACTCGGCTCATCCTCACTCGTTAAGGACTAGATTGCACATGGTGATGGGGTTAGGTATATGTAACAATTTGGAAATAGTGCTATCAATGGTATTTTCCACTTTTTATATAACTTTTTTTAAATAACTCTGCGAGTGTGTGTACCGGTAAGATATATGAAGCTGGAAAGTTCCATAACTCGGCTCATCCTCACTCGTTAAGGACGAGATTGCACATGGTGATGGGGTTAGGTATATGTAACAATTTGGACGTAGTGCTATCAATGGTATTTTCCACTTTTCATATAACTTTTTTTAAATAACTCTGCCGAGTGTGTGTACCGGTAAGATATATGAAGCTGAAAAGTTCCATAACTCGGCTCATCCCCACTCGTTAAGGACGAGATTGCACATGGTGATGGGGTTGAGTATATATAACAATTTGGACATAGTGCCATCAATGGTATTTTCCACTTTTCATATAACTTTTTTTAAATAACTCTGCCGAGTGTGTGTACCGGTAAGATATATGAAGCTGAAAAGTTCCATAACTCGGCTCATCCCCACTCGTTAAGGACGAGATTGCACATGGTGATGGGGTTAGGTATATGTAACAATTTGGACATAGTGCCATCAATGGTATTTTCCACTTCTCATATAACTTTTTTTAAATAACTCTGCCGAGTGTGTGTACCGGTAAGATATATGAAGCTGAAAAGTTCCATAACTCGGCTCATCCCCACTCGTTAAGGACGAGATTGCACATGGTGATGGGGTTAGGTATATGTAACAATTTGGACATAGTGCCATCAATGGTATTTTCCACTTTTCATATAACTTTTTTTAAATAACTCTGCCGAGTGTGTGTACTGGTAAGATATATGAAGCTGAAAAGTTTCATAGCTCGGCTCATCCCCACTCGTTAAGGACGAGATTGCACATGGTGATGGGGTTAGGTATATGTAACAATTTGGACATAGTGCCATCAATGGTATTTTCCACTTTTCATATAACTTTTTTTAAATAACTCTGCCGAGTGTGTGTACCGGTAAGATATATGAAGCTGAAAAGTTCTATAACTCGGCTCATCCCCACTCGTTAAGGATGAGATTGCACATGGTGATGGGGTTAGGTATATGTAACAATTTGGACATAGTGCCATCAATGGTATTTTCCACTTTTCATATAACTTTTTTTAAATAACTCTGCCGAGTGTGTGTACCGGTAAGATATATGAAGCTGAAAAGTTCCATAACTCGGCTCATCCCCACTCGTTAAGGACGAGATTGCACATGGTGATGGGGTTAGGTATATGTAACAATTTGGACATAGTGCCATCAATGGTATTTTTCACTTTTCATATAACTTTTTTTAAATAACTCTGCCGAGTGTGTGTACCGGTAAGATATATGAAGCTGAAAAGTTCCATAGCTCGGCTCATCCCCACTCGTTAAGGACGAGATTGCACATGGTGATGGGGTTGAGTATATATAACAATTTGGACATAGTGCCATCAATGGTATTTTCCACTTTTCATATAACTTTTCTTAAATAACTCTGCCGAGTGTGTGTACCGGTAAGATATATGAAGCTGAAAAGTTCCATAACTCGGCTCATCCCCACTCGTTAAGGACGAGATTGCACATGGTGATGGGGTTAGGTATATGTAACAATTTGGACATAGTGCCATCAATGGTATTTTCCACTTTTCATATAACTTTTTTTAAATAACTCTGCCGAGTGTGTGTACCGGTAAGATATATGAAGCTGAAAAGTTCCATAACTCGGCTCATCCCCACTCGTTAAGGACGAGATTGCACATGGTGATGGGGTTAGGTATATGTAACAATTTGGACATAGTGCCATCAATGGTAGTTTCCACTTTTCATATAACTTTTTTTAAATAACTCTGCCGAGTGTGTGTACCGGTAAGATATATGAAGCTGAAAAGTTCCATAACTCGGCTCATCCTCACTCGTTAAGGACGAGATTGCACATGGTGATGGGGTTAGGTATATGTAACAATTTGGACATAGTGCTATCAATGGTATTTTCCACTTTTCATATAACTTTTTTTAAATAACTCTGCCGAGTGTGTGTACCGGTAAGATATATGAAGCTGGAAAGTTCCATAACTCGGCTCATCCTCACTCGTTAAGGACGAGATTGCACATGGTGATGGGGTTAGGTATATGTAACAATTTGGACATAGTGCCATCAATGGTATTTTCCACTTTTCATATAACTTTTTTTAAATAACTCTGCCGAGTGTGTGTACCGGTAAGATATATGAAGCTGAAAAGTTCCATAACTCGGCTCATCCCCACTCGTTAAGGATGAGATTGCACATGGTGATGGGGTTAGGTATATGTAACAATTTGGACATAGTGCCATCAATGGTATTTTCCACTTTTCATATAACTTTTTTTAAATAACTCTGCCGAGTGTGTGTACCGGTAAGATATATGAAGCTGAAAGTTCCATAACTCGGCTCATCCCCACTCGTTAATCATTTAACGACCAAGCAGATTAATCGATATTCACGGTATTACAAGGATCAAAGCTGCTGCTGCTATTCGTTGCAACAGCTGCTGATATCAACTGCCACTGCTGCTGACTGATTCATTCTGATTTATTAGGTCTATAATTCTGTCGACCGTGCTTGGGGAAGCAACCATACAACGACCAAACAGATCAATCGAAATTCGCGGTAAAAAAGGATCCTCAGCCGCTGCTACAGCTACATCTGCTGCTGATATCAGCTGCCGCTGCTTTTTAGTAAGGATTGCTGTTGTCGCTGTCTAGAACTAATATGACTAGTCTACTTCTTCTTTTTTTGGCAACGGAGACTTTAAATTTTATAATCCATTCGTCTCCGAATGACCAGTTTGGGCTGAAACAGCCGCTTATATAGGCCAAAATAACTCTTTCTGAATTACTAGTTTTATAATTCTGTCGACCGTGCTTGGGAAAGCAATCATGTAATGACCAAACAGATCAACCGAAATTTGTTTTTCAACATTTTTTTTTTCTTCGTAAATCGTTTATTCGACACGGCACAAATACAATTTAATATTTAACGGCGCCAATTATATCTGATGACTTAAAATCTTTAAGCAAATTTGTTATCCTCGCTGCCGACTACGAGCTGATTTTCAACGTTCTCTTATATAGACCAAATAATTCTTTCTGAATTACTTGGTCTATAATTCTGTCGACCGTGCTTGGGAAAGCAATCAAATAACGATCAAACAGATTAACCGAAATTTGCTTTTCGGCATTCTCTTATATAGACCAAATAATTCTCTCTGAATTACTTGGTCTATAATTCTGTCGACCGTGCTTGGGAAAGCAATCATGTAATGATCAAACAGATCAACCGAAATTTGGTTTTCAACATTCTCTTATATAGGCCAACTGACCAAATAATTCTCTCTGAATTACTTGGTCTATAATTCTGTCGACCGTGCTTGGGAAAGCAATCATATAACGATCAAACAGATTAACCGAAATTTGCTTTTCAGCATTTACTTATATAGACCAAATAATTCTCTCTGAATTACTTGGTCTATAATTCTGTCGACCGTGCTCGGGAAAGCAATCATAACGATCAAACAGATCAACCGAAATTTTCTTTTCAACATTCTCTCATATAGACCAAATAATTCTTTCTGGATTACTTGGTCTATAATTCAGGCCCGTAGCTACCTTATGGGTTAGACCACACCCCCCGCCCCCCACGCGATTGCATTGCCTTTGCGCAGTTTTCCTATTTCGTATAAATGCAGCGAAATTATTAACTATTCATACTTTACAGATTAGCTGCTGTATATTTAAGCTGAATGTAATACTTTTAAATTACTTCCTGCATGAAAAAACATCAGAAAAACATTTTTGCCCCACCACGTAAGACGGAGTAGCTACGGCACTGCTATAATTCTGCCGACTGTGCTTGGGAAAGCAATCAGAGATCGAAATTTGCGTTTTTACAAGGCTTGGCAATTTTCAATTAAACAATAGTTCGAATAATAAAATTATAATTTTCTGCATTCGGGAGCAACGAAAACTAACTGATTTGTTATTTAAAACTTTTTTTGGTTTTAATTTTTTTTTATTCCTATGTAGCCGAACTTCCTGAGAGACGTAGTTCTACGTCAGAAAGTATATTTTAGCAAAAAGATTACCACGCGGCGCTAGTGTACAAGTGACGTCTGTTTGTGGTTCTAACATTTGCTACTTTTCCAGTGGCGGTTAGATGTCGTTAGCTGTATTTTTATCTACGGTGGGTGAAATTGTGTGTTGGCATGATGGCTGCAACGGTTTTTAGTTTTTTGAATCGGTTCTTTGCACCTAGAACGGTTTTTGGTACCTAGCTTGATGGAAGCGTCTTGTATTTCCGAGTCGTCAGCGTCCACATCTGCAAACTCATTTGCGGCTAAAATGCTTGAAATTTTGTTCAAGTCTGGAATCCGTATAGGAAAGCCCGGTTTTGAAGATGAATACAAATTCTCCCTGTCTTCCTCCTCCTCCCAAGCATCCAAATGCTCTTCATCTTCGTACCTGTTTTCCGTCACACAGGTTTTCATGATACATTGTTTTTATATTTTTATAAGGAATAAGATAATTACTTACGTGCTTCCGTTCCATTTTCACTATAAACTGTTTTGTTATTTGTCAAATCAGAGTAGACAACAAGGGTATACTATATAGGCTGAAAAATCTAAAAACGAAAATCAAAATAAATCGACAAAAATGTAAATAACAACCATAGCGCGTCCCGCTTGTAATGTTGTCTCGGTTATGAGAGGGGTGCTTTCCATATATATTTTAAATATTATTATTTTTGGTATTCATGATAAATTGTACGCACAGTACGATGCAGTTTTAATATTTGTGGTTATATTGATATGATTTCACGACTAGAAAACAATCAAAACTATAAGGAAAATTGGTGTCGCATATGTTGGAAAATTTTATACCGAATCAAAGACTGTATCATATTGGGATACTATGAAATTCGCTGGAAATTCCTTGTCAGACGAGCGACTCGTCGCTTCCGATTTTTTTCTGCATGCACAATATTGTGGCGTCAGCACTAAATTAAAGTTCGGAAGTCGGACTTCCGACCCACCCCTGAGCGCGTTATGTATTATTTGAATGAGCCCATAGAGCAACTGCGTGTTCACACAACATGAACTGCGGGAATGATTTCAATGTATTTTTTTTTTGTAAGTCGGACTGACAGCGCAGTGGCGGCTGAGATGGTTGCAGTGTTGCGAGAACAACAAAAATAAGCGTCTCAAGTGTGCCTGACTGCCAGTTTATCAGCGACGTTTTGATAAGTTTTATTTAAATGCACAATACCCCGTTTGGTAGCGCTCTATCATCACTTCATACCGTACCGGTCGCTGCTAAACGCGCTAGAGAAATATTTAGTAGCCGGGCCTCCGGGAAGCAGGGTTGCCAATGTTCCAGTTTAAACTGGATTCCTCCAGTTTTTTTCAAGTGATCCAGTCATACAGTTTATTCCCAAAATCTTCCAGTTTTTTCAGATATTTGCCAGTTTTATCCAGTTTTTTATTCACTCAAGCTCCGATTGGTTTCCGGAAATATTTTTAAAACGTAAGTTTTGTAGATAGATAAATTATTTTGACAATTTCTAACAGCTTTTTCAGTATTCTATCTTCTCGCACGAAACACGATCTAAATTAAGACTGCATGACATGGTTGAGATAAAACCAAACAAATTTATCACACCGTGAAAAAAATCTTCTATTTATTTTCTGTGGCGTAGCAGTTAAAAATTGTTAGAAGAATTAGATACCAAAAGATAGCGAAGTCAGAAATAATTGAAATTTAAACTTCACTGATGTAACGGAAGAAAATGCTGCGTCAATACTTTTGTTGAAGATAAAAGTAAATGAAAAAGCTCTATTTTCTTAATTTTGAGGTAGATTGATTGCGTAATTTTAAATTTTGCTGCTGTTAGAGGGAATTTTCCAGTCCATTATTTAAAAAATGTAAGCCCGAAACAAAACAGTTCTGATTAAAATGAGTAATTTTGTGCGAAGAGTTATTTCGTTAGTTGCTGTATTCGAAACTGACACTGGATTTAGTCTCCATAACAAAAAAGCTCTCTCAAAATCATTTTATTGCTTTTTTACAAATTTATTTGGAATCCAGTTTTTTCTTCAGCCTTTTTCCAGTTAAATTGAAAATTTTATTGGCAACTCTGCCGGGAAGCATCGCGCTCTCAAATTTGGCAACCCGGGAACAGCGCCGCTAAAGGTTTATGCTGAATGAAACGTCAAACAGAGACGATAGCAACGACCGGTGTGAAAACGGGTGAGTGCGTAAAATAGCCGCGCTGTACACAGTCGCCATAACAACTTAAATCTGAAAGTCTATGTTTAAAATAAGAGTCCCGCAAAGATGAAACCAAAGGAACCAAATCAGTGTCAAACGAGGGTACCAATCGAGCAATGTAAATAAACAAGGTGATAATGTTAGGAATGGATGAAAAGTGTTGTAATTGAGCGTAATAAAGAATATGTGTTTTTCCGAAGTTTTACTTACACATTTTAATCCAACATTAAACCTGTACACTGGTTCACTTAAATTTAACAAAAAATCACCGGTGTAATCTTTCAAAACTGTATACCTTGTGAAGAATTTCAAAAAATGATTTTCGCTAATGCATGGTGAAAAACAGAACTGTATAGTTCTTGGCAACAAACGGCACAAAAACTGTGTTGCCGAAACTATAGATTTTCTCTTCGCGCGACTCTACACATAGACTCTGCTTAAATAGTAGCGCGCTGTTAAAGCAGAGTCCATGTGTATTTTAAACATAGGCCTTCCTATCTGCGCTAGTATTAGTGGTCGATTTCACTAATACAAGTTTAATTTTGGTTGCAAATAATCAACACGCTGGTAGTAATAAAAAATTTCCTCCTGCCCCGAGCTTTTATTCAAGTTGTAAGCCGATTTTTAGTTTTATTTCATCTGGTTTTCCACTAAAACAAAGTTTGTTAAAACAGGTAACACTAATGAACTAGGATTCATAAGTGCAATATTTTTCGAAATTGAATATCAGCTGATTTTTTGGTTGAAAAAAAAAAACGATTTCCGGAGTGATTTGCGATAAGGGCGCAACTGGCAAAAGATAAACATTGGGATATATCAGTTTGAAAATTTGCCAGTACATTTTTAAATCGTAATTTCAAAGGAAGTGACTAACGTTAACATCAATACCAAGATTGACGTAAAATGTACCTGGCTTAAAGTTTCCTAACAATACTACATTAAATTTGTGCATTTATGGCTTAAATCTGAACTTTTCTTCTAACCTTTTTCTAATGAGCCTTAATGCATTCTGACAACGAGATTCGCCCACCTCTATTTCGCCTTAAAGCATTCTGACAACGAGATACGCCCATCTTTCTTTCACCTTGTTTTTATTTTTTCTCCAGTTGCGCCTCTCAAATGCGCCTTTATTTTAAAAACAAAAGTTGATCCGCCCTTTACTCTCGCCTGTTTACGAAATATCTCGCATATAAGCCCGTTGCTTCAAAACAATGTAAAGGGCCTAGTTCCAAAGTATCTTTTGTTTTGGGTAAACTGCTTTATCGCCCTTCACTAAAAGCTTGATTTAAATAATTTTATCGATTTATACAAAAGAAAGGATTCTTCTCAGGATTTCGTAAGTCTTTTCAAACTCAATAGTGTAATAAAACCATTTGTTTACATTTTGTTAGTTGAGTCCTAATCGCGAATCACTCCGGATTATATTAGGATACAGACGAGGGGCAAGACAGCTATTTTCTGAGTCACTCAAATCCGTTAGAGTTACTCTAGTTTACTCAAATTACCTCATTTTCATCTACTTCTGAATAAATCTTCAAATACAAATGTTAGGAATGAAAATGGCTCTTGCAGAGGTGCCAAAAACTATCAGTATGAATGCGATTGATATGAAAATAATTTGCAGGGTGTAGAATAGTGTTTCGTCACATTCTGCTACGGAAGCAAGTATGTAGTGTACCAAAATATTGAGTGATTCAATGGGAAATTATTTACATCGACGAAGGTATCAAATAAATCGAACAATGAAATATTTTTATTGGCACTTGTTCCAAGTATATATTTTGCGAACAATGCGTTAAGTTTGGCATCCCTGGCGTTCATTTGATCTGGACAAGGTTCAGCACATGTATGGTAGGAATAAAAATCGTGCCTGACTGTAGCTGTTGATTGAAGCTCTCAGCTTTTGTGGTTTTTTGCGTTTTTAGATGGTTTTATACATTCCAAAGATTTCGAAAATGACAAACTTTTGGGGGAATTCGTTGGTGCGTCCCAAAGCAGTACGTGAAAGTTATTTTCTAATTAGCGAGCACTCCTAGAACTATAAAACATTTTTCCTTGCAGGAAGATTTCTGGAGTTTAATTCAAGAGGAAATTGGGTTTGTGCCGACACATGTGCAAAATATTCTCAATTTTGAAGGTTTGACTGCAAGCAGTGCTTTCGGATCGTTGTCACGTTACGATATTGAGACCATAGAAAAAGATTTAAGAACTTCTGTTGTTCGAATTCGTAAATGGTTGGGAACAGATGCGACTATGTCCGACAAATATGGCGTGTATGCAGACCAGCCTGAAGAATTCAAATTCACTTTGGGTGATAAATTGATTATACAAACTATTGCAGAGACAATAAAGGAAAAAGGAATCAAACGATTTCTTGACAGACATAAACACACAGCCGACAGCCTTCCGGATTTAACTACAGTTTATAAAGAACAAGAAATCGAGTCGTTAATTAAACGTATTCAATACAATCTTAGCAACAGGTATACATGATTATCTTCAATAATTTTTTCCTGATAATTTTTTGTTCAGTTCGTCAGATTTGTATTTGTGGGAATCATCAGCAGTCAGCTGTGAACAGGGAACTGGAGGTACCTTGGTCGCCAAAATATCTTGTCCCATCTGTGGAAAGAAACTCAAATCAACGCGCTATCCGCCACGTTCTTGGCAAACATTCAACGTAATAAGGCACCTTAACGGTCATCAAAAGACAGCCTTCGTCGATCGAAACTCAAAATCTGCAAAGAAAAAGAAAATAACATGTGAGCAAAAAAGTGACATTTATGGTGACGAAGTCCACCGAACCGATGTTGAGCAAGTCGGAAATGTTGAAGATATCACGGGTAGAGAAATTATTACGATAGAACGAATAAATGACGCCGTCGATTGTACCAACTACGATAGTTTAACTGACGTTACTGTACTCGATGAACTTTTTAGCTGAATCCTCGATTGAAACAGATTTCGATGAAGCCAACTCAAGTGAAATTATACCCACTACATGTAGTGTTGATCACTGTGAACAGAAAACCGAGCAGAAGTGTCTCGGAGAGAGTATAATTTCATCACCAAGTCGTATGTAGAATAAACATTTTAATTATTGATATCGAATAAGTGAAAAAAATGTTTCCACAGACCCAAATCCTACTTCCGCACTGGAAGTTGAGTGTTTGGAAGATCCGCTTTACAAAAATTCTTAATTTCTCAAAACACTTATGGACATGTATACCAGGATAAATGGTGCGAACATTCACTCCAGAAAATATACTGAAATGGAGAAAGATTTATGCGCATTTCAGTATATAACAGCAGGCACTGGTCAGTATAATTATATTAGCTCAAACATGGCCACCATGTCTTTAAAAACTATCCAGAGGCATATTAGAGAATATACTGTGAATTTAAAGGAAGGTGAACTTGATGTCACTGGGTTAAAAAAATATTTGGTTGATAATAATTATCCATTGGTAGTTGTACTTTGTGAAGACGCAACTCGAATTACCGCAGCTACAGAATATGGTTATAGAGATGATAGCATTAGAGGTCTGGTAGCACCTCTGAATGTGAATGGGCTACCAACACAAAAACTCTTCGAAGCAACAACACCTTATAAAATGCAGAATGATCTCAGTACCTATCCATTAGGCAACTACGCGTATGTTCAATTAGCGTTACCTTTGGCCAGCGAGGCAACGCCGTACGTTTTGTATCATGCATGCTCGAACAATAGGTTTCAACATAGCGATGTTGTCAATAGATGGACACATACGGAAAAGCTATTGCTTCAAGAAGGTATCACGGTAGCTGCCCATGCGTCTGATGGTGATACCCGTTTACTCAAGGCAATGACACAACGATCAAGATTTGATAAACAATATATCGCATCCCCTTGGGGTTCATGGTTCAGCAGCCAACAGGTGGATGGGCCTTTGAATGTTCAGGATATAATACACACAATGAATAAATTCCGTAATCGTCTATTGAACGGAGACATGGAAATAGGTAAAGATAACTTCTGCTCTGTGATAAAATCGTTATCGTCATGAAACTCAATACTTATTTCGATAGGTAGCTACATCATTACTAAAGAACACCTTAAGCGTTTAATCATGGAGGAGAGTAAGGACAAGCATGGCCTATGCTATTCTGACATCGAACTGAAAGACAAAATGAGATTTGGATCAACTATCAAGCTTATCAATTCAAGAGTTTCACAATGCCTAAAAACAAAAGTAAGGGGGAGCGAAGGAACAGTTATGCTTTTAGACATGATGAGTAGAATGTATCGATCATTCATTGACACAAATGTGATGCTTCTAGATCGTGTGTATAATATTTGGTAAATATAAAATGAGAAATTGACATACAATGCATTCACTTGATTGGTCTTTTTTACGTTCCAACAGGTTTGTCAATTTCCTCGTTCGTGGCTGGAGAAACTGGTGTTTGCAAAAGCGAACAAATTCAAAGCTTTGCATAACAACGAATGCATACTACTGCGTGGAACTAAACTCGCATGCTATACTAACATTTATTGTGGCTTGTCGCGAGAGGAGAGCACCAGAGCAATGTATTATTACGCACCTTTCTAGTCAGCCTTGTGAAAAACTTTTTCGCCAATTGCGGTCGATGGCCACGACAAACCAAACCGTTGTCAACTTCACAATCAAAGAGCTAACAGAGAAGCTCAGAAGGATTCAAATGAAAATGGCCATTATGAAAAAGCATCAGCAAAGTGTTAACTTTCCAGCGTTAGCAAAGAAGTGCGAATCGTCAATCGAACAGACAATGCCATCCAATGACGAATTAAAATCTGTGGTCCAAAAAGCGATGATCGCTGCTCGTCATGTTTTGTTGAGCCTCGCATTAAATGATGAGTTGATTGATTTTTCTGATTCATTAAATGAAAAAAAAACATTGAGCGCTTCAGGATCGAGTTCGTGAACGTCGAAGATAATTCTTGTATTACCGACGACGACGAAAATGAAGAGATAGACGATGTAGAAAACCATTTGCAACATGACTTACCGGAGGAAAACGAATGTTGGCATAATACGGAATTTGATTCAGAATCATTAATTCTCGAATCAACAAATGGAACTGACGCAGTATATGAAGCAACTGAATTGTTCTCTAATTGTAATGATAGCCTTTGTTTGAACAGTAGCAGGGTAGGCAGTAAGCACACGTTCAACATAAAAGATCCGGATGGTCGAATAAAAACAATTAAAAAGTCTACCATATTGTGGATGTTAACACGAGGGCGCCAACAACTATCCACTGACCGACTTCGAAGATTTCAACAAAAAAATGCTTCAAGTTGTTGAGTAATTGTAAGCATGTGTAGTGAAAACTCTGGCGTTGCTATTTCAAATATCAAAGAAAAAAATACATCGGTTTTTTATTCAGCTTTGATTTTTTTTTCGTGAAAAAATTATAAACAATAGTAATCTACTTCCTTATTACTTCAGGGTTTTATGCAAAAAATTGTCACTTAAACTTTAAATGTTTCCGTGCTCTCTGAGCACCGACACAATCACATGACAAGTTTTTAAACGTATTTTTCTCTATTCGTTCAAAACTGCGCATCCGTAAAACCGAAACTCGAAAACTGGCTAACGGAAACTTTCCAATACATTCGCGTTTACACGTTCAGTTCTCGAAAACCCAACCCGATTACAAGCTTAAAACATCTTAGCCTATCAACAAATTTAGAAAAATCTAGCCATGTTAAAAACCTGACACCTATTGACACACAAAACGAAGCCTGTTACACGAAAAAAGTAGGTGCCCGAAATAAACCTTCACATCCAGTGTAGTAGATCACCTACGCATTTGCTCTCGGTACTCGTTTATTACTACTACGGTACAAGTGTGTCGTATTAGAAGTAATGAAACTAGGTCCTGAAATTTGATCAAAAATCCGAAACCGTCATTTTAAAATGCAGCGAACACTTATGTCAAAATTGGCTGTCAACCGACGTAACGTTTGATATGACGGAATGCTAATCAGTCATCTACAGGGAAGCCAGGTCATTTTTTCAAATATCATCACGCATCACGAAACATGTCATCACACATTATTAATATGTGAACACATCTTTACTGAAATTTTTACAGTTACCAAACATCATAGTAAACACACTAAATTGTGTTCAACTAATCCTCCGACTAGTAGGCTTTCACGTCTTTATATGAGCTCAAATGTCTTCCAAATAAAGACAAGCCTTCACATCTGGCATCTCTGGTCATCTGTAGTACGGT
Organism: Wyeomyia smithii; assembly: GCF_029784165.1. Taxonomy (NCBI): domain Eukaryota; kingdom Metazoa; phylum Arthropoda; class Insecta; order Diptera; family Culicidae; genus Wyeomyia; species Wyeomyia smithii. Next base: position 121,937,528 of record NC_073694.1, read on the forward strand.
AGAGTTGTTGCGCGAACCCAAGTATGTGTGGCGCTAGTGTTGTTACGTATTTAGATTTGAATTTTTGAGCAGAATAATCGTAGATTTTTGTTCAAGGATTCATGTCAGTTTGTCGGTGGTAATAGTACGGCTGCTTCGTCCCACTCTTTCAAAAATTTACATTGAGCACGATTTTTTTCAAAGAGATAGATAACAGAAAATCTATCGGATGAGATTGGCAAACTGCACACGCTGAACAGCCGATCGGAAATACTGACCAGCCAAGCCATTCGGATAAATAATTTATCCATTTAATGGACAAAATTTGGAATCCGGTTGCAAACATAATTTTATTGACAAAATGATTTGGAATTTCATTGGCATTAATTTTATTCATTAGTCTTCTTGGTGAAATCTCTTGAACTATGGGGAGGTTTGAAGTTACCTTTTGAAGACGATTTCCGGCTCTAGCCACGAACGAACATTATCATCCGATAAGCCAACGAGTTCTTTCTTGCTGTCCCACAAGTCCAACATATAGTAAAGTTGGCCTTTTATTTTTTTTGCAAACAAGACGCCAGTCTATAATTGTCATGCGAATTGCATGACAGGGCAGTTATTGTGAGGCTCCAGAATTTTTTCACACCCGAACTGGCGAGTGCGAATGCACCTTAGACCTGGTGAACCCAGATGCCTTGTTCTACTGTAACGCAACCGAGCAATGGGATGTAACCCGAATGCTCTGATCTGATCAGAAACAACACCAAAGGCCCTTTCCTGTCTGACGAATCGCACCCACAATTGGTTCGACTCGACTGGTGCTAATATTTATCGGAAGAATTCCAACCCGACCAATACTGTGCGATACTATTAGAGCCCCGGGTGGGCTGCGTCGGGCTCGGACAGGAAACGCTTGAAATTAGAGGGTATTATTTTATATCACGACTCTGAAGGCACTGATTGGTGATCAGTATCACCCACGAGGACAGCTGTATGCCGATGACAACCAAATAGCGTCACGGTTCAGCTTCTCGATGCGCCGCAACTGGCTTGTATATGTTTCTCGAAGGCATTCGATGTGCGGATGCAACACGAAAAACTGGCTACTGAGCAGAAAGGATCAGGTGTCCGATCATGACCAAGTTGATCTAGCAAACTGGGAATCACAGCACGATTGGACCGATGATATCTACTGACTGGTAGCAATGGAAATTATTCTACTAACTGCGCTTATTCGTAAGGTTTCGTGCGACTATTGGGTGTACAAAACGACTGCGTGTTTATTAATTATACACCTTCCCGGTGCGCTGTTTTTTTGTGTCGCGACTTCCAACAACGGTTGTGGCCCCTTCGAGTTTCTACATTTTAGATCGGGTAATGAGTTTCTTTTTCTTGGCACAATCTTGCATCTCGTAAGCAAGTAGCGTCCGAATGGCCATCCGTCTTCATCATCGTTAGCGTTTGGTTTCGTTTAGAAAATTGTACAAAAAATTTGCTTCAGCGGCAGGTTGCTATAACTAAATCGCGCAGAAAATTGTCCCCGGGGAATCGTAAATTTTCAGAACCTTTATGAACTGGTTGGTTTACTTTTGGTGTAAAAATACCTTTTCGAGAACATGAACCTGTTTCTGCTGATTGATGGAAATTTTTCATACTAGAAACAGTAATGTTTTTCCAGCGGTTTGCAATTATTTTGCAACACGTTATCTTCCGCATTTCATTTATGTTCGGTAATGTGATTCGAATTTCGACCGAAATTTCGATGGCCGGTAGCAAATTCTCAAACTGTTTTAAAAACGAATGTTTGTTTCACAGTATTTTTTATTGTTCTACTTACTTTTTTTACCAATATTTTTCAGATTTATGATCGTTAAATCGGAAGTGTCATCTGTGTTCGTTTGCATCAGCAGGGATGCCAGGTCATTTTTTCAAATGTTAACACGCTTCACGAAAATATGTCTTCGCATATATTTCCACTCGAGAAAACCGGCCGAAGGCTGGAATGATTACCGACAGTCGAAAGATGTCGAGCAAAACAAACTCTGCAAATTACGGATGTTTTCACATATTTTAATGTAATCCCTTTGTCTTCGCAAACAAGGATGTCTTCACCGCTCTGGCTAAATGTCTTCATATTGAAACATGTCTTCCAATCTGGCATCGCTGCTCGATACTGATATCCTAGTCGTATTATTCACTGGGGTGGGAATTAAGTGCATTACGGTATAAAAGCGGTGTGAAATAATACTATACAGATTAAGCATAAAATAAAAAGAGTTGCTCAGAATATTTCAAAATTCATCAGAATTTTTCAAAATAGCCAACTGTCTTACCCCTCGGATACAGACTAAGCCTGTATTGGTAAGATCTGGCGTAGAAAGACTCAGAGTCTATAGACTCTGTGTTAAGGCGAGGGAATGTGCTATGAGTTATAACATCGAGTACAACATAGAAACGTCAAATCTAATGTTTTCGCTTTTTTTCCTTTCATTTTCGAACGGAAAGCTCATATATAAATTATAAAGAGTTTTTTACTTAGATTACATTATTTTTTTGGATAATAACCAGATCCACTGTGTCTACTTAAGAAGCGCAGGGGCTAAGCCCCAACCGAAACAGCAAATTAATGAAAACAATCCGACCGAAATTGACGTTTTTGTATCAGGTTTGACGTATTCGTATCAGGTTTGACATTTTCGTATCTTCGATGTTATAGGAAAAGGCATTCCCTCGTGTTAAGGATGCCCTGAGCAGAGATGCCAGACTTTTTTTTGGCAAGTCTGTATAATCCATAAAAATGTCTGTATAAGTCTGTATACCGCTGCGAAAAAAAGTTACCGATACATTGATACCTAATTATTTGTCGACCTGTCAGATTGTTTTGTTTTATTGCTTGTTTTGATTGTTCTTTTTCGAGTCTATCATAGTTGGTAGATTAATCGATAACTAATTTATCTTTTAAATCTAAGTAACACATAGAAGTAAGAGTCTTTCCCGTGATAAAAATCGTCGTTCGTCGTAATGTAGCTAAACTGATACATGATGGCAGAAGTCTCGCGGTTATAAAAATAGTACCTTCAAGGTTTGGGACATTTTAAGCAATTCTTCAACGTTGGATATTGCTCCGAATAGAACAAACGGTCTTTTCACCAATATAACCTGCATGGCAATCGATCGAGACAATCAGCTGTTTGTTACTGGTGGCGAAACAGGCAGATTAGTGCCCACGGGGCCGATAAAAACCCCGATAGCCTGACTCGATTCCCGTTGTCATGATTTCACTCTCAAAAACGCAAGATTAATATGTTCAGCAAAGTGTTCAGTTCCTAGTTCACTTTTTCCAGCAACGGCTACAGTGACTTTTGGTTTTTGTGTTCGTTTTTTTGTGTATACTGGTAAAACCATTATGTAGAATATCAGATATCTGTGTAATATCTGTATTATACTAAATGTCTGTATAAAATCTGTAGGCTTATGCGTGTCTGTATCGCAACACAGAAAGTCTGTATAATACAGATTTGTCTGTATATCTGGCATCTCTGGCCCTGAGAATCGATGCCAAAATTAGCAATGGGCGATATTGTATCGGTATCGGAAATATCGATACTTCTGAGACGATATTTCGATTTTTTGGATCGATACACAAGCGTCCGATACTCGACCGTATCGATACTGAAAACCGCGATATTTGTATCGATATTCTTTTATGCATACGGACCAGCTAGCTGACATGTTACAAGGGCTAACATATCAATGTGTACACGAGATCACCGTCAGCGTCATGTTGGCGAACCGCTGCGATGTTGGCTGCGATAAAGCAAAGCAAATCGGATGGAGATGCCAGCTAGTTGATACGAGCTGGAACCACTGAAAAGCTGCCACTGTCAGTATAAGTATCGCACAAGTCTATTTGCACTAGCAAAACTTAAGCCTGTATTACACTCTTTGACCAAGCGTCAAATATTTGGCACTTTTTGACAGATAAAAATTTGGTCGAAGATAATTATTTGTCACTCTCCAATTTTAACATGAGGCAAACACGGGCAAACAACAACCATGATGTCAAATAAATTTCACCATTATGTCAGAAGGTCAAAAATTTGACCATTAGACAAAGAGTGTACTACAGGCTTTAGATGGAGAAATAGATAGAGAGAATGTTGTGAGCCAAACGAACTGTCAAAATCTGAGCCAAACGCAGCATAGGGCCAAATTCGAAATTTGTTTTACTTAAGCCATACATTTAAAGCCAAAAAGGAGTGCTCAATAATAACGTGTTCTCAAATACTTTCAAAAATAGGCAAAGCTCTACGTTGCATTATTAAGGCACAAAACTTATATTGTTTCTCTGACAATTGATTTAAATATTGTTTGTTTACATTTATACTCAGCTTCATTTGTTTTTATTTCAATTAATTCTACTTTCTGCGTTAAAATGCATCCACAAACCCCTCAAACGAAATTCAACGTTATCAGAAATGATGTTTGGCGTCGATTTAGTTGGGCTATAACCCAACGAGCGGGAGCCCAACTAAAACGTAGCCCAACTAAACATAGCCCAACGAGCGAAATTTGACTGTATTTTAAAAACAAATATAAGTTTCTGGTTACACTGTTCAGATCGAATATTTGCAAGCGGAAACTAACTCATGCTTTCCGTCGACACAAGTTAGAGAACAAGTGAAAAAAAAATTTGCAATATTTATTAGTTAGAAAAATTCAGCGGTAGACTTCACTATCTTATTTTCGCTGACATATCTAACTTTTTTATGTCATCAACTTCCTCATCAATTAATATGGAAGTGTGTCAATAATTTATATAAATAAGATGGGAGCTTCACAGCCCATTGGGCCAGTGAATACAAATCTTGAAGATATAAGTTGTTTAATTCATTTGTTTGCCAAAGCTCAGAATTTCTGCATTACCAGTATGTATTTGTTTGTGAAGTCATTGATTCATGCTGCTCTAGAGAATGCAGATAGATACCAGAAAAACAACAAAAAGTCGGCACATCAAATTTTCATTGCTGGAAACCACCAAAATTTTGCTGATTTTTGGTGTGCTGTGCTTCCAGCAATCTGTTCAGCAAAATGAAATTTGCTAATTATTCAGTAATGCTCAATTGCATAAAAGTGACAGGTCGTTTGCTGCATGCTCGGTAAAACAAAATACAACTTGCTGGTTGTCAGCTATGACAATTTGCTGTTCATTCAGCAAAGCATAAATCAATTTGCTGGTTAACCAGTTAATTCAAGGGAACCATGTTTCCGTCAGGCACCAGATTCCATCCGCCCATCGGATCATAGGCAAATTACTGTTGAACTAGAGATGTATGATTATCATTTCAACTTTTAAGTTCATCTAGCCCAACAAGGCCTTAGCTATGGTCCCATATTCGCTATCAGGAGCTTAGCGATGATCCCGTACCAGCTGCACAGCGATTTGGCATGTTTTACTAATTCTATTGCTGGATTCCAGCAACCATTCATTTACTGTTTTCTGTTCAGCAAATAGTTTTGCTGTATTTTTGCGAATCACTGAATCGAATACTGGTTTTCAGTAAATTCAGGGTGGCCACTCAATATCAATTTTCAATTTCCCGGTTTTCCCGATGATATTTAGTGAAATTTCCCGGTGTTTTATTTTTTAAACATATGAGAAAAAAATCAATTTTCACATGCTTTTTTGTGCCTTGCAAAAATAGTGTTACAAAACTATGAAAAACATTCCTCCTTCATCGTGTTTAGCTGTTTGTCGACTTTAGCAAGTACCTTCATGGTGATCTGCTGCACAATTTTCGCCCTCTTCATCTCCAAATCGTTGACAATCTTTGCCTTCTCGCGCTTTTTTGCTTCCTTCTGCATCTTTCTCTGTCAACCTTCTCTCGAGCTTGCAGTGCTTCTGTATCAGAATGCCAATGAAATGCGTGGGATAAATTCAAGAGTTGGGGAATAGAGTTTTTGTCTTCTAGAAAAATGTCCTCAGGCAAAACTTCAAGCGGACTTTGGGAAGAAGAGCCTCAGAGTGACCAATGAAAAAATGCACATAAAACTGTCTAGATGCATTTTGTAAAATGCATGAAACGTTGAGATCTGTTAGTTCAAAACAATTTTTTTTTTCGAAAAACTTCGATCCTGGGACTTTAAAATTTTCGAGCTGGGGTCAATGTAATGTATAAGAAATTTTCTCATGGTCCGTAAAATAAATTCAACTGACACTCTGAATAAACAATTTGAAAAAAAAAATAATTTAGCTACTGTTTGTTTTTGATATAGAAAAAATCTGAGAAATCTTTAACAAATAGCTCTTCAAGGTGGCGTCTTTCCCCAACAAAATCAAGTAGTCAAAAGGTCCAACACAGAATGAAAAAAATTTGTTTGCTGCTTGTGGTTAAAATCATACCAAAAATCGGGAAGTACAAACCGGGTAGCTCCGTTCCGGTCCGGTTCGAAATAAAATCGAGACTCGAAGTTTCCGGTCCTATTTAACTTTTGACCGGATTCTCCCCGATGCGATGTCGAACACTATTCACAAGAAGTTTCAATACGCCTCCCGCGACGCTGATAACTTTTTGACTTCTGTAAAATCTGACAATATATGTTACGGAACAGTAAATTTATCCACCTGATCAAGCCTGATTTTATTTGACGCAGATCTTGCTGCGAAGCCGCTGTCGACTTTAACTGAAACCAACAACCAGCTTTCCCCTATCCGGCAGAATCATGCCAGTTAGGTAAACATAAAAAACAGGGTCTCATGTTGACATTTCCTCAGAAACTGTTGAACAAATAAAGCGGCAGACATGAAGGAGGATGATTTTCCCGGCGTGAAGCCTATTTTCCCGGTTTTCCCGTATTTTTTTCCCGGTGATTTAAAATTCCCGGCTTTTTCCCGCTTTTCCCGTTTTTCCGGTAGAGTGGCCACCCTGAGTAAATGTATTTATCAAAAATTCAAAAAATGATCTCAGCTATAGTATCGATACTTCTGGTATCGATACTTTTTGACCGATATTTTGAGTATCTCGATACTTTTGGCTCTTCGGGTATCGATACTGAAGTATCGATACTCTCCGTCGTATTGCCCAATGCTAGCCAAAATACTCGATCCAAGTATGATGACAGTTCTACAAGGTATGCTATTCACGTCGATGCATCAGTATTAGTGATCGTTATGAACTTTTTCCAATTTTGTATGAAATTTGAAATGATTTTGCATTTTAAATTAAACTTATAAAACATACATTCCTGAGAAGTTATAGAAATGATGTTGAAACATGTTTTATTTGTGGGGAATACATAAACATGCTGCGGTTTAGGTAAAATATGCTGTTTTTCATCAATTTGCCGGTAACCTTTTTGCACTTTTCGTTTTTTTCTTGTACTCTAATAGCACTTCTAAATAGAGTCGCTTATGTTTCATACAGCAACAAAAGTCATGAACTATGACAATGACTGAGATTATGCTCCAACTATTAGAAATATAGCATTTTTATATATATTATTTCGACATATTGTCGCAATTTTTCACACTAAATCTAAATTAATATCAATTTCTAGTGTGTTTCAACTGGAGATTCACTCTCCAACCAAAAAAATCAGATATAAAACAACATAAAACGAGAAATTTCCAAAAATGTTCTGAATTCCATACAAAACGCGAAATTTTTCATAACGAGATTTGTTTGTGTGCGTGGATAGACAAAAATGTAGCATACCTTGCAGAACTGTCATCATACTTGGATACTCGATACCACGACCCCTAGTATCGATATCACTAGTATCGATGCTAGTATCGCCCATCCCACTTATTGATATTGAGTAAACAAAATTAAGGAAAGAACATTTACAATGTGTTATTCAATGCTACATTAGGGGTCTTCACATCGAGCTCGTATACGAATACCGAGCCGTAAACTGCGTATCTTCCATTACTCGTCAATAGAGGTGAGTATTTTTTCGGCTGGGTATTTGTTTACGAGCTCGACATGAATCCCCCTATTATTTTTGTTATAATAGTTGCACATTTATCTGATTTTCCCGTGTCACAATGAAATACTTCACTTACTTCGTTAATAACATGTTAACTGACGCTTTCGAAGTATTGTGTATCCAAAGTAAGTATGATCTGGTAAGTATTATAATGATTGCTTAAAGCAAGCGCACCGGTGAGTTGCCATTTAAGTTGCTATTTTCACAACGCTGGCCGTTGCTATTTTGGATAGCAACCGATTTTCGCACCGGTCGTTGCTAACGGGGATTACCAATTCCACTATTTCTTTTTCACACCGGTAGTTGCCAATTTCTGAAGACCGTCACTAGCCAGCGTTGGCAAAATGTTTGTTTGTGATGTATTTCGCATATTTTTGCGGATCTAGTAATAACCAACTTATCCGTCAGTCAGTCGTTTCCGGAATGATCTACGTTCTTTCTACTTTATAAAATGTTCCCTCCATTTCACGTCAGTTTGTTTTAACTTTGTTTCCGTTCTCTCAAGTTATCGATAACATAATTCTTTTGCAGATTTTTTTACTTGTGCGTACATACATTTTTTCATCCTTATATGTTTATTTAAAATAATTCCGTAAAACTGGGCACGTCCCGCAACGTTGGCTTGAATGACTATTCTACTTAGCGAACCTATACATTAGAGAAATGACAAGACACCGTTAAGGCAACTGTCAACATCAAAACGGATAACGGCAATGCAAAATGATACAACTCGCCCGTTTTGATGTTGACAGTTGCCTTAACGGTGAGTGTCTTGTCATTTCTCTAATGTATACACGCTCCCTAAAATGAATTCAAAAATGATAAGAAAACAATTCATTTCCATAAAAAGTGGAACAACACGAAAATTGAGTAACTCTGTTGTTATTCAAAATTGAGTAACCCATAGTATAGGCAAATACTGTGAATTTATTTTTCAGAATGATGTATACAATTGAACTCATTTTTTGTGTTTAATAAAACTCATTTAGTTCTTAAAAAATATCAGTTTATGTGTACAAAATTATCCATTTATTGAATTTAAAACTACTCAGTTTTAATATTAAAACCTACACAGATTTAGATTTTGAAACTATCAAGTTTTTGAATAGAAAAATATTCATTTTTGAATTTAAAACTAACCATTTTCAGAATTTCAAAGTACTCAGTTTAAGAATTGAAAACCATTCAGTTTTAAATGCGATGTTAGCGTAGAGAGGGAGATTTGTGCCGGTAACAGTCAGAACAAAACAAAACTTAGGTTACATTCTATCTGAACGGTGTCTAATTATATTTATTTTTTAAGTATATTTTGCTCTTTTTTTGTGATGCATAACCACTTGATATTTTACTCTCCCACAATCTTCCTGATGACACGAACAACCTGAAAACTTTTGGTTCTTTAGAATGAATAATGAAAAAAGTTTATATGTGTACCTTAAAGTTTTTTAAAATGTCCGTGACCACCTTCCCAGCGATTCTCATTTTTTGGAATCACTCAAACAGCCACAAGAACAGATAACACGGCCGCAAAGGCTAAATAATGGCGCACAAATGTTGAATCATGGTGCCGCCTTTTCACTCGTGTCAAATAATGGTGTCGTTTTTTCATGCTTGGTACTCAAAATTGAGTTATAGTGGTAAATTCAAAAATGAGTTATTCTAGATTAATCTAAAATCAGTGTAAAAATTACACAGAATCACCAAATGCGGTATTCATTTTTTGACGTTTCCATGCAACTTATGAAATTGAATTAAAACTAATTCATTCGCCGTGTTACTTTTCACGAGCGTGTAGGTTCGCTAATTCTACTGGAAGCTGGCGAACTGTCATTAGTTGTATTCTGTATTTCATGCTGTCTCGGTTCCCACAATTTGCTATTGTTATTTGAAAATTTGCCGCCAAAAAGAACTTAAATATAGAACGCGTAAATTGTTTTCGATTATTTGATTGATTCTAGTGACGAATAAAGTGATTTCGCAAAACAAATTTCCTTATACGCGATTAAGAAAATGGTTTTTGGAAAGATTCGGGGCGACTCTCAGCCTAGTAAATAGCCAAATATTGACCGCCATACGGAGGAAGGTGCCATCCAGCGTTTTAACAACGGTCTATACCGATGACCATTTCCAACGCCGCTTTCGAACGCATCTTAGGTTGTTTTTGAAGATTGAAACAGCAGTAAAGGAGAAAAATGGTTTTTTATACAACGACCGAACGAAACGGGAAAATAGTTGGTAATACTCCCGAGCAGATTTGCTTAAACCTTCCAGGTTTATTGAATAATATTGGCCAATCTTGTGAGGATTTGAGCTTTCCGCATCGTGTAGGTTGCAGACCAAAATGCCAACCAAAATGGTCATCTCAATAAAAAACCTACACAAAATGTTTACCTGCCTGGAAAAACACCCTGTGGAAAATTTCAGCTCAATCGGAAATAAAATTGAGTAGTGGTTCACGCCGACACTTGCGTCCTACGACGTGTTTAGCAAGCGAGGCCGAGGCCGACCAATTGAGTCCGCATTCGAAACACTCATCATCTTCGTAATATTATTACGAACATTCACTATCGAGCACAAAAAAAACAGTTTGACATTTCATCAAATAGCAACGATTCGGCTCGTTGCTATCGCGTTGCCAAATTAAATAACTCGCTACTACCCGAGGTGGGGATTGCTATTTCCCAAACCAACATAGCAACGCCCGGTACGGTTGCCGCGTTATGGTGGGAGTTGCCAAACTAGCTTTAGAAACTTCAATTTAGCCATTGGTGGGCTTGCTCTTAGTAAATGAGTTTGGCAATACTTATGCTGAATTCGTTTATCCGATTCTGCAACTCAAAAAGGAACAACCAAACAAAGATTCAGTTGTCATTTTTTATCGTATGGCATTAAACAGATTAAACAGCATTGTTTTTGTTATGGTGTTTTGAAGCTACATTCAAGGTAGGAAACCTATACATCAGAGAAATGACAAGACACTCACCGTTAAGGCAACTGTCAACATCAAAACAGATAACGGCAATGCAAAATTATACAGCTCGCCCGTTTTGATGTTGACAGTTGCTTAACGGTGAGTGTCTTGTCATTTCTCTTATGTGTATAGGTCCCCTAAAGGGCATATAGTCGCTAGCAGAGCTGCCAGATTTTATTTTGAAAACTGTATGCACTCGTACAAAAATCTTTATTTTTCTGTATTTTATTCGTGTGCCTACAAGTGCTTGGGGTTGTGCTAGTTAGGCTTGATATCCGACCTTAAATCTCGCCTAATGCCTTGTTCAGACTACGCCGGATATCACCTGATATCGCCAGATGATATCGGATATCACCTCGAGCGTTCACATTAGAGTGAGCAGATATGATTTGACATTTGCTTTGGTAATTGAAAAGAGAAGAAAACTAAAACAGGTCAAAGCTAAAACAAGACAACAAGAGCAATAGAGCTTTCTGACAGCTCAGTCACGCACACTAAACTCGGATTGTTTGCCTCATAAATGACTCTTGCTTAACTCTACCGGGGTGAAGCAAATCGAAAAATATAGTCTATTTTGAGTCGCTCGGTACTGGAAATCAAATACTCATTTTGTAGGTTACTATCCGTAAACAAATCACATAATCCGCGTAGCAATAAATTAAGTTTCAAGTCAGTGAAAGAAAATGAAAATTCCGCATTTATGCAGGCATTTTGACAGCACATTGTTGGCCTCATTTTCAATCCAACTTACACGGTGTAAAGTGCACCAATACATGCACGGTTGGAGAGGTCTATGGGATTAGGATAGAGATGTTAGCGAGTTGGCTCGCACCAACGCGAAGTCTTACATGCAATTGTCAACATGTGCGGGATGAAAATAGCAAAAATATTTCCTTCCCTTTTTCTCACCTGCCTGACACCGTAATCTCATTACCTATAGTTTGACAGTACAACCATTATGACGAACCCCTCGATGCCGAGCCCCAAACAACAATGGCCGCAAAGGGAAGACATCTGACGTGCTCTTCACTCCCATTCAGTGTTGCCTAATCTATCGATGTCGCTGTTTATAGCATTGTGAAGCACAGCAGTGTAACATGCCATTTCATTCCCGCGTATACAAAAGAACAGGCTACGAACGTATCAGGGAGGTGCTTTTTCTCGCATGCAACGCGAAGAACGAAATTTGTAGGGTTGTGTCAAATGTCTGTTGGCCGTGTTACCAACTGCTTGAAATGTGGTTATTATTGGTTTTCGAACATGATATCCGCAGACATTTTACGCAACCCTACAAATTTCTCAATTCGCGTTGCATGCGAGAAAAAAGGAAGGAAATATTTTTGCTATTTTCATCCCGCACATTTTAACAATTGCATATGAGAGTTCGCGTTGGTGCGAGCCAACTAGCTGACATCTTTACTCTAATGGGGTCCTAAAGTTTTAAACGGTTTTCTGATTTTTATATATCAGCTGGAAAAGTGCAATTTTCTGAACAAAACGTGATTTTGAAAAAAATGTTTATCGTTTTCCTTCGATTTTTAAATGAAGAATAAAAAACTGCTCGAAATGCCTTAAATGACAATTCTCTCATATACCGTACATGGGTGAAACGTCATCTAAGACCTTTCGAGGAATTTTTTATTATTCATTTAAAAATCGAAGGAAAACGATAAAAATTTTTTAAAAATCACGTTTTGCTCAGAAAACGCGGCTCTTCAAATGATATATTTGAAGGGTTTAGGACCCCCAGTTGGGTCCTAAAGCTACCAGTTTTTGTATATCATTTGAAAAAGTCGCGTTTTCTGGGCAAAATGTGATTTTTAAAAAATGTTTATCGTTTTCCTTCGATTTTTAAATGAAGAGTAAAAAACCTGCTCGAAAGGTCTAAGTTGACGTTTCGCCCATGTACGGTATATGAGAGAACTGTCATTTAAGGCATTTCGAGCAGTTTTTTATTTTTCATTTAAAAATCGAAGGAAAACGATAAACATTTTTTAAAATCACGTTTTGCTAAGAAAATTGCACTCTTTCAGCTGATATATAAAAATCAGAAAACCATTTTAAACTTTAGGACCCAATTGCATTGCTCTTGTTGTCTTGTTTTCGCTTTGACCTGTTTTTGTTTTCTTCTTTTTTCAATTGCCAAAGCAAATGTCAAATCATATCAGCTTGCTGTTGTGTGAACACCCGAGGTGATATCCGATATCATCTGGCGATATCAGATGATATGCGACGTAGTCTGAACAAGGCATTAACAAATCAAAAACCTTTAAACCTCATATTTTAACCATTCTCCGTACCTATATGTATTCCATTGTATGCGACTGAGCTGACAGAAACTCCATGCACAAACCTAAAAATATCGAAAGTGTGTCCTGGCTAATGTATCGACATAACATGGATATCGATATTTTCGAGTCAAAGCTCTTGATGTTTTTTCCGAAACTTTTTCGCGCTCAATTTGGACAGAAATTCGAATTCAAGCGATGAGCGCTTGTTTTCGACAGATTAGAAACATTTGCGCTCTTTTCTCAAAACGTTAGTAGCTACTGAACAATTTATAGCTAGGGAAGTAAAATTATGAACACATATTAACCTTAACGATATTTAGAGAGGCGACCGTGTGTATAATCTTTTTCTTTAATATCAGGGCGCAGCTTTTTAACTATGGCAACATCTATAGGATCGGAAAAGCTAGGACTGCGTGACAAAAAACCATTCACTGTTTTCATAGAGGGTAACATTGGAAGTGGAAAAACAACATTTTTGAATCATTTTCAAAAATATAAGCAGAGGGTGTGTTTGCTTACTGAACCTGTAGAGAAATGGCGCAATTGCGGTGGAGTCAATCTGTTAGATTTGATGTATAAAGAACCAAAACGGTGGGCGATGCCATTCCAAAGCTATGTCACTTTAACGATGCTTGATATGCATACCAGTGCTACGGATAAATCTGTGAAACTGATGGAGCGTTCTATGTTCAGTGCCAGGTAAGACCAAGTTTTATAACTAAATTAATACAGTGTGTAGATCGTAAAATACAAATGTTTAACGAGAGTGTCAATGGTAGTTTTAGATTAAAACTGAGTTCAGTTTTCAGAAACCTTACACATAGTATTGATATATTCGCGGTAAAATGAATTACCAAGATTGCAACAGCAGAGATTACACTAATGATTTTTACGCAGGCCTTAGACGCGCCTATGCTTTTGCACTGGGTTGTATGTGACTTTTTTGTGGCTCCATTTTCATTTCGAACCCACTGTGGTTCCAATATTTTGCTTGTTATTTTTCGGTCATAGAAAAATGGCGTCTTTTCATAGGCCTGTTTTTACGAACATTCACTATCGAGAGATCAATGAAAAAAAAAAAAAAAATAAACAGTTTGACATTAGTGCAATTCCACAAAAAAGCGGGCATCTTATGTCGTTTTCGTTTTTGCGGTGTAGCTACCCCGCGGACTACACTTTGTCCTATCACTGTGTTTTTTAATTTTCCGGACTATCCCGGACTACCCTTTTTCTGTCCCGGACAGTCCGCGCATGAAACAGAGTGCAGTTTTTAAGACACCAACACATTCACACGTATGTGTCAAAATAAAAAAAAAATGTGTCAAAATCGGTTTGCTTTGATTATCGTTCTTCGCGTGTCAAACATCAGTTTGAATTTTATTTTGTTATTTTGTCATTTTTCAGTAAATTGTCAAATTTTTCGTACAGTAGCACAAATGCGATAAAAGACAATGGCGATAATGACCAAAACAAAAGTGACAGTTACCTCTGTTATTACGCACATCATTGCAACTGCTCGGAAAGTGTTTTTTTTTTCAGCTGCAAAGCGTAGTCCGGGACGGGATAGTCCTGCCGTAAAAACGAATTCGACATTGTTTAATTGACCATTTTTCGTCTGGCTGAAACTTTGCATAAATGTTTCTATTCAGTTTATTCGCGTTGAAAGAGATTTTGAAGGCTGTTCGCACCTACGTGAACTCTCATATTCAATTGTCAAAATGTGCGTGATGACAAAAGCAAAAATATTTCCTTCCTTCTTTTTCGCATGCAAAAACCAAACAAATATCAGCAACACCGTCAACGCGAATTGGTTTATTTTTTTTTGGAGCAGGAATCATTTTGAGAAGCTATCAAAGGAAGGTATTGATGATAACAAATATTTTTTGGACCGAAACGGTTTGTTTGATCGGTGTGCCGTCTTCGGCAAAATTGTAGATAATATTTTCATCTTTTCAAAAAAATATACATTAATAAAATTTTGTTTTTTTTAAAAGGGTAAAGATAATAGAAAACATCTAAGTTCATTTTTGAAAAAGTTGAGTTTATTTTAAATGAAAACAAAGATTGCCTAAACATTGAATACTGTCCGGTCATAGAGAAATCAGTAAAAAATATTAAAAAAAAGTGTAATTTATTGAGAAAAATTATTCGAACTTGAATTCAAAATTATATTGAAGCATTTGGAATCTAAAAAAAAAAACCTTCCATGAAATATCCGATTTTCATTTCCCTATCCTGGACTTTTTCTTAAAGAAGTGTAATAACTCAAAGTTTCTTTAAAAAAAAAATGAAATTTTTCAACTTGAAACTTCGTGTTTATTTTCAATTTTTTCTAGTCTTAAAACAGTTTTGTACGGTGTAGCCGTACAAAATCAGGGAATGTCAGGGAATTTATTTTTCGATCGGGGAAATCAGCAAATATCAGAGAAAACTGGAAACAATCAGGGAAAATTTTTGACCCAGACTCGATTCTTCTTTAAACGGCTTTTTAACGCTAAAACGGATTTTTTTTCAGCATAAAAGGCTAATGCGAGAATAGTGGGACCCTGGGAGGGAGAAACGGATACGAATGTCAAAATGAACCAGAATGAGCTGTCATTGACTGTCAATTTGAACCAAGGGAAAAAAGCATTTTTTTTTGTTATGAGTATTGTTATAACTGAAAGGTGAAAAATATTCATCGCAAACGGTTTTTGTATTTATTGTCGTTTTACAAAATATTTTAGATTATTTTCACGTAAAATAATAAATTTCATAAGCTTTCTGCAATAATCATGTTAGCGTACTTCGATTATTAAACTTGCGCTTTTCTGGATTTAAGGCTTTGGTTACAATTTCACACTTCATCACGGTCGAATGTTGTTTCTCGTTTCACAAAATAGTGAGATGCAGGATTGTAAAATTTTTGCAACTGCACGAAACCTCGAAAAACCTGCCTTACAGGTTAAGTTCTCGCACACATTTTTAGAAAATCTGCGTGCGCAAAATATATATAAACTCAAAATTCCGAAGAAACTTTTATACAATGGCAAATTAAAAAAAAAACAGTCTCAAAAATTTGTGTTTCACAGACAAATTGCAAATTCAGTATTCCTGATATTACTTAAAACTTCGTTTGAGTCATGCATGCGTTACAGCAAAAAGATAGTTACACGCTATCTAAAAACGACGCATGTGCGTGTTCTCTGTTTTGAGTGTAGTATCCGTTTCACCCTCCCAGGTGGGACCTCTACTGTTTGGTTTCATATTCAATCGAATACTGTTTACACAGGGATTTGAAAGTTGCGTCCATCCACGGGAAATAAATGTTATATAACTTCAGGGAATGTCTGAGAAAATCGAGAGATTAAATTTCGAAAACTTTTTTGTTACCCTAATTTGAACTTTGTCTCGAATGTTTTGATTCAAAATGTTTTTTTATAGATACTGTTTTGTAGAAAATATGCTCGCAAACGGAATGCTACATCAAGGGATGTACAACATATTACAAGATTGGTACGAGTTTATCGATGCGAACGTTTACATACAGGCTGATTTAATAGGTGAAATAAAAAGAGTAAGAAAAATATGCTTTATTTGAATTTATACATTTTTTGACAGTGTACTTAAGAACCAGTCCCGAAGTTGTTTTCGAAAGAATGACAAAACGTGCGCGATCCGAGGAGAGTTGTGTTCCACTGAAATATTTGCAGGAATTGCATGAGTTGCATGAGAATTGGCTCATCCATGGAACTTTCCCCAGAGCGGCCCCGGTATTGACTATTTAGTTATATCAAATTTCTTTGTATTCTAATGTACATTATTTTGCAGGTCCTCGTTCTTGACGCTGATCTAGATTTGAATGACATTAGTTCTGAATACAAGCGTTCAGAAACTAGTATACTTAAACCAATCCTAATTGAAAATACTAACCAGCAATCAATTTTGACATCACCAGGTAAAAGACCAAGAAAAGAATTGTAACCAATAATTATGTGAAAGTATATTTTACACTAGCTTTTTTTATTTTATTTCAATAAGAAAATGATAGTTTTGACGCTTTTCCGTTTTACTTCTAAATTATGTTAGAAAAATTTTGAGTGTATTGTAATAGACTAAATTACATGGTATTATTTAATATAGGAAAACTTACATGCAAAAATTGCAGAACAAAAATAATGAAAATCTTGTTTGTGCGAAGTAATATCACAGTAGTCTAATTATTTAATAAGAAAATTGGTAATACAGTGATGATTCGCTCGTTGGATGTTCGTTAGTTGGAGGTTCGTTAGTTGGGTGTTCGCTAGTTGTGCTGTCACCCAACTAAAAAGCACTCTAATGTCAGAAGAATTCAACGTCATTCAAATGCATTTCAGGGGTCCGAAAAGTGAAAAAAAATATTACTAAAATAAAATTATAATATTTATTGTTGTAAAAAATTTGTAAACATGTTTTCATTACGCTTCATCCATTCAGCACTAATAAGTTTGTTTCTCAACGCTATTAACTGGACACTTCATG
Source organism: Wyeomyia smithii (assembly GCF_029784165.1). NCBI lineage: Eukaryota > Metazoa > Arthropoda > Insecta > Diptera > Culicidae > Wyeomyia > Wyeomyia smithii. The sequence continues at coordinate 121,955,258 of NC_073694.1, forward strand.
CAGATCATCTCTGGCATAATCAATCGCATAATTTGAAAAGTACATGTTATAAATTTAGAACATTTTGTGTGTAATTTAGAGGTTTACTGTTCGGTTGTTTGTTCTTTTATTTCTTCAACGCCTTCACCGGAATTATCCAGTGTAGCGATCCTCCATTTTTTTAGCAAGAAGCAGAGTGATGTCACAGAACAGATATGCAACTTCGAACCAGGGGCGACTCGTGGCTTTTGAACCTACCTGTTCAACTACAAATTTTGAAAATCGCAGTTTGAGGAAGTTATCACAATCATGACCGCGTAATCACGCAAGTCATTCTATTTGTTACTATTTGAAAGTGAAACTAAAACCCAATAATATATTATTATAAATTTGCGATTGAAACATATTTTTTGCATGGCGTTCCCGTGTGCAATGCACAGGTTGCACCTATGGACGAGTCGCCCCTGCTTCGAACGAAACTTTGCAGTAAATCGGTGCCCAAGCTTTCGCATTCATTTTTTGCTGATCCATCCTACATTGATTTTACAGTGCATCGTTCGAACAGTTCGCTCCAATAGTTTGAACATGCACCAACAAAATATTTTTTTTTTGCTTCAATGACCAGGCAAAAAGGTGATCTTGAGTAGTTGAATCTATCAAATTCAAGTTAAGACAAGATCGCATTCAAGAGATCTTTAAAGCGGAAATTCAGTAACAATTCTCAATCAACGTCAACAGAACAAATTAAACTAAAAATCTTTGAACCATTCAAACATTGTGTAACAAATTTTCTTGGATCGTACACCTCGCGACTGTTGAAACTATTTCAACCTGTTAGTTGATTTACTTGATCTTCGATCTTGGACTTGGAAACCGAATTTCTCCACCAACGACAATATTTTTTTCTCGTACCGTTTTTTATACCTAACATTGCAAGTAAAGCATATCAGAGCATCAGAGCATATCAGTAAAGCATATCAGACGTACATATCAGACGAGTACCGGGGAGAACAAAGGATTCTCTCGGTGAAAAAGCGGCGGGAGCTCATACAGTTCTTTTATTGAATGAATGGAACATAAGCGTAATAAAATTTCGAGTGTAAAATGCGTTCTCTCCACCGCTAGATGTCGATACTTAAAATAAAGAGATTTTGTCTCATTTTTGGTTCTTCAGTTGAACAGATGTGGTGATGTGCTTACGCTTTATCATTTTACTTCTCGTTGGAATTTCTGTACGAAAAAGTATTGACCAAATACATAAAATATTTACTACAGCAGCAAAACAGATAAGCAAAGTTCATTTTCTTCGGCATAGTTTTCCCGATCAACCACTCTTTATGCACCTTTATGAAATGACAACAACTGAAATCAATCGATATAGGTTCAAAACTAATTGATAGCGATCGTTCTCGTTTCATGAAGAAACTTAAAGAGTGGTTGGTCGGGTTACCGCAATGAAATTAGGAAATTTTCCAAAGCAGGAAGAAAACATCCAACTAACGAACACGATTCGCTAGTTGGGAGGCAGTTGTGTTCCAACCTGGGAGGGAGAAACGGATACGAAGCTGTGTGAACCAGAATGAGCTGTCACTGACTGTCAATTTAAACCAAGAGAGGAAGAAGCGTTTTTTTGTAAAGAGTATTGTTATAACTCTACGGTATCGCGCTACTTGAAAAAATATTCATCGCAAACAGTTTTTGTATTTATCGTCGTTTTACAAAATATTTTGGTTTATTTTTACGTAAAATAATAAATTTCATAAGCTTTAAGTAATAATCATGTTAGCAAACTTCGATTATTAAACTTGCGTTTTTTCTGGATTCAAGGCTTTGGTTACTATTTCGAACACAATTCATCACGGCCGAATGTTGATTCTCGTTTCACAAAATAGTGAGATGTAGGATTGTAAAATTTTTGAAACTGCATGAAACCCTGAAAACCCTGCCTCACAGGTTACGATCTCGTACACATTTTCAGAATGTCTGCGCAAATATATATAGACTCAAAACTCTGAAGAAACTTTCATACAACGGCAAATTGAAAAAACGCAGACTCGAAAAATTTGTGTTTCTCAGAAAAATTTGCACATTCAGTATTCCTGATGTTAAAAAACATCGTTTGAGTCATGCATGCGTTACAGCAAGAAGATTGCTACACGCTATCAAAAAAACGACGCATGTCCGTGTGCTCTGTTTTGAGTGTAGTATTCGTTTCTCCCTCCCAGGTTCCAACCAACGAATTTCGGCTGTACCTGGTTCACAGCACACTTGTTGAATAATAGGAATAATATAGCCTGTTATATAGATTATAAATACTCAGAGGGAGAGATATGCGGAGAGAATGTTGTGAGCCAAACGAACATGTCAAAATCCGAGCCAAACGAACAAGAAAGGTAACACATTGAGAGGTATTGCAATCAGGTACAATAAAGGATACATTTATTTCCACATGTTATTCATGTTCTATTGCTAAACAATGAATTGAGATTGCTCCAAAATTGCTTTATCACAGTGATTTTTAACTGGTGGTTCACAAACCTTTTGTACAGTCGCCGTTCGATAACTGCAACATGTTCACATTGCAGTTATCGAATGTCGTTCGATAAGTGCAGCACTTGACACATGGCAACATTTAGAGGGGGGTCCGTCACTACCATTTTTGTTTTCAATGATGTCGATATGTATTTTTTTAATGGAATAGTGGCAACAAATAGCAGAAAACTAAAATAGGCAAGCTTTTCGATTAATCAATTTGATATTAATATTTCCGCATCATAATTTATTGCGTTTTAGTAACCAATATGTAGGCGAAGACTCGGGTGAAGATAAAGTTCATCACTACAATTGACCATTTTACGAGACGTTTCTGAAACTCAATTCTTGAATGAAATTTTGACAGAAAGCTCGGAACTGCTGACATAACGCAAGCAAAAGCAACATCAAAGTCAGCAGAATCCGTGACACCTGTCAGTTCGTAAAATGATCTATTCAACGCTAGGTCACACAATATTGTTTGTGATCTACTATGAACTGCCTCGCTGAGTAGTGAAAGCAGGCCCGGATTTGAGGGGGGGCAAATGCCCCGGGCCTCCCGATTCAAGCCCCCCCCCCTTGTCCTGGAGCGACCTTTTGTTTGCTCGTAACCTCTCAGAACGGTACCTCTAAATGTTTTAAGAAAAGAGGGCCTCACAAACAAATTTCTGCCCCGGGCCCCCCACCGTCTAAATCCGGCCCTGAGAGAAAGCTAGCCAAACAATGCACAAAGGATTTTTTTTTTCTTATAATAATTACGGAAAGTGAACCACATAACATGGTTATTTTGCTTTATTGGTTATTAGTGGAGATCTATAATCTCTCATCTAGAATGAAGAGACAACAAGTAAACGAAATCGAAAAAAAAAATCTAGAGAAATTAAAGAGTCTTTTGAAATGTTTCTAGAGATTCAACAATTTTCTTTTTCGAATGCATTTAGAATCCCCCCGCGAGATCTCTCGCTTCAATGTCGAATATGACTTTGACATCAAATTTGACGATAACTGCAAAGTTGTTGCAGTTAAAAGTCTTGCAGTTATCGAACGACGACTGTATATAGTCGACAAAATAATAATCAATTAAAATATAAAATTAAACAACCTTCACGGTTTTTAGGATGCACTTTATTATTGCTTATACACTATCAGTTATACAAGTCGGATGAAAGAATTCGCTTCGAGAAGAGATCTGGCATCTCTGACATGTGAAACCGAGTTGCCAAATTGGCGTTTTTTTTTCATCGCTTATCTCTCTTTCTGAGTATATAGGTTTAGGAATACACTCGAATGAATTTGATGGTGTGAAGATGTAAATTTCAGCAATGATTCTCTTCCAACTTTCTTTTTCAATGAATGATTGGTAACCTTTTGCTACGGCCCGACATTATGCAAACTTTCAAATTCGACTAATTTGAAATTAACGATGAACAATCGTAATAGTGATGTGATGAAAACCCCGAGTGATTGTCTTAAATACCTACGGAAAGAACTTACGCAACAATTAGGCATAGGCGATAGAATGAAAGAATTGCGAAACAGGAGACGGCCTGCTCTGCACATTGTTTGAAGGTATACAGACGAACGCTGTGCGCGAAGTACATTATGTCGAATTCGTTTTCGAGGCTGTGCTACACCGTCCCGGACTACACTTTGAAGCTTAAGAAAAAAAATTCTTTCAGTATAGTTACATTGAACAATGGTCGGAAAAATTAAATTTCCGGCCAAAATCCATTTTTTTGTGCCAAATTGTTGGTTTTCCACTGTAGATGATTATGACCTAAAAGAAAAGTTTTGTACTGACAAGGGGCTGTCTATTACTACAAAAAATCAAAATAATGGTCGCAGTGGTCCAAATCTTACAAAAAAGGGGCTGTCTATAAACCACGTAAACTGAGGCAAATGTCTTGTTTTCGAATAAACGTAAATAACTCAAGAATAAAACGTTTTGTCTTGTTGAAGGTTGCTTTAATAATGAACCGTTTAATAACTGAACAATCTCTTTATATAGGAATCGGTTGCTATGTTTCTTGGTTACTATTTCTGTATGTTAAACATCTGGGTTACTATTTCTAATACCCCCTCTCAGTTAATTAAATGCTAAGCCTAATTTTTTTCTTAGAGCTTCAAACGTTGGAGCAGGTAGGGACTTCGTCAGGATATCCGCTTGTTGCTTTAGGGTTGGAATATATATTAAATTGATTTTACCATCTGTAACTGCATTCCGGATAAAATGGTATTTCACGTCGATGTGCTTGACGCGTCTGTTTTCTTCTTGTTTGGCCATCGCAATCGCTCCTTGATTGTCTTCATAAATTGGTACCGGAAACAGCAATTCATCTAGTTGAAAACCAGCAACTAAACCAGTTAACCAAATCGTCTCTCTCACGCAGGAACTCATGGCTACATATTTGGCTTCAGTGGAAGACATAGCCACAGTAGCTTGCTTTTTGGATGACCAGGCAACAACGTTCCCGTAAACCTTTAGCAGAAAACCAGAAATACATTTTCGATTAGATTCATCGCTAGCAAAGTCGGCGTCCACATACGCAGCTACTATTGGTTGCTTGAGGTTTTTTCTGTATACTAAACCCAGTTCTTTTGTTCCTCGCAGATATCGTAACACCCGTTTTGCATGTTTCCAATGATCAATACTGGCAACATCTTGAAAGCCAAGTATCCAATGATAAAACACAAATCTGGCCGAACCCATCATTATGTGTATTAGGCTACCAATAAGTTCCCGGTAGGGATATGCACATTTTCCGTCTTCACGTTTCAATTTCAATCCGGGTTCAGCTGGTGTCTTAGTAGGATGGCAGTTTTCCATGCCAAAACGAGCGAGTATCTTTTCGATCTGCCCTGTTTGTGATAACGTTGTCGTACCACGTATCAAATCCATTTCTATCTTAATGCCAAGAAAGTGATATAGTTGCTTCATGTCCGTCATCTCAAACTTCTCCATCAGCTTTTTCTTTACACATATGATGTCACCTTCATCTATAGCAGCAATTAGAAGGTCATCCATGTACACCACTATGTATACTTTCTTGCTTCCATCGTTTCGAACATACAAGAAATAGTCATGTTTTGACCGTATGAATCCCAAGGCGATTAGAAACTCTTTTAATTTGCTATTCCAGCACCTTGGTGACTGCTTCAATCCGTAAAGTGACCGATGTAGCAAGTACACTTCGTCAGGACGTATCTTTACCCCCTCTGGGCACTGCAAGTACACTTTTTCGTTAAGTTTCCCATTCAGAAATGCAGTTCTGACATCTAGCTGGTGAATTTTAATTCCTTTTCCAGTTGCTAATGCCAAAAGAGTTCGGATGGTAGTCAATCGTGCCACTGGTGCAAAAGTCTCTTCGTAGTCAACGTGTCTCTTTTGTGCGTAGCCCTTGGCTACTAATTTTGCCTTGTAACGAATGGGCTGGCCGTCGGCATCCGTTTTCACGCTGAATACCCACTTGCACGGTACGGATTTTACCTCATCAGGAAGCTTTACTACGGTCCAAGTTTTGTTTTTCTGCAGCGCCATAAGTTCGTCTTGGATCGCTTGTCTCCACTTAGACTGGTTTGGATGACCCTTTACATCAGCATAGCATTCAGGAATCTGTATAGAATTAACACCAGCAGAAAGAGCTCTATATGGAATAAAATCAGATAGCCAACCTGGTCGTTTGCACTCCCGACCACTAGACCTCGGAAGATCAGCACAAGGTTCGTTCCTTTCTGATTGTGGTGGGAGTGCCGTTGCACCTTGTTCGTCGTTTTCTTCATCTCCTGCAGTAGAGTAACCATCGGATTCACGAGTATCGTTCTGAACATCTTCAACTTGTTGGTTGCTGCTTAACTGCTTTTCGTTTACCCCCTCTTGCTCGGGATCCAGTAATATACCTTCTGGAATAGTCAATTGAGGATTGCTGTCCTCATTCGGTGACTTGAATGGAAATGTTGTTTCATTGCATCGAACATCTCGTGCCACAAACATTTTACGCGATGATTGATCCCAGAGACGATATCCTGTCGGTGCATATCTAAGCATTACACACTTCCGTCCGGTTGGATCTAGTTTTCCCCTCTTCTGCTTTGGTATCCAAGAAAACGCTTGGCAACCAAACACTCTTAGCTTAGTTACATCTGGTTTTTCTCCATACCAACGTTCAGTAGGCGTTTGATTACTCTTAATTGCTTCAGTAGGACTTCTATTTGTGATATACACTGCATTCAGGACCGCCTCTCCCCAGAGATACTTTGGTGTATTAGACTCCGTTAGCATTGCTCTCATTTTCTCAACTATAGTGCGGTTAAAACGTTCTGCCACACCATTTTGCTGTGGACTATATCCCACTGTTGATTCTATTTGAATTCCTCTTTTTTCGTAGTAATTTATCTGCTCCTTTGAAAAGTATTCTCGACCAAGATCGCATCGAAGATTTTCTATTTTCTTCCCGAATTTTTCCGTTGCCATTGCTTCGAAGACCTTGAAATAATCGAATACTTGACTTTTTTTCTTCAGCAGGTAAATGACACCGAAGTGTGTGTAATCATCAACGAACGATACGAAATAGCGGTATCCATCGAATGTTGCTGGGGTAATTTGCCCACACACATCCGTGTGTACACGTTCCAGTGGTCTCTTTGTTTCCGGTCTCTTGCCATTGAACAGTTGCCTCACTAAATTAGCTTCAGCACATACATCACAGAATTTTTCATCACCTTGGATACCTTCAAGTCCATTCACCATCTTGAATTTTTTCAGTTTAAGCACATTCTTGAAGCTAAGGTATCCATACCGCTTATGCCAAAGCTGTAGGTCTTTGATGTTATCAACTGCCAATGCTTGCCCGATGGGTAAACAATTCATCCTCAAGTAGAAGAGATTACCTTTTGACTTTGCAACGCCAATAGTTTCTCCATCTTTTATCAAGATTGCACGATCCGGCTTGAACTCAACGTGCACCCCTGCTCTGAGTAACTTTGATAATGATCACAGATTGTACTTCAGCTTCCTAACAAACAGTACATTTTCGAAAGACAACGTGTACTGGTTTTCTCCAATGCATAACTTGCCTTTTACAAGGCCTTGCTTGGTTGTTACAAGCATTTCGCCATCCTTTGCACTATCAATATGAAGTGGCTCGCTCGAGTCATGAATTGTCTGGAAATAGTTCTCATTTTTGACCATATGGCAGCTTGCACCTGAGTCCAGCACCCATTCTATTTCGTTCTGATTTTCACAAACCTTTGCTCCGGAAACAAGTGCCACCTCCTTGTCTACTGGAATTCTTGCTACTTGAGCTCTAGCAAAACGATTTTTCAAACTTGGGCAAGCAAACTTTTTATGCCCACGCTCTCCACAGTGGTAACATTTTCCGAGAAATTTTCCAAATTTTTCATGCTTACGGCTGGATTTTGCAGCCAACACCATTCCGTCCAGACCTGTCGCAGCACTCGAACTAGTTTCTCTACCAGAACGCTTTTGTTCCTCCGCTAGAAGGCGTGCTTTGACGGACTCAAGAGTTAGTTGTTGATCTTCTAAATTTTCCATCGCGGTGGTTACTGTATCGTAGCTAGGTGGCAATGAAATAAACAGCTGGCTCACCATATCGAGCTCCGTAACTATAGCACCCGCATTTTTCAGTTGTCTTCCTAGCTCATCGAATCGACGGAAATGATCCGTCAGAGACGTTCCCTCTTCCATGTGTAAGGAATTCATTGAACGACGGATGTATGTCTGCGCTGCAAAACCTTTCTTCGCAAAGGTGTTTGCTAATGATGCCCACATTTTCTTTGCCGTGTCCTTGTCGCGGATGTACTCCAGATGACTGTCTGCTATATACGCCACCAAAAGAGCTTTCATCCTTTTCAAGGAAAGCTATTCTTGCTCTTTCGTCTTCAGGAGAATTCTCCGTAATAGTTTCTATTCTTGCTCTTTCGTCTTCAGGAGGATTCTCCGTAATAGTTTCTTTTACTCCATGCGCCGAAAGTTGAGTCTCCACTCAGAATTTCCACGTGTCGTAGCCTTCACCGGCAAACTGCACGATTCCTGCTTTCTTTGCACTAGCCATTCTGGACCGCTTCGATTATTCTTACAACTTCAACTAACTTATTGGTTTGGCATGCCTGGGCCCATAACCTCATGACCTAAAACGTTTTGTCTTGTTGAAGGTTGCTTTAAAAATGAACCGTTTAATAACTAAACAATCTCTTTATATAGGAATCGGTTGCTATGTTTCTTGGTTACTATTTCTGTATGTAAAACATCTGGGTTACTATTTCTAATAATAACTCGTTACTGGAACGAGATGAACGATTACTGTTTTCAGCAAAGATGCACATAATAGTGAAACGCTTCTTATGGCTTTGAGAGTTAGTTCGCGATTTGTCCGCAGAGATGGCACACGAATCTAACTTTTGATAGGAACATCCAAGAGATATGGTTTCTTCAGCAAAGTTGTAAAGCTATTCAATTCAAACAAAACTACTGAAGACGAATCGATTTAGCAAATCTCGATTGTAGAGCCACCAAATGTTGATATAGTTTTCTATGGTCTTGTTTGTAAAAAAAACGGTGCTTGATCAATTCAATGCAATCAGTTATAACATTTTCTGTTCTAGGTTTTATGAACAAACTCACTAAATCGATCTTATTAATTTCCTCGTAAGACATTGCTCGCTTCTTCGTAAAACACTTGAATAAAACTTCAGAACTGTAAAGCACACATAAAACTTTGTTTCCTCACATACACAAGCAATCAGACCGACTCAAACGTATGAACTAGAATCAGTTAGCCATAAAAGACATGAGCCGCATGATTCAAGAGCATAACAATATGTGTGAGATTGCGGGTTTACGCGTGGAAGTAGTTGTGAGATTGACGGTTAACTCAATGGAATTTTGTGTATGAAACACCTGACTGCAATGTTGGAAAGTTCGACCATGAGACTTACATTTGTTTAAGCTGTATACCGACATATCCGGTACACAGCTTCTACTGTAACTGACGAGTAAATGCCCAAATGCAAGCTCGAACCATTTGTTTAACTCTGGCAGTGATATTTGTGTTTGGTGTGAGAAGTTTGCGTGTGGTGTTTCATGGCCGTGCTTTCATAAAACAAACACTGGGAATCATTTTTGGGATAATAATAATTAATTTTTTTTTTCGGTTTAGTATGATATCACATGAATAATAGCTAAGTGTCTTAGCGATGTTGTAATGGGTTAACAAAATAAATCTCGCCTATTTTTTCCAAAAGACCTATCTAACATTGAGAGACTCTCTTTGTTTACTTTCTCTTTGATCAATAACTATGTTATATTTTCCACATTTCATAACACTCAATGCATAGTAAGCAAGACAGTATTACAATCTCTCGATTAAGGGGAAGAAAGCTGGGAAAATATTTATAATGACGACGTAATTAATGAAACAAATTAAGAGAGGAGAGAATCTCTCATTGTTACTTAGGTCCTTTTGAAAAATTACGCGAGAAATTTCAGAAAAAAACTTTGGGTTGATAAAAAACATCGTTTGAAAATAATAAAGATACCGTCTGCCGGGGTGAGATTAAGCCACGGGGGTGAGATTGAGCCAAAACGGGAAATGTTTGTATGTTAAATTACTTGAGATTTCCAAAATCTAATACCGTCTGCCGGGGTGAGATTAGGCCACGGGGGTGAGATTGAGCCAAAACGGGAAATGTTTGTATGTTAAATTACTTGAGATTTCCAAAACCTAATACCTTAAATTCAATACTTTATGAAACATGACATATTTATTCACAACTTAAAATGGAATATAGATAATATCAGTGAACTGATTCGCTTAAAGAATGTTTCAAAGTACAGGGTGAAAAACATGCGCAAATAACGTTATCCAAAAGTCCCAGAAAAACCAACCCGATCAAGAAATCATATCAACTTACTGCTCAGTTGGTACGTTAGGATGTCGTCTCAAATGTGTTGAGGTAATATTATGCATTGAACCTGTGCCGGCTCAGAAAATAATGTTTCTCCGAACTGTACACTTTTCGAGCCCTTTTGGGGTGAGATTGTGCCAAGCTATATTGAACGGCACAGTGTGCGGAATTCACATTCACGACAAAATTATATCAGTATACACCAAAACACTTGCATTGTTTACATGTTTACATGTGTGTGTTTACTTGTGGTCGTCCCTATACTTACTGTTTTATCATGTGGATTGTTCGTAGACGTTGTTGATTCAACAGGTATTAAATTCAACTTTTTGTTTTTGGCACAATCTCACCCCATATAAGGGGTGAGATTGAGCCAAAGGTCATGTTTTTTTTAGCAAAACTATAGTTTATTGTAACCAAAGATGACTAGAACAAGATATCTGACTCTTGCAGAATTCATCGGACATGATTGTCGCTGCACGTGAGCAAAAGTCGAACTAATTTATACACTGTTAATATGATGTATACTTAACGTCAAAATCAACTGACGACAAGGCCAAGACATGACTGCTGAAAGGTGAAACAATTTTTTCAGTATCCATGTGGACGACTTTACGGTGCTGCCATCTGAAAAATGATAATAACGTGTACGAATGTTTAGTTCTCAAACATGAAACTTTCCGGAAAAATCAAGAATTATCGGCGCATCATTTAAAATTAAGCATACCATCAGAACTTCCTGATAACCGCTATGAGCACGCTCTACAGCAAAGTTTTCCACTCTTGGCGAGGTTAACAAAGCAAAAATCGGGTATCCCGGTGAACCTGATCATATGCACAATGGTTCTGAATGGTTTGGTTTGCGACATATCAAACTTTAAGTTTTGGTAGAATGAGACCTGAAAATAAATATAATTTCTCAATATAAACTCCCACTCTGACACTCAACTTCACACTTTTCTTTCGTACTTTGAAGTGCAAAAAATACGGCAATAGCATTAAGTGCAAAAAATGACAATAACATTAATCTGCATGTTATCTTAAGCGTCGAGCTGACCAAACTGCTACACCTTTTTCATATACAATCTTGAACAGCTTAACGGTCGATGACGGACTATGCACGATAAATCGGTTTTGCTCATAGTGACAATTTAATGAGAATTTAAGTTATCAGATGGCAGCACTAAATCGGTCGTGTTCAAAATGTATAAAAAATATGGAAGTTAGGTATCTTGTTCTAGTTATCTTTGTTGTAACTTAACCATATTTGTTGTAGTTGTTAACAAAACATTCTAGAAGAGCGGGGGCCTAGTGTGGTTGGTAACGTCTCCGCCAACCACGCTCGACGCCTGGGTTCGAATCCCACCGCCGACATTGGTGTCGATGGTTGTGAGGTGGCGTGATCCACTCACAACCAACCTAACTGGTCTAGATTCAATCCTAGCCGACACCGGGAGATTTTCTGAGGCGAAAAATCTCTGGGATCACGCCTTCCATCGCATGAGGAAGTGAAGCCGTTGGCGCCGGTCCGTTAATAAACGGGTCGTGAGTTAGGGTCCTGGGTGTGGAGTGGTCTCCCTGGGCGTCGGTGATTGGCCACAACAGTGGCGGAACTAGACCGACGGAAAATAAGCGAGAATAAAAAAAACATTCTAGAATGCATTGGTGTATTTTGGATCGAATTCTTTGCTTAAATGTGTGCGTTACAAGCTTGAGAACAAAAAAGCATCATTTTTTGGCACAATCTCACCCCGGATGACGGTATACACAATTGACTATATTGTATATTAAAGATCAATCTGTTCTCTAACCATGAATAGATTCATCGTAAAAATTTTCAAGTATAGTTGAACTCGAATCAAAGTTTGAATTTCACCCGCCGGGAATGGGTTCATCTTATACTGTAGATTTTTTAACCTAACTGCTAAAATGTTTACACAAAAGAATTATCGCTTTTTTCGTACAGTTTAAACGTCGTAGTATACCTAAAAGATTAAGTTGAGGTACAATATGTGCAGTATTCTGTGTCTCGTATTAAGAGGTTAAATGTCTTTGTTATTTTTTAAAATATCAAAAAAAAAATTAATACTAATAATAATATTACTAATAATATTAAATATTAATATAATACTCTATCTTGAAGTACATTTTCTTGAGAACACTATCGCAAAATTTCATCGAGGTTTCAGCAATAGGGAGAAGGTTGGATAGATTTCAGGTGCGGCTCGTCACGGCGCCATAAACTAAACTTGAAACTCGATATGGTATTTTGCATACAATGGCTTTCCGAGTTACAGCCGGTTTTCTTCAATGTTTTATAAATTTCTTCGGTCGTAGTTGATATTTTTAATAAACAAATACTTTTTGTTATCGAATAACTGTACAATTAGAAATTTACTATTCGAATGCATAAAAATATTGCTACACACTTTAAAAAAAATCCAAACTGCTTATTTTCTCGAGCAAAAAGGTTCATAATCTCCATCATATTCTTGACTTTTTCATAGCCTATCCTGAATATAAAAATTTTAACCATCACTTGACAACCTAATTTTGATGGCAATGTCATGACGTTACAGAACTTATTGAACATGTAACTCAGGGTTGATAATTGTTGGCACTCTTGAGTGAAAGTGAAAAAAAGCATCCATAAACGTTATTTTTTTACAATCCTTTCAGAGTTCTCCTTTCTCGCTTTTTGCATGGAAGTGACTGTCACAACCAGAGCTGCGATTAATCCAAGCAACATGCTGACTATGACGAGAGAGAAAATATCATCGCACTCGTTTCTTTCTCTCATGAATAGCCAGCAACCATCACAGTAAGCGTGGAGATCCGACAAGTGATTCAATATCTTGTCTCTTTTGTTGCCATTTTCGGGTTCTCATTGTCAATCGGCGTGAATATACAGAGTTCACTCGGAAATATCACTGCAATGCAAATCAAGGTGATTTTTGGAATATCAAAAATCGTTTCAGCAGCGTGATTATGTCAGTGCCAGCTTGAAGTTTGTTGCTATCTGGATTTTTTAAATTTGATCTGCTTTGCGGTCCGTGACGATCCCAACTCAAGATATGGCCACCAATGAACTAGGTTTATAATTTCAAACCAGTGGTTATAGGTGTCGCTTGATGGGCTGGCACAACAACCCCGAGTATTCGGAACACAACCGGAACAGGTCCGCATTTTTACATTTTTCAATGAGAGGCATGGTAGGATTTTAAGCACTTCTAAACACTGCTTTGATCATCGTTACCATGTTACTGAAACATATTCCGGCCATATATCCGAAACCAGTCGATTAACTCCGGCCATCCTCTTCGTTAAAAGAAAATATGAATGAAAACTAGGGGAAAAGCAAAACCGTTTCAAACCAAAATTGAACAGTTTCAAAGTCGAACCGTGCCAAAATTTAACAGGATCTGTATATAAATATACATACCCATACATATTTAAAAGTTTTCTGTTTTGCCACCCGCGATTCATTTTTTGCCGCGAACTAACACTGTCTTTAATTTAACCTACAACAAGCATAATATTCAAGAATCAAATTAATAAACTAATGCTGTCAAAAAACAAATAAAAATGTAATATTATTTTTCAGATATGAGATCATTTGAAAAATATTAATAGAATCCTTTTTATTACAATTGGTGTTATGAAGAAGCATATTCTCTACTGAGAATAAAAATTAATGATCATACAGATTCAAAATGTACCAAACTAAAATACGCTCAGTTACAAAACGGAGTAATAGTTGTTTATTGACAATGCTTTTAGTCGGTGTGCAGCCAAGCCGAACCAAGCGTCGAAAAACATTTACCGCCGCAATTGCTGTGTACAAGCTGTTACAGAGAATTTTTGTTATAATATCGTTATCAAATGCTCAAACGATTTCGTTACTTCATAATAGATAGATTATTATTTCTCATATCCACTGGGTGTCAATAACTCAATCTGAGAAAACGGCGCTTAGTTCAGTCTGATCGCACGCCGACATATATCAATATCATACATATCAATTGAAGAAAAATCATTGATTTTATGTTTGCTATCCTCATAACATCATGCTGTCAAAATGAACTTGATATTTCTGCTGGTTCAATCTCAGTACAGCCATACCCGAATGATCGAGAAAGATAACAAGAAAAAAATGAGAGTGAGAGTTGACGCTAAGAGAATCATTGTAACATCGCAAACTCTTTTGTAATGAACCATGCATCGTAGTTGGCTGATTCTGGTGTTGCATCATTTTGGCGTAATGTCAGTAGTATGATATTGACTTTCCGCAGCTCTGGTCACAACACCTCATTATATTTCATGCGATGGAAGCAAGACTACAAAATTAGTTCATCAGCTCACGAAGATTGTCAAGGCATCGGTCAGTGTCAGTGAAAAAGTGTTTCGGTGAGGTTTATTTTGGTTGAGTGGACTGTTTGTTTTTCTTTTTCGCTTTAAAGTGAAGATCATTTGGTTGGATTTGTCGTCAAATTTTATTCCGTAACCGTGAACGATGCGCGCAATCTATTTCATCTGAGTATAACAGCACGTTACTAGGACGAAAATCTAGCGTATCTGAAAGAGTGCTGCGATCGTTGGAAGTGAAAATTGAAAATGATTTGCTGTAATTTTCGAAGAATTTTGCTGGGGAAAATGTCTTTTATCAGCACTGGTAACTATAAAGTAACGTTCATATTCAACTGACAGTGATTTAGCTAATTTTAAATTTCATTTATTTGCTAGATATCTTTGATACTATGTCATTTATACATCTCAAAATTGCCTTCCGCCCTTTATTACATTTTTAGCGGTTTTTTCCGATGCACCTGCATCAGAACCTTTAGCCTTGTGCTAGTTGACAACGTGTGCCCAAAATAAGTAAAGACGCAGTTAGCTTTGATTTACTTACAACTAGACCTGTGCGCCGACCATATCATCGGCGGCGGCGGCGTAGAAAACATTTTACCTCGGCGGCGATCGGCGCGCCGGCGTGACGCCGTTGGCTTTTATCGGCGGCGGCGGCGTGTATCGGCGTGACACTAATTACCGCTTATAAAATATTGCGCCTAATGTGGGCTTTTGTACTCTCATGTTCAGATTTTTTTTCAATTCAACGTTCATAAATAAAAATGTATGCGTAAGGATGTCAAGAATAGAGATAAAAATTATAAGAAATCAAACAATTGAACAACGGGAAAATAATAAATCAAGCAGAGAAAGTACAAATAAGTGTAAATCCTAAATAAAAATCATCAACGACCTCACATTAAAAAATTACAAGGAATACTGTTCCTTAGTATTTTACAGAGTTTTGTGTGGATTTCACTGCACTTTGCTTTTTTACACTGGGTTGATGGCAGCGGCTGCCCTGGCTGCTTTTATGGCCTGGATCCTCCACTGCTCTCGTGTTATCTTGGCTATGGTAATGCTGTGCTGAATCCCGACCATTATTATCAGGATTGTTAGCTTGATGTCGTGGTCCTCTAATATTCCTGAGTGTACCTCCTGCGTCTCGATGATGGTGACATCTTGATCTCCGACCTGCTTCGTTGGTTGCGAACTTTCGATGCCCATGCTGATGTCCAGGTGTGTCGTTTGTGCTGTTTTTAGTGACTGATGGTTGTTGTGCGAGTTTGGATGAGTTTATATTTGGTAAAAACGCTGATATGACTTCTCGTTGTGTTTTTTGTTGATTTGCCTACTGCTGTGCCTTTTAGATTGATGCCTGTAGGTTTGTCGCTTTTATGAATTCGATGGTTTTTTTAGATTGTTGATATCGTCGCCCAGTATTTCTTGTAGCGATGTGCTGAGGTTGCAGTTTTTTCTTTCTGTGTCGTAGATTCGACATTCGATGAGAATGTGCTGTACTGTGATTCTCGTGCCGCAGGTCGGGCACATAGCGGGGTCCTCTTTCTTTGCGTAATGGCCGTGTGTGAGTCTGGTGTGGCCAATTCTTAGTCTGGTGATGGCCCTGTTCATTGATCTATCTTTCGAGTATGAGGTATTCCATTCGAAGGGTGTGTTTTTAATGCGTCTTAGTTTGTTGGTGCAGCGTGTCCATGTGTTGCACCAGGTGGATATAATTTTTTCGTTAATTATCCGTTTGAAATCGTCGAAAGGTATCTTTATGTCGATTGGTATCTTTTGCTAGAGAGTCACCTTTTTCGTTGCCGTAGATGTTTACATGTGCTGGGACCCAACACAGGGCTGTATTTCCTTGCTTTTCGTGTAATAATTTTCTAATTCTGATTATCCATGGATGGTACGAGTTGTTATTGATGACCGCCTCTAGTACGCTTCTCGAGTCGCTGAATATGACGTTTAATTCTGTAGAAGTTTTTTTCTAGTGCGTTCACCATGGCGAACGCTTCCGCGCTGAATATTGATAAGTGCGAAGGAAGGCAGATTGCAGTATTTGCTACCGGTGCGAAAATGCCGCAATGTGGTGCGGGTATTCTGTGTTGCGGAGCTCGTCGAATTTGATTTGTTTCGCTTTTGGAGGAAGTTTGTCTGGAATTCCTGTGTTTACTGGGAGTATTTTTTCTTCCCAATCTAATGTGTCGAAGGAGTTTTCCTTTTCGATGTTTGTGTGCGGTATGTCGAGTTCACTTAGCAGGTCTTCTGCTGTGTTAACGAGGTGGGATCCTGTGTGTAGTATTCCTCTAGCTAGTTGTTTAAAAGCGTAGTGAATTGTTTTTCTGTTTAGGATTAGGTGTAGTGGAAGTAGGCCACTTTCTGATAAGATGCTTTCGATTGGGTTCTTGTCGATGCATTAACGTTCAAGCAGATAAATAACGAGAATTCATCGTGAATTTTTGCAAAAAGCTTATAATCGATGTTGAAAAACAAAACTATCTACAAAAAATCTCTGTTTCAGCGCAATATGATCAAATATGTAATTTGCGCAAAATTTGCAGTGAATTCCCGCATATTGATCTCCAGAAAAATCTTAGTATTCTAAAAAAAAACTAAAGTCTCTACCTAAAAATTAATAGGAAACCACTATTTTCCATAAATTTTTTCAACCTTTTCAGACTGTTCATACGTTTGCATAAAAATAAAAAATAATGATATATTTATAAACTTATGTTATGATAACTGAAACAATACTCTCGAAGCAAACTGGCTCCGTGCAAATTATTGATGGTGACAGTGATATTTTTGATTTTATTCGATAAAAAAGACTTAATTCTAAATATTATAAGTCAAATATTGTATCAAATTTCCAGAAATTGAAATTATTTACACTCAGGGAACATTCGTAAATACACGCTCAGCTCCCCTCTCCTGAGCGTACACGCAAAAGTTCAAGCTTACATCATCCGATGTGTCCTCTTAAAACGCACATTAAATGCTCTGGCTTTGCACAACAAATGCGTCGAAAGGATAACGCAACAGTTGCGTAATGAAGAGATCGAAATCAGAATATGTATATTATACACAAAATCGTGGTGTTTCGGTAGACTTCGGTTTTGGGCTAACGATCAGTTTTGGGGCGCTCAAAAAACCGCTGGTAACTTTCACGAGTCGGTGCGTATCAAAGGCTCGTGCATCCCTAATCACCGTCAGCAACCGGAACAGCTTTGTTGCAACAGAATTTACTGACGCTGGTGCCAGTAACGTGGAACCGAATGCATATGAATAAAACCAGAATCGTCGCTGGTTGCAAAATGTTTTAAACAAATCCAATGTCTTTTTAATTGTTATTGATTCAATGATGTTTCTGAATGACCGAATTCATGATAGTGAATCGATCAGTTCATATTTGCATTAACCTATTCAGTACCAAGATCATCAGTATTAATTATTGCTTGCACTGCTTTAACGATAGCAGCATTCTGAAAAACATTACCAATACCAGTACAAATCAATACTTCAAAAGTGTTTTGATTTTGAGCCGTCCAATACATTGAACATTCGCTAGAGCACCAAATGAGATTTGAACAACACACATTCGTTGCACTGGTTCCGAAACAGTACATAAAATGCTCTATAAAGACGCAATATTGACGTGGCTACGCACAGTCCAACTTTTGTGTGTACTTAACGAAGGGGGAATTGAGAATTGCCAAATACCGCATTACTTAATATACAAGCGTTCCCTTATCGGCTATTTGCGGTATTTTTATAATCAGGAAAAAATCCAGCATACACAATCACTATCGGCGTCGTAAAATTTTCCTCAGCGGCGCATTAAAAATTTTCTCGGCGGCGGCGGCGACGCGGCGTGGCGGCGCACAGGACTACTTACGACTGACTTCATACCAGGTGAGTGGAGGATTAAAGGCAAAGGTAACTAGTAGCTAGAACAGTAGTGTTTGCGTTGCTACACAAAAAAAAACAAACTTTAGTGTACCTCAGGTTCAGAGTTTGCTTGAGAAAAAGACAATTTCAGTAGCTTTTGTCTGTCGTGCGCGTGACTGAAAGACAAGCAAACGATATATTCCGACTTTAAGTACATTCTATATTTCTAAATTGCAAAAGCTTCATTCTTGAGTTGGTGGCAACAATAAATCAAGTCAAGAAAAAAAGACCACGTGGTCATTTCGTTAACCCCCGTGCGTGGTCTTCTGACAAACCCCCTAGTCCCCCTCTTTATGACCACGTGGTTTACGAACGGCCCCTTACGCTTCTTCTTCCCACAGCCTTGTCACCCGGCATCCATCATAGGCAAAAAAAGAAAGGGAAAATGTCTCCGGTGGACTCGAGCTGTTACTAGGGTTTGCAATCCCGGAAATAGCTTTTCCCGGGATTCCCGGATCCAGAACGGGGAACAGAAATATTGATTCCCGGGATCCCGGGATTCCCGAGTTTCGCGAAAAATTCTGTAAGATTCACTATAGTTTCTTATGCAATATTGCAATGAAATTAAATGCGTCAAACTGGTGCGACCTGAAATAAATCATTTAATAAAACTCAAAGTCAGTATAGTATTTCAACGTAAAAATCATCTTTGCATGTTAATTAGTAAGCATTTAAATGCTCTAAGACTGATTTATTTTGAGTCGTATTGAAGTGATTATTTAGTATTCTATCGTTTCCTTCCGGTTTGTCTCGTCAACAGAAAACCACCGAACGGCGAAATAACGAAATAACGTATAGTTAATTAACCAAATTTCTTCCTCGGAAGCTTACGTTCTAATCAATAATGATATAAACTCCAAAAGGGTTTGAAATGTTGTTCTGTCAATGAAAACCAGATTTGAGACGCAGTTTATTTAAAAAAATCACAATAGCATAGCAAATATGTATATTCAAATGAAAAAAAAAATAGCGAATAGGTTTGCTACCTCAAGTGAACAGTAAATATTTACTGCAGTGCAAAAAATGTTTTGCTCAAAAAATCCGTATCGAATACAGCAAATATTTTCCGCGTCCAATGCCTGTCTAACACTCAGTTTTCTCTTTAACAAACTGAAAGATTTTGACACCAGTTTTCAATTAAGTGTAGCAAAAGCTGTAATCGGTGATTTGAAAGTATTCTAGAAATTGGACATCAGCGGTGATTCAGCAGACTTGAGCAAAGTTTTACAAAAGGAAATAACATTTTTGAGCCTAACGGAAAATTGTCAGCGGATCTGAAGCGATTGTTTGACGACATGAAGACCCTTAATTCTCCTCTTCTGCAAATATATGCTACAACACGAATTTTTGACGTTAACTTGAATATGTTTTGTATTTCATTTGTTTTTTTTTTGTTTCTCATGCGAATTGAGAATGAAATTTTAAACAATTTTTTGTTACCTTTTATTGATGAACTTCATTTAAAATCTCTCGGGAAACGCGATTTTCCATTCCCGTTTCCCGGGAGATCGATTCCCGGGAATATTGCAAACCCTAGCTGTTACCGAAACGCGCTGTTTGTGTAGTGCGAACACGAACGTTTTTATAAAAAACAGCTTTTTCTCTTTTCTACACACCAAATTCTCGAAGTCAGATTCAGCAATCTTTACTGAAATTCAACAATAAAAACCATGTACTGAAATTTCAGCAATTTAAATGTGTACTGAAAATTCAACAATACGTTTTGGTTTACCGACATTCAGGAATCTTTCTTTCGATTACTGAATATTTAGAAGGCAATATACTGTCAAAATGAAATGGTGCTTGTTAACAATATTTTTGGTCCTCGCGCGTAAAAAAAGGCATGTGCGCGCGCAAAAAAGACGACAAAAGGCTATTTCATGAAGATCACGCTATGACTACCGACAACATTAGTCTAGTTCGATCAGTAACATCCCCTTGGAAATTAGATGTCGCTGAAAGTTTAGAAATTTTCAAACAAAACCCAGCTACCCTCCCTCACAGAGATCAGGGTAATCAATTCTCTTGGCTTTTTAAATTTCTACCGAAAACTCCCTGACAAGGCATGGATCACCAGGCCGCACATTTCTCTACCTAACTCAAGTTGTTTACGTTTTCTGAGTTAAAATTTGCCCCAGTCGTTTACCTAATTAGGTATAAAATTCTTGGGATTTCGCTATTTTCTCCACAGTCCAAATAAGCACTGACGAAGGCACTATGTCAGTGCCGAAATACGTATTTGCAAGTGAAAAGTGATAGAATTAAATAGTGAAAGTGAATAAAAAGTGAAAAGCGTAGTGAATTAATCTTGTTTTTCTTTAGTTCAGTGAAGGAATATGGCCAAAGGAAATCGGATGAACGAATCGGACTTGGGCGACACGTTTTTTTTGTGTGTGGACCCCACTGCGACCAGTAGTTGTTTGATCTATTGTGGCATTGTTCGGACGTTTTTGCTGTTTGCACATTTCTGTTTTTTTTTACCATTTTGCAGTGCTACTTATTGAGAAGTAACCTCTTTCAGACTTAGTAACCTACTACCTTCTTTATCGACCTTATCATATCCTCCTGCAAGCTATCACTCTAAAAGCATATAAATAGCACGTTATATGATGTTATCGAAGCTTTAGATCAGTGGTTACTAAGTTTGGAGGGAAGTTATAGTACTTTTTGTCTTCTCATTCAGATTTAGTAACCTACTTTCTTCCTTATCGATTCTATCATATCCTCCTGCAAGCTATCACTCTAACAGCGTAGAGGTGCTATAGTCTATGATATTATCGAAGCTTTAGACGAGAGGTTATGAAATCTGGAGAGAAGATTTTGTGTGGAAGAGCCTGAGAATAAACCCATATTTAAAGTCCTTTTTGCGAACGAATGGTTTGGTTCTACTAAGATTCGAACCTATCACCATTCGCTTGTCAAAGCTGACTCTGTAACCTTGCGGCTACGAAGCTCGACTGGGCGACACATTACTCGAGGAGCAATTTTATTTTTGTGACATGGTGAAAGGTTAATAAATAATTAACAAAAATCGACTTCCAATGTGTATTAAAATCTACACGAAGAATTCCCACTGAACTGATATTTCAGTAATTTGACGGACGTTCGCTGGAAATTCAGTAATAGTCCGTCAAACATGAATTCACATTGCTGAAAATTCAGCAAAATACCGTCAAAACGCTTGCAAATCAGCAAGCGGTATTAAATCTTGCTGAACTCCAGCAAAAACAATAACTGGCTAACCAGCAAACAGTATTTTGTTTTACTGAACATACAGCAAGCGATCTGTCATTTTTATGCAATTGAGTATTGCTGATTGATCAGCAAATTTCATTTTGCTGGACAGATTGCTGGAAATACAGCACACCAAAAATCAGCAAAATTTTGCTGGTTTCCAGCAAATTAAATTTGGTGTGTTAAATCTTGCTGAACTCCAGCAAAAACAATAACTGGCTAACCAGCAAACAGTATTTTGTTTTACTGAACATACAGCAAGCGATCTGTCATTTTTATGCAATTGAGTATTGCTGATTGATCAGCAAATTTCATTTTGCTGGACAGATTGCTGGAAATACAGCACACCAAAAATCAGCAAAATTTTGCTGGTTTCCAGCAAATTAAATTTGGTGTGTGTCAGAGTCAGAGTACATTTTGCTGATTTTACAGTTATTGTTATTTTTTGCTGAACGTCCAGCAAAACAAAAATTGATTTACTGGTTAACCAGTAGGGGCCTGAACACCATGTTTTGTTCAGGCATTAGCTTTCGCCCACCCGCAGAATCACAGCCAAATTACAGTTGATATTTTTTATATTCTTTATTTTATTTCAACATTATCCAACTTAACTGTAATTTAACTATGAATGTGCGCGGGCGTAATAGAATGCTTAACCAGAATATGGTAGCCACGCACTATTGAATTTTCTTTATGTACTTCCAATAATAACTGAAAATAAAATGAAAATAAAAATTACAGAACATTGTGAACGAACATTAAAAATAAATGAAACAATAGTTTGAACTAAAAAAAAATTATTACGAAAGAAGTTTTAACTTTTTATTTCAATTGTAAAAGGAAGCTGTTAGCGGTGGCTGTAGGTTTCGTTATCTTGAGTACAGTTGAAGTAAAAAAAAAGTAAAAATTCGAGAGTGATGGCTCGAATTTCGTATTGAAGTAATAATGCGATTTGATCAAAGTAAAAAAAGTAATGGGTAATTCGGAGCCCGCATAGAAAACGTTTTTTCCTATACGAACGTACCCTTCTCCTGAACTGTATATGGGGGCCTTCACAATTAGGACTGGGTTTTTCGTGGCTTTATACCTCTGAGCATACTGCTCGACATCTTCTTCTGGCTGAAAATAGAGAATATTATTTGACTGTAAATTCAGTACACATTTTTTTTTCATTGAAGAAATAACATACATCAATCCACTCTACAATTCTCTCCAGAAGGTTATTAACTTTCTGTGAACCGTCATTTGTCCGCTTCGCGCCGCGTGATGGATTTTTTTCCCTTTGCGGATGAAATCTTAAAAAAACAAATTAATTTGGATTAATGCGTTTTTTTTTAAATAAACATAACGGTGACTTACGATCCGGTATTGTTGAGTGTAGGTGGGCAAATCTATTGGTAACTTTGATCTGCAATGAATCTAGTTCACCTTCGATGTTGGGATTAGCGGATGGAAACATGTCATTAAAATCCAAGTTAATCTATATGAAGACACATGACTAATAAAAATAGAAAAAAAAATCTCACTTCAAAATTACCAAGGCTCCTCTGAACGCCGTAGAAAGTGGGAACATTTCCAACATTAGCTCGGGTTCGGTAACTTTTCTGCGATGCTCTTGGCGAATTTTGAAGGTCTTTATCCAGTTTGCTCGTATCATCTCTAGGGATTCGTCGGATGGCACGATGAATTTAAGGTTTTCAACCTAAAAATAACAAATATTAAGATGCGAAAAAAAGGAAACGAAAAATTGCCCGCAAATTTTAATTGGAATTTAAATTTTTTTTATTTATTAATTTTTTCGGAAAAGTTTCTTTTCTGTTTCGCTTACGCTGTAAAACTTCTAATTTGTATGTACGTTCAAACATCTCCTCACGTTTTGTTTGCAACTTTGTGAACTTCTAGTTTTTAAGGTACGAATTCAAATACATATGAAAAAACAAAAACTGTATAATCAAGAAAAAGGAATAGTTTTCCTCATTGAAATAACTTTAAAAAATTAAAAAAGAATTAAGATATCATTCTTTAGGACGCATAGATTATTTTGAATAATCACGAATAAACAAAAAAGGACATCCATAAATACGTAACGCAAAAAACCCAATTTTTAGACCCCTACCCCCCATATGCAACAAAACGTAACGCCAGCAACTACCCCCCATAAAAATTACGTAACGCTGTAGAAGAATTTGCTAAACAAAAATGCTCGCTTTGGAGAGTCTCTTAAGAGATTTTTTTGTTATGTAACGTTGATCTTACCTCCCCTATGCTAAGACAAGACGTGACAGCTGGTCACCGTTACATTCAACTAATTTGAACCGGCTGCTGATTGGCTGAATTCGATAACGCAATCGTCACGTAGAAAATACAACGAGGTTACTTTTCACTGTAAAGCAGTGATGCTGGAGAGTCATAATTTAGCTATTATAATTGTTCATAAATAATCATGCAAAAGTATGCAAGGTACATGATATTACCGAGTAATGTATTTCACTGTTATAACTTTAAAAATGCATTGATTTATCGTTTATTACTATTTCGGTTGCAGTCCAAGAAACTTAGAAAGAAAAAATTTGGGTACCAAGAAACTTAGGAAGAAAAAATTTGATAATAGAAGTATGCTTTATTGAACATGAAATAATAAATAAGAATTGAGTATTATTCGCCTATATATTGCAATTTTAATTTGTTTTATTTTCATTGACCTGCAGAAGTTGTTAAAAATAATCATTCCGGCATCAACGGTATGGAACGTTCAAAAAAATTTCGACGGGGATGACGGCCGTTACGAAAAGAAAAATAAGAAGCCAGCTGTCTTGTCTTAGCCCCTATGTAAAGGATGGTAACGCTCAAGGATACCCTCTATCCCCCTTATGAGCGTTACGTAATTTTTGATTGCCGCCAAAGTTGTGTCGAACACATTTTTTTCACGTGTTAACTAAGAACAGTCCTCGAATTAACCTAAGCTTGCATCAGTGTCTATAACTTGAATAACTCTCGGATGGATGGACTCTTGGACAGCTACTCGGGAAAAAATCGACTAGTCTTTTCAATACTCTTCTCTTGAATTTATCCTACGTGATATAGTTTGCGCTTAGTTTTGTCAGATTTACAATGTTTCTGCATGATTTGAATGGTCTTTTCAATTTCGATGGGTAGTGACGCGAAGGCATTGGTAAATTTAACTGCTGATTGAAATTTTCATGAAAATATCTATGTAGGAGCTAAAAGCCGCTGCTAAAACCCTTCTGCAAATTAAGATCAGGACGATATGAAACTGACTTTATCGCAAACACGGTCCTATATAACAATACTATGTTATATCTGCAATGCAAGTACAATCACCACATCGAAGATTTTCCCATAGAGGTACTGTTTGTATAATAAAACATATAACAAAATCGAATAAATGTTTTATATCAGAAATTCTTCTAGGGGCCGTTCAGCTTTTTGCTTCGCTTTCAAAAGCGAACTCTCGAAAGAGAACAAGAGCGTTGGAATGTTCAAATGTGGTTGTCATCACAGAGAAAATCGAGCTTTTGTATAAACACACACACATCGGGGCCCTATTACAGAAGATGAGGCGATCAACTCGCCTCGTGTTCAGTCACTGACGAGACGAGCCAAATGTTGTATTGCAGAACGCAAATGAAACTTGGCTGATGAAGCTGGGTCAACGACTCGCCATCTGTAATACCATATTGGTCAGACTAGAAACTCGCCACTTGTCGTCTCCTGTAATAGCCCCCATCAAATGTTTTAAAACTATGTCGATTGTTATATGACTCGCCCGGTCAGTTTTTCGAGAAACGTTATAAGCGAGCAACATAAAGTATGAAAAAGAACTTACGATTTCTATCAAGTTTTCCTCAGTAGTTTCCAAACTGGTTCCTGTGGCATTGCTGGTTGATGCATTGAAGTTGATATTTACATTAGGAATAACTTTGTTCTGACGGATCTGCTTTTCGTGCTTCTTCACCATATATTCAATATGGTAGTGTAGATTGCCACAATGCTTTCCGTATCCTCTTCCGTGCGGGTAAAACCACACAGCCTAAAAAAAAACATGTTATACTCGATATTGAAATGAACATCTTAATCCGACAGAACCTGGGGTACCTCCGCAAACTCCGATTTCAGCATATCATATTTGTTTACCAATGAAACGGCAATAATATTTTTATAATGTGTGCTTGGATGACTAAAAAAAAGGGAAAAAAATAAAAACGTAAAAAGTACGGTCAAAAATATATATGTACACCAGAAAACTGTTCGGATTGGACACTTCAGCGACTAAAGTGTTCTCCATCAACGATCCTATTTCTCAATGCTTAAAATCTGCACATTTACCAGTGCAATTAAAATTTTACGCCCCTACCTATTCTCAACTTCAGAACTCAAATATTTTGAACAACTCATTTTTGTCGATGTGAGTTTTTGAATGACGTTGCAATCCATCGACATATCCTTCCACAGATTGTTTACAAAAAAAAAAACACTGTACTTCATCTGCCATCTTTGCTTAGTTGTGCTGAAAATATGAAATTTTGTGAAAAAAATAAACTTTACTTACGGAACAACATCTCCCAGTCGAAGCCATCTCTGTTTTGCAGTATTTTAACAATTTGCTGCAATTCCGCTGCCATTTTCAGGAGTATTTTTTTAAACACACACTTTTCATACTTGCGTCAGCTTCACAACGGTTTGGCGGTTTTCACTTAATGACAGCTCGATGTAAAACTTTCGACATATCGATTTGTTCACTGGTTTCCAGCAAACATTATTTTGCTGTTTTGTGTTCAGCAAACAGTTTTGCTGTTTTTCCGTGAATCACTGAATCGATTACTGGTTTTCAGTTAATTGATCAATGAAATACTGGTTTACAGTGAAAAATAAATAACTGAACGGAATTCAGTAAATCGTGGTACTGAATAACAGCAATTATTTGAAAAAAAATGCTGTTAATCAGTAAACAAGTGGTTTGCTGGTATGTTTCCAGCAAAAAAAATTGCTGAACCATGACAAGAAATTTTGGTGTGTAAGAATGTTGGATGGAAAAATTCTTACTTGCAGAATATATGTAAACATATTAATGTTTTTTTGCCATTGCTTTATCTCTTTTTTGGTCTTAAACTTTCAATAAGTAAGGCGATAGTTAAACTATTAACTATAGGTACTAGTGACGAGGGGGCGCAAAGCGTGTGTTTTCTTACGTGAATATTCCGGCTAACCGGGAACTTTTGCTCTAATTTTTCGATTTTTCTAGCTTTTGAAGTTCAGAAGTTTTGAAGTTCAAAATTTGAACAAATGTGTTATATAATATGTCTTATTTTTTAGAGCGGGGGCCTAGTGTGGTTACGGTAACGTCTCCGCCAACCACGCTCGACGCCTGGGTTCGAATCCCACCGCCGACATAGTTGTCGATGGTTGTGAGGTGGCGTGATCCGCTCACAACCAACCCAACTGGTCTAGATTCAATCCTAGCCGACACCGGGAGATTATCTGAGGCGAAAAATCTCTGGGATCACGCCTTCCATCGCATGAGGAAGTAAAGCCGTTGGCGCCGGTCCGTTGATAAACGGGTCGTGAGTTAGGGTCCTGGGTGTGGAGTCGCTTCCCTGAGCGTCGGTGATTGGCCACAACAGTGGCGGAACTAGACCGACGGAAAATTAGCGAGAATAAAAAAAATAATATGTCTTATTTTTGAGCGCATTGACTACAAATTTGAGACATTGACGATTTGAGATTTGGCGTATATGTGTATCTACATTTTTAAATTCATATGGATTTGATTACTTGGAGCTTTGCCAGTTTTTCTATTTAATAGATAACTCTTGCGTCGTATAGCAGGTTACAAGAATCATTTACACATCTGTTTCCAAAGAGCATGGCTGAAAATTGAAGAAATAAATTCTTGTGCCTGTGTTTGCTATCGTTGCCGCCGGTTTACGTACGAACCATATAGTGTTAAGTTTTCTTCCCAATAGTGACAATTTATTTAAATTAATTTCTTCAGCCACAGAAAGCAGCACAACAACCACCGTTGACATTTCGTGGATTTTCTTATAATAGTTCACTTACTATTTTTTTGCGTAACATTTTTATTATACCCTTGCACATTATAATTTCAGCTGTGGAAGAATGTTATCAAAGCTCTTCCTTGTATGTTTTTAGGCCGTAACAAATTTGATCGGTGAACGTGTAGATTTTTGTCAGAAAATTAGAACTGCGTTGGAATTGATGTGAGCTTATGTAATATAATGTGTGGATTATCTGTTCGGATGACTCCATGCAGTGAATGGTTGGAGAAGGGAGCAACACATCTGAGCAAGCACTGCAATGTAATAGTAATAACTTATTTCAATATATATTCTTTTAGCCGCAGTAAGCAGCAGAGCAACCGCTATTGACATGAAATAGTTTTATATGAATTCATCTATTTTATTTCAGCAAACCATAACGCACACTCTCCATTTGTTTTACGAATATTTTCCTATAACTTTTTTTGCATGTTGTACGTTAAAAATTTGAAAGTTTCAGTTTTGAAAGGAAGTCAACCGAAATCTTATTTACATATTCTTATTTTTTTATTGTATTTTAATACATTTTCATTTATCCCACTTTATAGGTAAATGATTATTTTTATATTGTTATAATTAATTAAATGAATTATGGTCATATCACTTATCAAAGCGAATCCTGATCGGAAACCCACCCTACTAACAAAACTCCCATCCGTGGTCTTTGTAGGGATGCAGAGGTATACCCGGTCTCTAACAAAGCAAAGACTGCATTCTAACATTCTTTCCCTATTGTAGGTTTCGTGCGGCACTGGCACAACACGAAATTCATAGTTTCGAGAGAAACGGGTTCGGAAATTTTCGTTTAGAATCATTTTTCCTCTTCAAGAAAACCTTAAATTTTTCAAACTTTCCATACTCTTCCGACCTATTTGAGTCTGTTATGTACATATTATGAGCAAGTTGTATGAGTTTAAATCTCTTCTACCATCTTTTAAAGTATATTTTGATGTGAATCGCAAAAACAAATCTACTTATAACTCTAGATATTTTGTTAATTTTGAAACAAGTTTTTGTGAGATAAAACTGAACCGCATCGTTTGACATCCAAATCCAAAATGAAAAATTTTGAGGTGTGCCGTTGTTGCACGAAACAGACGATATTCCCAACTGACTGTAAGGACGTGGCCGGCGCCGTTATTGGTCTATAAAACATCAGGTCATTGAATGATGCACAGTGAGGAGGAATGGCCACTCCCAGTCGTTTCTTCAGTTGATTCATTGTGCATCTTGAATGGCTCGGACCCATCACGAAGTAGCAACCATTGATATGTACAGTCAGAACTAAGCTAAGCTAAGCTTAAACTTTCAATAAGTAAGGCGATAGTTAAACTATTAACTGATGATTATTCATTTTTCTCTACGTGATGTTTATACATGTTTTTGCTTAATTACATCGACAAACAAATAAACAGTAACATCATAGTTAAATGCAAAATTTAACATATCCAATGACTTCTCTTAGTATTATTGCTTCAATGTTGTTTTTGAATTATCTGGTTCTTGAAAGTGAATCGATCAGGTGATACTTCAATAAACTTAAAAGTACCTCAATTATCAGCAACCAATGCTGTATACACTGCATCAACTAGAGCAGGCGCATGAAAAACGTTACCAATACCACTACAAATCATTGTGATGATACCAACACCGATGGAATCGTTCTAAGCGAAGTGGTTTGGAGTAGAGATCCTCGGAGGGAGAGATAAGCGATGAAAAAAACCGCCAATTTGGCAACTAGGTTTCACATATCAGAGGTGCCAGATCTCTTCTCAAAGCGCAATGTTCACTAACTTTTTTATTCGGCTCGTATAACTGATGGTGGCGGTGGAAGTCCTGGGGAATAACTGTAAGGACGTGGCCGGCGCCGTTATTGGTCTATAAAACATCAGGTCATTGAATGATGCATAGTGAGGAGGAATGGCCACTCCCAGTCGTTTCTTCAGTTGATTCATTGTGCATCTTGAATGGCTCGGACCCATCACGAAGTAGCAACCATTGATATGTACAGTCAGAACTAAGCTAAGCTAAGCTTAAACTTTCAATAAGTAAGGCGATAGTTAAACTATTAACTGATGATTATTCATTTTTCTCTACGTGATGTTTATACATGTTTTTGCTTAATTACATCGACAAACAAATAAACAGTAACATCATAGTTAAATGCAAAATTTAACATATCCAATGACTTCTCTTAGTATTATTGCTTCAATGTTGTTTTTGAATTATCTGGTTCTTGAAAGTGAATCGATCAGGTGATACTTCAATAAACTTAAAAGTACCTCAATTATCAGCAACCAATGCTGTATACACTGCATCAACTAGAGCAGGCGCATGAAAAACGTTACCAATACCACTACAAATCATTGTGACGATACCAACACCGATGGAATCGTTCTAAGCGAAGTGGTTCGGAGTAGAGATCCTCGGAGGGAGAGATAAGCGATGAAAAAACCGCCAATTTGGCAACTAGGTTTCACATATCAGAGGTGCCAGATCTCTTCTCAAAGCGCAATGTTCACTAACTTTTTTATTCGGCTCGTATAACTGATGGTGGCGGTGGAAGTCCTGGGGAATAATAAAGTGCATCACAAAAATCGTGAAGGTGTTGACTTTTATGATTATGTTTAATTTTCCATACTTTAATCATTGTTCTGTAGACCATACAAAGGGTTTGTGAACCACCAGTTAAAAATTACAGTGATGAAGCAACTTTGGAGCATTCTCAATTCATGTTTTAGCAATAAAACATGAAAAACGTGTAAAAATAAATATATTCTTTATTGAACCTTATTGCAATACCTTTCAATGTGTTATCTTTCTTGTTCGTTTGGCTCGAATTTTGACATGTTCGTTTGGCTCACAACACTCTCTTCGCATATCTCTCCCTCTGAGTATTGCTAGTTCGGAGCTGTCGAATACATTCAAAACACGCTAGAGCTATGCGCTATGACCAACGCACATACGTTGTACTGGTTCTGTGTGTATGCAGTACACCCCTGATTTCCTGAGATGTGAGACGTACCTATCCATAGGCTAATAGCACAACCCTGTTATACATGACACGCACACAAGCGCACATCAGACTACGAGCATGAGCCTTGGTACGCTTGGGTCTGACTAGGCCTCTTTCGTGCTTTGACCGTCGGACTGTGTGGACGCATTCACAAGGTGAGTAGCGGCGTAGATCTGCCGCTGGAGGCTTTCGACAAAGCTACACATTTGGCGATCCTTCCAGGTTGACTGCTGGATATCTGAGCAGTTTCCTTTGAACCTTGTGGTAGCCACGAGGATTACAGTTTGAATTAGCTTTGAGCGATATATCACGAATTATCTGTCGATTTTTGAAAAAAGGGTTTTTTTTCGCTTTTGTTAGTGACGCGTTTTTTTGCAAATGGCTACCTCTTTTATTTTCTCATTAAAGAAAACAAGAGGAGGGCATTTATAAGACAGTACAGTGTTCGGTAATTTGCCTGTTTGACTAAAACACAATAGATATTGTTTTTTTATGGCGTTGACGGGACTCCGCATAAAGAGTTGGCGATGACGGGAGTCCGCATAACCGTGAGCGTTGACAAGAGTCCGCATAGTTATAATTGGCGATGACGGGAGTCCGCCTAGTAAATTTAGCATTGCCCGCTGTACCGTCACAAGCGCCGACAGAAGTCAGCAAAGTTGTTGTAAGTATTGACGGGACTCTCTACACGGGAGTCCATGCGTTAAATTTTCAGCGTTGACGGGAGTCCGCGAATTTTATTTGTTGGAAAGGCAAATGAATAAGATTTCTCTTTATTGATAACTTTTAGGAAAACAATATGTCGTCGAGCGGAACATATGTACGGGCGTCACCTGTGTAGGAAATTGAGGAAGGAGAGGAGTATACGGATGATCTGAGCTCGACTCAGCTTGGAGCTAACGAGGTGATTGAAACGGCTGATTTCGTCGATGAGTTTGCGGAAGAAGAAATTCGCGAGGACGAGGGAAATGTAGGTTCGGTTGAAAACACTCAAACATAACGGACGTGGAAGAAAAGAGCAACGCAGGGTCTGAGAACGTTAGTGACAGACTCGATCGGTTGGAAAGAGTAATGCTAGAGCTAGCCGATTCACTTGAAGGTAATTCGCGACAAGAGTCGACCAGACAGCACGGAATAGACCATGACGAATCAGGATGGGGATTCCCTGATGGAACAGCACCCCGTGTGGCTGGTTATTCAAGTATCCGTGTAGATGCAATACCACCTTTTCCGAAAGATGTTCCGGCGAATAAGCTGTAGGAAGCCTGGCAGCGATTTTTGGAAACCTTTGAGATTTACGTATCGCTGTCACAGCCACTTGATCCCGCAACTAGAGCGAAGTATCTGTTCGTGACCATGGAGTCAGACCTCCGACGGATTGTACGTGCTGCGAAGCTTCGTCCGAATCTTAATGATCCGGCCTGCTACTCGACAATCGTTAAGAACATCGATACGCATCTCAAGGCAATGATTGACACGTCTGCCGAACACGAAATGTTCACCTCTATGAAACAGGAAAAAGGAGAGTCGGCCGTTGCATTCCATGCGAGACTAACAGAGAAGGTTCAGCTTTGTGAGTATGCGCCTTCAGATCAAGAGCGATTTGTACTAGTCCAGTTTTTGAAAGGCATGGAGCTGGCGAAAACGTGTCGGACCCTTGGCTACGACACTAATTCCGTTGTATTAGCAGCAACTCGAGACGAGGCAATCGATGTGCAATCCAAGCAAGAACCACCGGACATCTTTGCAGTTGCCTACAAACGGTCAAGATCGGGACCAACACCAGGACCGGCTCGCAAGTACCCCCGTTCACAGGAATTCGAGACAAGCCACGGATCAACTCGTTCTAACTTTAAACCAGGACAAGGACGACGTTTTCGTTGTCACAGATGTAACCGGACAAGTCACGCTAGAGATACATGTTCAGCCTTGGGTCGAAAATGTCTCTCCTGTGGAATGGAGGGGCATTTTGCCACAGCTTGCCGTTCCAATCTACGCCGCACACGAGAATGAAAAAAAAAAAACGATTCAATGATAACGAAAAGGTATCATACATGGTTAAGGTATCATGTTCTTATGATTTTTTTTTTAGAGAAATAAATGACTCATCATTTCTCAATGAATTCCAACTGTGAAATGAGTGTACTTTTTTATATTCCACCCATCTCCTTTTCAGGAGATAAACTCAATTTTGTTTGACGATGTTTTGGTCCACTGCCGGGTGGGGAATTCGACACCTATCAACTTCTTGATTGACTCGGAGGCTGACCGTAATATAATTGGCGGTTCGGATTGGAATCTTCTAAACGAACAGTACTACCAAGGATTGGAGTCCACGGACGCTGCCCAAAACCAAGAATTGCGAGCATACGCTTTCTCAAGTCCCATGCAAATAAATAATGCCTTTAGTGCGAAAGTTAAAGTGGTTGGATCATCTAAACCGGTAGTACAAGTAAACTTCTTGGTCGTTAGTGAAGGTCGAAAGTCTTTACTAGGACGGTCAACGGCCGGAGAAATGCGGCTCTTGGAGGTCGGTTTATCCGTAAACAATTGTGATTCTGGTAATCGGAAAGTGTTTCCTAAGATGCCCGGCGTGATCGTCAAGTTCAGTGTCGACAGAACAATACCACCAGAGAAAAACGCCTACTACAATGTGCCGGCTGCTTATCGAGACGGTGCAAGACGGCGTTTGAAAGAGATGGAGGCACAAGGTATTATTGAGCGCGTTGTTGGTGCTCTTGGATGGATAAGCGGTATGTCCGCGGTCCCTAAGAGAAAAAACGACTTCAGATTAGTCGTTAATATGCGGTCGGCAAACAGGGCCCTAAAAAGGGAATACTATCGGCTATCGCTGATAGACGAACTGAAAATCGAGTTGCATGGAACCAAATTCTTTACGAAACTCGACCTTAGCAACGCTTACTATCATGTGGAGTTGTGTAAGGAATCTCGAGATTTGACAACATTCTTGAGCGAAGACGGAATGTATCGATTCACCCGATTAATGTTCGGTGTGAATTATGCCTCGGAGATCTTCCAGAGAGAAATGTGCCGCATTCTGGAAGGAGAATAGAACATTATCATCTACATCGATGATGTGCTTATCTTTGCCGATACACCAGAACAGCTTCGAGAGATCACTTCCCGGGTACTGCAAATTCTACGTAAAAACAACTTGACACTCAACAGTACGAAATTAATACGAGAAATCTCGTATAAAATTCCTTGGACATGACCTTGACGAGAACGGGTTTCATGTGGACGTAGCGAAAATCAAAGCTTACCTTGAGTAACAATGGAGACATACTCAAGAGGCATGTTACTCAAACGAA
Source organism: Wyeomyia smithii (assembly GCF_029784165.1). NCBI lineage: Eukaryota > Metazoa > Arthropoda > Insecta > Diptera > Culicidae > Wyeomyia > Wyeomyia smithii. Next base: position 121,989,655 of record NC_073694.1, read on the forward strand.
AAGGGTCGGAGAATGGCGTAACTTGGATGATGAAGCGACAACTGATAAAATTTCTGTTGATGCATACACGAAGGGAGCTAGTCGTCCAGTGAGACAAAAGGTTTCACCAGCATATCTACAGGATTATGTGAGGACTGTTGGAGACATTTGATTTAAATGAAGTTGTTAAGAAACGGAAGAGCAATAAAGAAAAAAATAATAATAATAAAACACAAGTTATGTTCATAACTGACAGCGTATTTAACAAAAATATGTTTTTTTTATATGGGAAAAGAAGGGAGATGTGTGCAGTACACCCCTGATTCCCTGAGATGTGAGACGTACCTATCCATAGGCTAATAGCACAACCCTGTTATACATGACACGCATCAGACTACGAGCATGAGCTTGGGTACGCTTGGGTCTGACTAGGCCTCTTTCGTGGAGGTGCAGGCCATAAAGCAAAGGACTGTGGGGAGTCTCCCAAGTGCATGGTATGTTCCGGGAAACGGGACGCCAAACACTTTATGGGAGGCCCCAGGTGCCCAGCCGGTAAGCCGGCTGCGAAACCACGGGCGTAAGGGTGACGCAACTGAACCTGAACCATTGCTTCGCGGCTCAGCAGCTGCTACACCAAGCAGCCACTGAGTCGTTGTCGGACATCGCCGTCATATCGGACCCCTACCGCATCCCTCCCGGAAACGGTAACTGGGTTGCGGATAAGTCCAGATTGGCGGCCATATGTACGACGAGCAAGTTCCCGGTTCAGGAGGTTGTCTCAACCTCAGAAGAAGGGTACGTAGTTGCTAAGGTGAACGGAGTGTTCTACTGCAGTTGCTATGCTCCGCCACGTTGGTCTACCGAAAGGTTCATCCAGATGGTCGACCTCCTATCCATGGAGCTAACGGGCCTAACGCCGTTGGTGGTGGCGGGCGACTTCAACGCTTGGGCTGTTGAGTGGGGAAGTTGCTTCACGAACCAGAGGGGCCAGATCCTGTTGGAGGCTTTTGCAAAGCTCAACCTAGATCTGGCCAACGTTGGGAACAAAAGTACATTTAGCAGAAATGGTGCGGAGTCGATCATCGACGTGACGTTCTCCAGCCCAGGACTGATCAAGAACTGGAGGGTAGACGATGGCTACACTAATAGCGACCACCAGGCGGTCTGTTTTAGTGTAGACAACAACAAGAGGGGGCAAGCGACGGGTAGAGCCAACACTCCGACCGTTCGCGGGTGGAAGACATCGCACTTTGATGCCGAGGTATTCGAAGAGGCAATGAGAAGGGAGCGCGAGGGGGGCAGTTGGCTTCGCCCGACTGCTGACCAACTAGTTGCTATGCTATCGCGGGCGTGCGACGCCACCATGCCTAGGACTCGCCAACCTAGGAATGGAAAGCCACCGGTTTACTGGTGGACGGACGCGATAGCCAACCTTCGCAGTGCGTGCCTCCGTGCAAGACGGAGGATGCAGCGTGCGCGAAACGAAGAAGAGAGGACAGAGCGCCGCGCAGCATTCAGTTCGGCAAGATCGATGCTAAAGAGTGCGATAAAGGCCAGCAAGAGGGCCTGCTTCGATAGGCTATGTGCGAGTGCCAATACAAATCCGTGGGGTGACGCCTACAGGATCGTAATGGCCAAGACTAAAGGCGCGCTGGCGCCTGCAGAGCGATCACCAGCGATGCTGGAGCGTATCATCGAGGGACTCTTTCCACGCCACGAGCCAAGTCCTTGGCCTCCGGCGGTCGAGTCTCACGTCCGACGTTCCAGTATCTCAGACATAGACCAGAGATGGTCGGCCAACCTGCCGAGCATCCAATCCGTGAGCGACGACAGCCGTGTCGAGGCAGGGGAGGAGGCAAGGGTTACGAATGAGGAACTCATCGTGATCGCCAAATCCCTAAAGGTGAGCAAGGCACCGGGACCGGATGGTATCCCTAACCTGGCGATCAGGCTGGCGATAAAAACGGCCCCCGGGCTGTTCAGGGCAGTCATGCAGAGGTGCCTGGATGACTGTCTCTTTCCGGACAGGTGGAAGCGGCAGAGACTGGTCTTATTGCCGAAGGCTGGGAAACCGCCAGGGGACCCATCGGCATATAGGCCTATCTGCCTGCTGGACACCGCGGGCAAGGTGCTTGAGAGGATCATCCTCAACAGACTGGTGAGGTACACGGAGGGTGTACACGGTCTGGCAAGTAACCAGTTCGGCTTCCGGAAGGGCAGGTCCACGCTGGACGCAATCTCTTCCGTCATCAAGACGGCGGAGGTAGCAATCCAGCGCAAGAGAAGGGGAATACGCTACTGCGCAATCGTCACGCTCGACGTGAAGAATGCGTTCAATAGTGCCAGTTGGGACTCCATAGCGCTCGCGCTCAGGAGCATCCATGTACCGGTGTCGCTGTACAAGATTCTGGAAAATTATTTCCAGAATCGAGTACTTGTTTACGACACAGAGGAGGGTCAGAAGTGCGTCCCAATTACCGCAGGAGTTCCGCAAGGTTCTATCCTGGGCCCGGTGTTGTGGAATGTCATGTATGACGGAGTGTTAAAACTCAAGTTCCCTGTAGGGGTTGTGATCGTCGGCTTTGCAGACGACATAACGCTGGAGGTTTACGGCGAGTCTATCGAGGAGGTCGAGTTGACGGCCGCGCACTGTATACGCAAGGTCGAGGACTGGATGCGCTCCAGGAAACTGGAGCTCGCGCATCATAAGACGGAGGTCATGGTTGTGAACAACCGTAAATCGGAGCAACAGGCGGTGGTCAGAGTCGGAGACTGCACCATCACCTCGAAGCGATCCCTGAAGCTCTTGGGGGTTATGGTGGACGACAAGCTCACGTTCGGGAGTCACGTCGACTATGCCTGTAAGAGGGCCTCATCGGCTATTGCAGCACTATCTCGTATGATGTCCAATAGCTCAGCGGTTTATGGCAGCAAGCGAAGACTTCTTGCCAGCGTGGTTTCGTCCATACTTAGGTATGGTGGGCCAGTGTGGTCCAGAGCGCTAGGTACTAACAGTTACCGTGGCAAACTGGAAAGTACCTACAGGCTCATGTGCCTGAGAGTTGCGAGTGCGTATCGTACGGTGTCATACGATGCAATATGTGTCTTGTCCGGCATGATGCCTATCAGCATCGCCATCAAGGAGGACAGAGAGTGTTTCGACCAACGTGACACAAGGGGCATACGAGGTACCAGAAGGTCATTCTCGATGCTCCGTTGGCAGAGGGAATGGTCTAATTCCACAAAGGGCAGATGGACGCACCGACTCATACCGGAGATATCCGGCTGGGTCGGGAGACGACATGGCGAAGTGAACTTCCACCTGACACAAATCCTGTCAGGCCATGGTTGTTTCAGGCAATATCTGCACAGGTTCGGACACGCGGTGTCCCCCATGTGTCCCGAGTGCGTGGAGGAGGAGGAGACTGCTGAGCACGTCTTCTTCGTATGCCCCCGTTTCGTAAGAGCGCGGAGCAACATGATGGCTGTGAGCGGGCCTGGCACTACTCCGGACAATCTAGTCCGGAGGATGTGCGACGACCCGGACATCTGGAACGCGGTCTGTGCGGCCGCCTCTCAGATTGTTCTGGAGCTGCAACGTGTGTGGCGGGTCAACCACCAACACGCCAGTGGTAGCTAATTACCAGTCTCCAGGTAGTTAGCTAGGAGGTTATAAGAGTAAAGAGGGTGCATCACGCACAAAAGCCACTTCCCGACGTAATACTTAACAGTCGTTCCGGGAAGACCAGGGCTGGAGACTGGAGGGGTTTTAGTGGGTCGGGACAGGGATAAGTAGGTGTCTGGGGGAGTGTAACTACCCCAGCATCTCTCCCCTAGTCTCATCCCCACACCCTGAGTTCTCTTCTCAGGTGTCTGTTTGCAGATTTCCCCGCCACCTTTAAAAAAAAAAAAAAAAAAAAAGGCCTCTTTCGTGGCAGAGCTGCATGCCACCACGGGTCGGCGCGTGGCGACCGCCGAGGTCACGTTATATGAGGGCGACCGCTGACAGTACCTAACAGCCCTGGACCAGCAGCGGGAGATTGCTTAGGGGTGGTGAGGGTCGGACACTGGGCCGTCGACTCCTCGTAAATGCCACAATTACCCGGAAGCATCTCTGACGGAGCGAGTAGTGCCGCTCCCATCAACCAAATGCACTCCCCCGTCCATTGGGGCCGACACCAGTAAGGTCCCAATTATGGCAACTGGCAGCGAACGAAACGGATTCGAGTCGGATACGCTAAGGAACCACGACCAAGGGCTGGCACCTGCATCGAGCTCCCTTAGTAAAGTCGCGTGACAGCGGCTTGAAACGGCGAGATGGTACCCGGTGCAGGGGTCTCCGTCCCGTAAAACCTGGCAGGCCTTCCAGTACGTTCCGCGTCCATTGCCTGGTGGGAATCAGGCAGAGAAGGATCAGATGGGGGGGAACTAGTCCTAGGACAAGATGCCCCTTTCCTGACTTACGCGGGCGGGGGCGTCATAGTGCTCATAAGGTACTACGGCGACCCCCCTTACCCATGGCCTCACTGCTTCGGCATAGATTACCATGGGACCATACAAGCGACTTCTCATCTATGGACAAGGATAGCGGCTGGAAGGGGGACCCTTTTAACTACAATGAGCTCACAAAAACAAAAAGAGACGGGTGCGGAGGGGTTACCAAATCCCTTCGCACGAGGTGGCATCCAGCGGTCTCCGCAGAAGAAGGCGGAGACGGATGCGGCGAAGTCTGGAGGTGGAAAAACGGCGAATCCGTCGGTGTCCACACCAGACATCTCGGTGGACGGTCCCTTGCTAGTCAAGGCCGTCGAAAGGTGCATGGACACGCGGCCAAGAGTGGCGGCGCTGTCTGAACAACTCGATGCCATAATCGAGTTCTCGGCGAACAGGCGAAACATCGCTGGCGACCTGAAGCAGAGCCTCCTCCTGCTTCGGAGCACCATTGATGAAGCCAGAAAGGAGCACGAAGAACTCGTAGCTCGGGTGAAGGCGGCCGAGAAAGCGGCCAGGACCGGGAGGGCGACTGCATCTAAAGAGGTGCAGACAGACGCCCCCTCGTTCGCGTCGGTCTGCTCCACGGGGCAGGTCGCTAAGCGAACGAGGCAGTCCCCGGGGGAAACGGCCCCCGGGAACACCAAGAAACGATTGGTCGTGCTACTCCCACGGGAACACACGCCAACCGGTTCAAGGTCCACCGCGGAAAAGGCACAGGTGGAGGCTACGGGCAATCCTTGGACTACCGTAGAGGGTAGGAAGCGTCGGGAAGGTGCGACGCGTCAGGATGGCGGAGCAGCCAGAGGACCAAAAAAGGTCAAAAAGGCGCGGAGTAGGGGTGATGCCCTCATACTCAAGACAGATGGGTCGAAGTACTCAGAAGTCTTGAAGAAGATGAGGGGGGAAACCCAGCTCAAGGATCTGGGGGTGGATGTGCGGAGTATCCGCCGATCTCGCACTGGCGAGATGATACTTGAGCTCCGGAAGGACGCCAAGAACAAGGAGGCTACCTACAAAACGGTAGCCGAAAAGGTCCTAGGGAAGGAGGTGCAAGTGCGGGCACTCACCTCAGAAGTGACTCTCCAGCTTAAAAACCTGGACGAAATCACTGAGGGGTGCGACATTGCACAAGCCCTTAAAGCGAAGTGCGGGGTGGAGGTGGCTAAGGAGTCAATCCGCCTCCGCAAAGGTCCGGCGGGGACCCAGGTAGCTACCTTCCGACTACCGTCGGCGGACGCTAACCTGGCCCTGAAAGAGGGCAAGTTGAAGGTCGGCTGGTCGGTATGTCCTCTGGGCATACTACAGCAACCAGACATTTGCTTCCGGTGCTTCGAGGGCGGACATAAGTCCTGGACCTGCAAGGGGCCCGATAGGAGCCAGCTGTGCAGGCGATGTGGAGGTGCAGGCCATAAAGCAAAGGACTGTGGGGAGTCTCCCAAGTGCATGGTATGTTCCGGGAAACGGGACGCCAAACACTTTATGGGAGGCCCCAGGTGCCCAGCCGGTAAGCCGGCTGCGAAACCACGGGCGTAAGGGTGACGCAACTGAACCTGAACCATTGCTTCGCGGCTCAGCAGCTGCTACACCAAGCAGCCACTGAGTCGTTGTCGGACATCGCCGTCATATCGGACCCCTACCGCATCCCTCCCGGAAACGGTAACTGGGTTGCGGATAAGTCCAGATTGGCGGCCATATGTACGACGAGCAAGTTCCCGGTTCAGGAGGTTGTCTCAACCTCAGAAGAAGGGTACGTAGTTGCTAAGGTGAACGGAGTGTTCTACTGCAGTTGCTATGATCCGCCACGTTGGTCTACCGAAAGGTTCATCCAGATGGTCGACCTCCTATCCATGGAGCTAACGGGCCTAACGCCGTTGGTGGTGGCGGGCGACTTCAACGCTTGGGCTGTTGAGTGGGGAAGTTGCTTCACGAACCAGAGGGGCCAGATCCTGTTGGAGGCTTTTGCAAAGCTCAACCTAGATCTGGCCAACGTTGGGAACAAAAGTACATTTAGCAGAAATGGTGCGGAGTCGATCATCGACGTGACGTTCTCCAGCCCAGGACTGATCAAGAACTGGAGGGTAGACGATGGCTACACTAATAGCGACCACCAGGCGGTCTGTTTTAGTGTAGACAACAACGAGAGGGGGCAAGCGACGGGTAGAGCCAACACTCCGACCGTTCGCGGGTGGAAGACATCGCACTTTGATGCCGAGGTATTCGAAGAGGCAATGAGAAGGGAGCGCGAGGGGGGCAGTTGGCTTCGCCCGACTGCTGACCAACTAGTTGCTATGCTATCGCGGGCGTGCGACGCCACCATGCCTAGGACTCGCCAACCTAGGAATGGAAAGCCACCGGTTTACTGGTGGACGGACGCGATAGCCAACCTTCGCAGTGCGTGCCTCCGTGCAAGACGGAGGATGCAGCGTGCGCGAAACGAAGAAGAGAGGACAGAGCGCCGCGCAGCATTCAGTTCGGCAAGATCGATGCTAAAGAGTGCGATAAAGGCCAGCAAGAGGGCCTGCTTCGATAGGCTATGTGCGAGTGCCAATACAAATCCGTGGGGTGACGCCTACAGGATCGTAATGGCCAAGACTAAAGGCGCGCTGGCGCCTGCAGAGCGATCACCAGCGATGCTGGAGCGTATCATCGAGGGACTCTTTCCACGCCACGAGCCAAGTCCTTGGCCTCCGGCGGTCGAGTCTCACGTCCGACGTTCCAGTATCTCAGACATAGACCAGAGATGGTCGGCCAACCTGCCGAGCATCCAATCCGTGAGCGACGACAGCCGTGTCGAGGCAGGGGAGGAGGCAAGGGTTACGAATGAGGAACTCATCGTGATCGCCAAATCCCTAAAGGTGAGCAAGGCACCGGGACCGGCTGGTATCCCTAACCTGGCGATCAGGCTGGCGATAAAAACGGCCCCCGGGCTGTTCAGGGCAGTCATGCAGAGGTGCCTGGATGACTGTCTCTTTCCGGACAGGTGGAAGCGGCAGAGACTGGTCTTATTGCCGAAGGCTGGGAAACCGCCAGGGGACCCATCGGCATATAGGCCTATCTGCCTGCTGGACACCGCGGGCAAGGTGCTTGAGAGGATCATCCTCAACAGACTGGTGAGGTACACGGAGGGTGTACACGGTCTGGCAAGTAACCAGTTCGGCTTCCGGAAGGGCAGGTCCACGCTGGACGCAATCTCTTCCGTCATCAAGACGGCGGAGGTAGCAATCCAGCGCAAGAGAAGGGGAATACGCTACTGCGCAATCGTCACGCTCGACGTGAAGAATGCGTTCAATAGTGCCAGTTGGGACTCCATAGCGCTCGCGCTCAGGAGCATCCATGTACCGGTGTCGCTGTACAAGATTCTGGAAAATTATTTCCAGAATCGAGTACTTGTTTACGACACAGAGGAGGGTCAGAAGTGCGTCCCAATTACCGCAGGAGTTCCGCAAGGTTCTATCCTGGGCCCGGTGTTGTGGAATGTCATGTATGACGGAGTGTTAAAACTCAAGTTCCCTGTAGGGGTTGTGATCGTCGGCTTTGCAGACGACATAACGCTGGAGGTTTACGGCGAGTCTATCGAGGAGGTCGAGTTGACGGCCGCGCACTGTATACGCAAGGTCGAGGACTGGATGCGCTCCAGGAAACTGGAGCTCGCGCATCATAAGACGGAGGTCATGGTTGTGAACAACCGTAAATCGGAGCAACAGGCGGTGGTCAGAGTCGGAGACTGCACCATCACCTCGAAGCGATCCCTGAAGCTCTTGGGGGTTATGGTGGACGACAAGCTCACGTTCGGGAGTCACGTCGACTATGCCTGTAAGAGGGCCTCATCGGCTATTGCAGCACTATCTCGTATGATGTCCAATAGCTCAGCGGTTTATGGCAGCAAGCGAAGACTTCTTGCCAGCGTGGTTTCGTCCATACTTAGGTATGGTGGGCCAGTGTGGTCCAGAGCGCTAGGTACTAACAGTTACCGTGGCAAACTGGAAAGTACCTACAGGCTCATGTGCCTGAGAGTTGCGAGTGCGTATCGTACGGTGTCATACGATGCAATATGTGTCTTGTCCGGCATGATGCCTATCAGCATCGCCATCAAGGAGGACAGAGAGTGTTTCGACCAACGTGACACAAGGGGCATACGAGGTACCAGAAGGTCATTCTCGATGCTCCGTTGGCAGAGGGAATGGTCTAATTCCACAAAGGGCAGATGGACGCACCGACTCATACCGGAGATATCCGGCTGGGTCGGGAGACGACATGGCGAAGTGAACTTCCACCTGACACAAATCCTGTCAGGCCATGGTTGTTTCAGGCAATATCTGCACAGGTTCGGACACGCGGTGTCCCCCATGTGTCCCGAGTGCGTGGAGGAGGAGGAGACTGCTGAGCACGTCTTCTTCGTATGCCCCCGTTTCGTAAGAGCGCGGAGCAACATGATGGCTGTGAGCGGGCCTGGCACTACTCCGGACAATCTAGTCCGGAGGATGTGCGACGACCCGGACATCTGGAACGCGGTCTGTGCGGCCGCCTCTCAGATTGTTCTGGAGCTGCAACGTGTGTGGCGGGTCAACCACCAACACGCCAGTGGTAGCTAATTACCAGTCTCCAGGTAGTTAGCTAGGAGGTTATAAGAGTAAAGAGGGTGCATCACGCACAAAAGCCACTTCCCGACGTAATACTTAACAGTCGTTCCGGGAAGACCAGGGCTGGAGACTGGAGGGGTTTTAGTGGGTCGGGACAGGGATAAGTAGGTGTCTGGGGGAGTGTAACTACCCCAGCATCTCTCCCCTAGTCTCATCCCCACACCCTGAGTTCTCTTCTCAGGTGTCTGTTTGCAGATTTCCCCGCCACCTTTAAAAAAAAAAAAAAAAAAAAAAAAAAAAAAAAAAAAGGCCTCTTTCGTGCTTTGACCGTCGGACTGTGTGGACGCATTCACAAGGTGAGTAGCGGCGTAGATCTGCCGCTGGAGGCTTTCGGCAGAGCTACACAGGTACCAAGATAGATCATTAAATGCTTTGAAAAGGTCATAAATGATCTGGTTACGCACACTCTAACTTTTGCGTGTAGATTAGTTGAGAGAATTCGTTATCGATCTTGTTTTTGGCACATTTTGCATGTTGTAGGATAAGTACAACGATACACCGTACCCCAGTGCTGAGTCGAAAAAATTTCTAGCTCGAAAAGATCCTTGACCCGATCAGGAATCGAGAACCCGACATCACAACCGTGTGGGAGAGCGAGCCGACCGACATCGCTAACCACAGAACCACGGGGAGTCTTGTGTAATCTCTGATAAAAAGCATTACTGTATCGATCGCAAATGTATCGATCCGTTTCATAGTATCAGAATCGAGAACTTTAGTCGGATGTATTTTTTTAGTAAATGTCGAGTGATGTTAAATTCATATATCCATTGATTTTTCATGTTTATTATTTTTTCTTGGTGCTCCACTGCATTGATCTTTTTACCAGTTTCCAAATATCGATAAAGAAGTAACGCACTTTTACGATATCAATGCTAAATTACTCAATACTTTTGTATCGAGTATCGACATAAGTCTCACCATTGCTCAACGAACGATAACCTGAGTGTAAAAATGTTAGATATAATTGAAAATGAAACGTGCCGTGTTTCTGTGGAACTCTTGCTACAAACCGGAAACTCCTACGAACTCGAAAGTAAATTTGGTTGTCACTGACCTAGTGACACAGATGATGAAGAGAAAAGCAACAAATAGGAACGAACTAGATGTCTATCTAGGAGAGGAAGCAATCGTTTTACCACGTGATAAGTCTGTGGAAAGTGAGTTACAATATACATAATTTTTGTTTCATTTATGGTATTATTGATTTATTTTTATCATTCAAGACAATTTTGCAAGATTTCCGAGCCTGTCGTTAATGGCAAGAGACGTTCTGTGTGTTTCTGCGTCGGGTGTTCCACTCGAAAACAAATTTTCTTCGGTACGGGACGTCGTCGCAGCACGCAGAAACAGACTCCGGCAGCCACTAAAATATTGGCTCAAATAAATGTTATAGCTAGGAAAATTGTAGAACCAGCCTTTTTTGTTATTACACTCCAAACTTTTCAATTGGAAAAAAAAAATATTTAAAAAAATAGAAAAACAAATTGCAAAATTTAGTTTGTATTGTTCTGATTTAGTCAAACACTTTCCAACATGCATAAAAGTCTTTATGATAATTTTTCACTGAAATAACGCTCTCGAAAAAACTAGCAACTTTTGTTCCCGGACTTCGGACCAGAACCGGAACGAAGCCAATAGGACCGGACCGGAACGCGGACCCAACGTTTTCGTTCCAATGTCGAACACTACTCTCAATAATAAATTTTGATGAAAAAGAAGCCCAAGATAGATTTTCCTCACGCTGCAATGATCAAATAGTATATTAAACTAAAATAGAACAGAAATTACCCAATTTAGCCAAATTATCTATACAACTCCATGCAACTTGCAAAGATAACACGTCACAGCCTCGCTGCCCTACATATTGTCGCCAATGGCAAGCTCTGCTGAGAGGCAGAAGCAGAGAGAGCGGCAACTGTAATCATGGACAGGGATGCCACATATACCGTTTTTTCTGTATTTTACAGATTTTTGAACTGAAAAAGCAATACAGAATCTGTATTACAGAATTACAGAATATTGCCAAAAATACAGATTTTACAGATTTTTTTATTAGGCCGTTACAAATTTTATTTTCATTTTATGTCAACCCCCCCCCTCCCTTCAAAAATCTTGAATATTGGAAGGGGAAGAAAAAAAGCTCAAACCGTTTTGTTCATTTTATTAGTTTTCAGACAGCATAAATGTTTTATTTAGCAACAAACAAGTCCAGTGACAGCGAGAGTGTTGTTTTTCAACATTTATTCGAGTGCAAGTTACAAACGTCATAACTTGCACACAAACTTTGATTAAAGATATTTCCTTTTTTTTCGTCTCGGTGTTTTTATTTTTTGCCACCCCCTTTGCTAACTTTGATAACCTTGGACATAAAAAGAATTCGAAATTTGTATCAGCCTTATACCAATGAACTGAAATAAATTTCAAAAGTAGAATTCGATTCGATTTTCAAAGTTTTGTAAAAAAAGAAAGAAGCCCGAAAACGAACGTTTCGAAATGTTTGTCAGGGTTTCTATTCAAAATTCGAAAAACAAATTGCAAAAAGGTGCGATTTCACCGATCCTGTTATAAAAATGGCAGCTTTAAGTAATATTAAATCGTTCGTGAAATTGGAAAATTTAAATGATGCGACAATTCCCCAAATTCGTAACAATAACTGACTGACAAGGGCTGTCTAACGAATTTCGCACGCTTGTAAAAACTTTTTGACCGGAAGATTCATTGAAACAAATGACTTAACTTGGTATGAGCTGTTGAACACCATTAGGCGGGATGGTAATTTCAAGTTTCTATTACAGATCATTTGTGAGAATTTTTTATATGTATCCACACTCTTCGGCTTGTTTAGAACGCATACTTTTAATATATAATTGAAACCAGAAATTGCATGACCCCTAGCTAATGATCTCAATTTTAAAAGCTGAAAGCTACGTTGCAGACCAAGGAGGAGATACTAATATTAAATTAACGAAAACTTTAAAAAATAAATTTAACGAAACCCTGTTCACGTAGAGAAGAATGAATTCGTTTAAATATGTTCTGCAAGTATTTTTTTTTCAATTCGAGATTCTGAGTTTGCTCGATACAGATTTTTAATACAGATTTTTTGGCCCGAGATACAGATATACAGATATTTTCAAAGAAAAATACAGATATAAATGTGGCAACCCTGATCATGGAAACGGTTTGTTTGTGCTCGGGTGCGAGCGTGCTTGACTCACTGAATGCTGCTTCGGTGTCTAAGATAAGTGCATCCATTTACAGATATGTTTATTTCAACTGCTGGTAGCTTTCACTTACATGAATCAAATACTTATTTTTTAGTATCCGCGTGTGTGTTTTATCCCACTATTTCTTGGGCTGATTGTGTGCTGAGGCTAGACGGCGCAAAGCGCAGCGTGTTTATATATTTTCTCATTGTTGATATTCATATTTCTTACCTGAGAAAAGACGCGTACCGCACAACTTGTTTGTCTGTTTCGCGATATTTTTGAAATGCTAAAATCATGGGCGCAACTACGGGGGGCTAGGGGGGGCGTCAGCCCCCCCTGGAACGTGTTTAGCCCCCCCCTAGAATTTCCCAGAGAATGATTGTATTCAATATATATACATCCCATACTACTTAGCAGAGCATCAAAATCCACACAAATTGAGATGTCGTCATTCATTGGCTAAGAACTAGTTCTGCACCCAGGATCGATTCTCAACCCTTGCTCTCTTACTCACCTTACCAGTCAGACGAGAGCTGTAGTAACTCGTGCTGTATCAAGTAGTCGCCAGTTTACTCGGTTTTGGGCTGTGTTTCACCAGTTCCCCAGACGTCTCATCACTCGCAAGTCTCTTTCAATCTGGTCGAGCCATCATGCACGCTGCGCCCCTTAATTTCTTGTGCCGGTAGGGTTGCTGAAGAGAAGTGATTTCACATGGTTGTCGTCCGGCATTCTTACGATGTGACCGGCCCACCGCAACCTAATGTCTTTCGCCAGGTGTGCAATGGGGTTCTCTCCAAGCAGCGCTTGTAGCTCATGGTTCATGCGCTGTAGCCATTATCCGTCGTCCGCTTGTGCTTCACCGTAGATAGTCACCTTCTGTTCGCCGATAGGCACCTTCTGTTCGAAAATATCAAAAGGACTTCCGTAGAGGACTACCGGTTATCAGGGTTTTGTAGTTTTTTGTATCGAAGTGGTCATGTGCGATTATCACCGTGATTGGTGCGTACGTTTGTAATGTCTGAGAAGAACGGGCCGTCGTTGAGAACGTGGTCAATTTGTTTTGCTGTACGTTGGTCGAGGTAAGAAGGGACTTTGGACTGCTAATCCGCGGGAAGCTGCGAAGTTGGTGCATAGCAGGCTGTGCGGGCCGATAACCGGCTTATATAAGTCTATCCTTCCGTTCATGTCCCCAACGACGATCTTGATATCTCTACGCGAGCAGCTATCGTAGAGTTTCTCCAGCTGTGCGTAGAACGCTTCTTTCCCTGTATCAGGTCTTCCTTCGTGAGGGCAGTGCACATTGGGAATAGTGTAGTTGTGGAACCGGCCTTTAATTCTCAACAAACACAACCTGTCGCTGATTGCCTGCCGCTTTGGTGGTACTGTGCCTCGCGGCCACAAATCCACCGTACCTTCTCTCCTTTCAGGTAAAGCTCCTGGAGCGCAACGATGTCGAAGTGGCGGGGTTCTAGCTGATCTAGCAGAATCCGGTCGACATCCGGGTCATTAAGCGATCTACTGTTACATGTACTGAGCTTCTAATCGTCGTCCTTATTTCGTCGGCTGGGTCATTGCCGATTGTTCCGGTTCGTTTTGAATTCTTGATTCTCCGTAGTATGTTTATTTCAGTATGCTGCCTTACTAGGGCTGCGATGCCTAGTCTTGCGACGGAGCTGCCGCCATGGATGTAGCCGGCGAGACACCGCATTTCATAGTTCAACCGTCCGGTCCGGATCAATCGCTGTTTGAGCCGCCCCTAGCCTGTGGGGTAGACGCGCAGACAACCTTGCTCGTATCCCAGTCGGTAACACGTGGAGGTAGGAATAGGGCATTATGCCTTGAACCACAGTGGGGTCTATTTTATTCTAACTAGTACGGGTGAACTGTTAAAAAGCACTGCCCAGCCGTTTACCAAATCTAGCTCTCCTCAATATCGAATCATTGTTGCTAAAAGAGCTTGGCGTTGACGATGTGTTCAAGATATTCAGTACATCTTCGGAGATTCTATCCCGAAGTGATTTTTTCTGCTTTTACGATACTATTTTAAGCGTCATTAAAAAAGCATATTCAAACTCTTTTTTCTCTTTTTTAAAATGACATACATGAAAACTAGCCCCCCCTAGAAATTTTCCTTAGTTGCGCCCATGGCTAAATTGTTTTGAAATTGAAATTTGTGCGATTACTTTGTTTCGATATTCATTGTTTTTTCTTTGCTGTTTATGACTTCTCTGGCTTTTGAATGATTATTTTTAGCTCCAAGCTTAATTTTTGCTATATATTCATAGACGCAACACAATTAATTTAGGACGTTTTGGTTTTAGGTGTGTGTGTCTCCTTTTTCCTAAATTTATCTTCTTATCTTTTATTAGGTATTTTTTTGCGTTAACGATTGATATCATGGATGCGACCGTACCCGCGTTTAAAAATAATTTACTTTTTAAAACTCGCATTCGAATATAAGTCACATGTCAAATGTGATGAAGAAAGCAACTGGATACCGTATAGTGGCCGCTTCAAATAACGTTATCGCGATGTATATTAAATGTTCACAGTATTGTTTTTTATTATCAAATATTTCAACTTTACTGATTCTAAAATAACAAAAAAAAAAAAGAAAAATAGGGTTTGTTTTAAGTACCTACAGTGATTAATCGTTTAAGTTCGGTTTGCTGTGACTGGTGATCTGGAAATTCGTATCGCGTAGCTTACTCTCACAGGACATAAAATCGGTGCCTGCGAATCAGATCGTTGATTCGCGCTTAGCTTTTGAATCTGATGATTTAATAATTGGTTTAAAAAATAATTCTTCGCGCGCGGGATTTGAACATATCTGATCGTATTGCCTACCATGGCGAATCCTGATCTTTCCTACCCCATCATACTAACACAAATACCCTTCCTGTGACATCCAGAGAGATGCAGAGGTGAACTCAGTCTCATAACAATGCTTGTCGAATCAACAATCCTCTTCCTATTTTTCTGTATGACTGTAAGGACGTGGCCGGCGCCGTTATTGATCTTTTAAAAGTGAGAGTTACTGAATTGTTGTACATTGAAGACGTTATACCCAAAAACTATCTATGTGGTTCTCTGTGCAACTTCACTAGCTCATGTCAATCACGGAGGTGCAACTAAGATATGTACGGTCGTCGATACTCATGCCATGCTCTTTAGAATGTTTCTTTCTATAACGTGATTTCACATGTTAATAGATAACGAACCAAGTTTTAATTTGATTCCAATAAAATTCAATAGCAACTTATGGGGCAACGAGACCATTCATTTGACACTAATTCTGTGAAAATCGGTTTAGTTATCTCTGAGAAATATGAGTGAGTTTTTACAGCCTCTTGATGACATTTCTGTACATAACTTTTGAACCATATGTTCAATCATTACGCAATTTATAAGTTAAGGGTTTTGGAGACAGCCCATCCATTTGACACCAATATTATTGAAATCGGTTGTGTGGTTTCTGAGATATTGATGTTTCGTGGTTTTTACATTTTGATACAAAACCTCTAAACTAGAAATCCGATTAAAATGAATTTCAATAGCAACCTATGGCGCAACTAGTGATGTCCGATTACATCTCGAGTTAATCGATTATCTGTAAAAATAACCGAATAATTTTTAATCGATTAAGCGAAGCACCGATTATTAGATAATCGATTAGATGACCTCGATTAATGTCCGATTGGTGAAAGAATTTATGCAAGAAAACTAGTAAAACAATAAGAGCCAAGTGAAGAGCTCAGGTACTTTTACAATTTACGTTGATCAAACACCTACCATTCGATTTCTGAGACTTTTATACTCAAAATAAGATATAATTTGACTACCACTTTAAGATATTAGCGAATTTCCATTAATACTCAGAAATAATCGATATTATTTTGCTTTGTGAAATATACTAAAACTATGCCAAAACCGGTTTCGTAGAATCACCGTTTTGAGCTCAGTTTTTGTCCGATTTAGGACCTGTTTTTTTTTCAAAAGATGGGTAAAACGATGCTAATATGTGGACAAACTCTTAGAATTTTGATATTTGGCCTCAAAACAAAATGGCGTCGAAAAAAACACAAAAATTACCGGATTCTCAAACAATTCAAAATGGCGCCATTGTTACCCCTTAAGTTGCAATATGTTCAAACTCAGGGAAATTTATTTTCGCATCATCAAATCATACATAGGAGCCAAGGCAAAAAAATTGTTGCACTGTGAACATCGATGAAACATAATTAATTGTACAAGCTTTTCACTCCTCCGTGAAATGTGTTAATAATGAAAAGTGCACGTCGCGTTACGAAGAATTCCTAAATGCTTCGACGTTCTTCAATTTTGGAAAGCGCCAACTCAATTGATTAATTCGATTAATCCATAACTTTATGTCGATTAATCGAAGTCGATTACTTGCCGCCGGGAAAATAATTGATGAGGTAATAATCGATTAGTTGAAAAAATCGGACATCACTAGGCGCAACTAGACCTTTCATTTGCAATTAATTTCATGAAAATTGTTCCAGCCATTTCTGAGAAAACTGAGTGAGAAAGAAAAGTTGCACACACACATGCATACAGAAAATGCTCAGTCGTCGAACTGAGTCGAGTGGTATAAGCCATTCGGCCATTGGGAATACGTTTATACCTGTGGTTATGCCAGCGATTGGTATATCTTTCTAGGAGAAAGACAAAAACATTCGTGTATGGGGAACAAGACGGCAACGTTATACCATACACTGTCATACACTGTCACAGAGGGCCGCTCTCGAATGCCTTCAGAAAACTGTCATCGCTCGGTACATTTTTTCCCCTGATCGACACACTTAGAGTCCAGAATACCTGTTCATTAACGTACCCTGCCCAGAGACAGAAAAAGTTAAGTCCGGAAAGTGAAAAAAAAGTTACAGGGCAAAAAGTGTAGTCCGAAATGTGAAAAAAAAAGTTATAGGGCAAAAAGTGTAATCCGAGTGTAGCTACACCGCGAAAACGAATTCGACATTACTGTTTCGACAACTGTATAACAGGCTGTCCCAAAAAAAATCGATGTTGAAAAAGTCAAGGTGCTCAGCCCTAAATTGAGAGATAATGTTATTTATAGCATTTTTGTAGAACATTTCGACTTTCTAAAAAATCGTTTTCAGGTTGCCCAAACGTGATTTATGAAAAAATGACTTTTTCAAGCTACAAAACCACTCTTATGCACTTTTTTCGAATTTGTTCGATTCCTAAGTTTTTCCATATATTTTTTTATTTTTGTGGGATTGTTTTAGAATATTTTGCATGGTTTGGTTCAGCATCACATTCAATTGTTTGACAGAGCCCATTGAACATCACAAAAAAGTGAATTCTTCTTAAAATTTTCAGATAAAACCCTTCAAAACACATATAAAAAAAATTTTTGATCGAGAACTGAAATTTTTATCGCAAAGCGGGATTCAAGACGAAAATTTTCATGAAAAAAGATCCTTGATATCTTATCGGGGGACTGAGATATTGGCGTTTTTACATGTGATGGCAAACTATGAATTTTCTCAAAAATGCCACTAACGCTCAAAATCTCCATTGCACAGTATTTTTTGCCGTTTGTGCGTATAATTTCCTAAATAGTGATTCAAATATTAATTATAGCCATAAGGTATGTTCGGAAAAGTTTCAGCATATTCAAAAATGCATCTTTTAACGTAGAAAGATGGGTGATCAATCTACCAATGAGTGAGATAAAAAATTTACTTTTTAATCAGAATAAGATAGACACAAGGTGTCTTCGACAAAGTTTTGGGTTATCTTGAAACAAGAAACTTTACCGAAGACATCATGTTTCTATCTCTTACATATTACGAGCAACATTGAGTTTTCTATTAGAAGGCACTAAAAATTTTCGTTTTCGTTTTAACTTTTTTCGTAGATTTTTCCGAATTTTTAAACCTTCTACTAAGTTATCAGCCATCTAAAATTGCATTTGTTTTCTGAACATTGTTATTTTTTATCTCACAAAATAAAAAAGTTATTTAACATATTTGTTAAAATGCATAGTTCTCCATCACATAGAAAAATGCCAATATCTCAGTTCCCCGATAAGATATCAAGTATCTTTTTTCATGTAAATTTTCGTCGTAATTCCCGCTTTGCAATGAAAATTTCAGTTCTTGATCAAAAATTTGTTTTATTTGTTTTTTTTTCTTCATCTATAATTTATTTGACACGGCACAAATACAATTTAATGTTTAACGGCGCCAATTATATCTGGTAGCTTACTTTCTAAAGTATCTTAATAACTAAAAGCAAATTTTTTATCCTCGCTGCCGACTACGAGCTGAAACTAAATCTAACTTAAAGCTAGAATGTTTTGCATTAAAAGCACTGATTTGTTGTTTGATGGTTTTCCATCGCCATAGGTAAGCAGCATATTGAATATGTTCCGCTGCTGGGCCAAGATATTACGGACTGGCATATTGGGTTGTCTCCCTCGGGGCCTGAGAGTATCGTGCGGGTCTAGTTGCTGTTTCCGGATCCGGGGTCTTATCGTGTTCTTGTCGTTTGGTTGGATGCAGGCGGAAGGGAATAGGATTAAACTGGGGCGTGGATGGATTTCAGGAAAACGTATATAAGGGACATGTAGGATAGGTCACGGCTCGCCAAGACATCACGAACAGGAACAGCCGGCTGCCTACTTTCGGCCTGCAAGGAAGCTATTAATTTAGATCTGGCGTCACGGTGTACAGGGCATGACCAAACCACATGCTCTATGTCATGATAACCTTCACCACAGGCACAGATACCACTTTCCCCGAGCCCAACACGACGGAGATGCGCGTCAAATCTATAGTGATTGGACATAAGCCGGGACATCACGCAAATGAAATCCCGACCTACATCCAACCCCTTGAACCACGGGTTCGTCGATACTTTGGGGATTATAGAATGTAACCACCTTCCCAATTCCCCTCTGGTCCAAGCATTTTGCCAACTGATGATCGTATTCTGACGTACAAGTGCGAAAAATTTATTAAAGGCAATTGGTCTTTTATAAATATCACCGTTTGTTGCGCCCACCTTAGCCAAAGAGTCCGCTTTCTCATTGCCCGGTATCGAGCAGTGAGAAGGGACCCACGCTAAGGTAATCTGAAACGATTTTTCGGATAAAGCACTCAGATGTTCCCGTATTTTCCCCAGAAAATACGGAGAGTGCTTAACATCTTTCATCGATCGGAGAGCCTCAATGGAACTGAGACTGTCCGTAAAGATGAAACAATGGTCCGTGGATCTGATTTCGATAATCCCTAGGGTGTACTGAATTGCAGCTAATTCTGCGACGTAAACAGAAGCAGGATTATCGAGCTTATGGGATACGGTTAAATTGTTATTGGACATACCGAAGCCAGTGGACCCATCAAGAAGTTCCGTCAGTGTAGAACATATTGTTGCAGTTGATGTTTCGATATTTATTGGAAAAAAATTTGGGGATCTGCTGCACGCGTAAATGATCCGGGATTCCACGAGTTTCTTCTATCATGGATGTATCGGAAAACACAGTAGAATCAGAAGTATTTGATAAGTCGACACGATTTGGAATATTCGAAGAAGGGTTAATATTTTGGGATATGTTATTGAAATACAATGTCATAAAACGGGTTTGAGAATTAAGTTCGATTAACCTTTCAAAATTTTCAATCACGGGACGGTTCAAGACCTCACATTTGATAAGAATACGAGAAGACAGGCTCCAGAAGCGGTTTTTCAATGGTAGTACTCCAGCTAAGACCTCCAAACTCATCGTATGGGTCGACTGCATGCAACCTAAGGCGATACGCAAACAACGATATTGTATACGCTCCAGTTTGATCAAATGTGTGTTTGCTGCGGAACGGAAGCAGAAACACCCGTATTCAATAACAGACAATATCGTTGTTTGGTAAAGCCTTATAAGGTCTCCTGGATGGGCTCCCCACCATTGTCCGGTTATTGTACGAAGAAAATTCACTCTTTGTTGACATTTTTTCATCAGATACCTCACGTGACAACCCCAGGTGCCTTTAGAGTCGAACCAGACACCAAGATATTTGTGTACCAAAACCTGAGAAATCGTTTTACCCATTAATTGTGTTTGAAGCTGAGCAGGATCATGCTTCCTAGAAAAAACTACTATCTCAGTCTTCTCCGGAGAGAATTCGATACCTAGCTGTAAAGCCCAAGCAGACAAATTGTCCAAGGTATCTTGCAATGGTCCTTGCAAATCGGCAGCTTTGGCTCCTGTAACAGAGATTACACTGTCGTCTGCAAGTTGTCTTATCGTGCATGAATTTGCCAGACATTCGTCGATGTCATTTACATAAAAGTTGTAAAGAAGGGGGCTTAAACATGAGCCCTGGGGAAGACCCATGTATCTAATGCGAAAAGTTGCCAAATCGCTGTGCGTAAAAAGCATGTGCTTTTCGGACAACAAATTGTGCAAAAAATTGTTTAAAATTGGAGAAAATCCTTGTCGGTGAAGTTTACCCGAAAGAATGTCAATAGAAACGAAATCAAAAGCCCCCTTAATGTCCAAGAACGCAGACGCCATTTGTTATTTGCGAGCATACGTCAGCTGAATATCTGTTGAAAGCGACGCAAGACAATCATTCGTCCCTTTGGCACGGCGGAAGCCAAATTGAGTTTCTGATAGTAGACCATTTGATTCGACCCAGTGGTCTAAACGACGGAGTATCATTTTTTCCATCAATTTCCGGATACAGGATAACATTGCAATCGGCCTATAAGAGTTGTGATCAGAAGCTGGTTTCCCTGGTTTTTGGATGGCGATCACCTTCACTTGCCTCCAATCCTGCGGTACAATGTTTTGCTCCAGGAACTTATTGAACAAGTTCAACAAGCGCCTCTTGGCATTGCCGGGTAGATTCTTCAACAAGTTGAATTTGATTCTATCTAACCCAGGCGCGTTATTGTTACAGGACAGGAGGGCAACTGAAAATTCTGCCATCGTAAAAGGTGATTCTATCGCGTCGTGACCCGGAGACGTATCGCGAACAAAGTTTTGCGCAGGAACACAGTCCGGACATACTTTCCTGGCAAAATCAAATATCCACCGACTTGAAGACTCCTCGCTTTCGTTGACCGTTACGCGATTCCGCATTCTTCGGGCTGTGTTCCAAAGAGTGCTCATCGGTGTCTCCCTCGACGTCTCGTTCACGAACCGACGCCAATATCCGCGTTTCTTTGCTTTAGCCAAGCTTTTAAGCTTGGTGTCAAGCTCCGAATACCGTATATAGTCGCCAGGTATACCTCTCTTCTGGAAGGCCAAAAACGCGTCGGATCTTTGCGTGTAGACATCGGAGCACTCTGGGTCCCACCACGGAGTGGGAGGCCGTTCTTTAATCGTTACGCCAGGATATTTCTTCGTTTGGGCTTGCAACGCGGCGTCGAGAATCAAGCCCGCGAGAAGGTTGTATTCTTCAAGTGGTAGATGATGTTCGATCGAATCGACCGCTTTTGAAATCATTTTCTCGTATAACTTCCAATCGACATTCCGTGTGAGGTCATACGGAATGTCAATTGGTCGCATGCGAGTTGACCCGTTATTAATTGAAATAAGAATAGGAAAATGGTCGCTACCGTGAGGATCGAGGATTACCTTCCATGTGCAATCCAACCGTAGCGACGTCGAACATAAGGATAGATCCAAAGCGCTTGGGCGCGCTGGAGGTTTCGGGATACGTGTCATTTCACCGTTGTTTAAAATAGTAATGTCGAAGTCATCGCAAAGGTTATAGATTAAAGAGGAGCGGTTATCATTGTAAGGGGAACCCCAAGCCACGCCATGAGAGTTGAAGTCTCCCAAAATCAAACGTGGCGAGGGAAGAAGTTCTATTAAATCAAAGAGCAGCCGTTGCCCAACCTGTGCTCTGGAAGGAATATATATTGAGGCAATACAAAGCTCTTTACCTTGTATTGTCATTTGACATGCGACAACTTCGATGCCTGGAATCGAGGGGAGGTTAATACGATAGAAAGGTTAGCACTTTTTAATCCCTAAAAGTACTCCTCCATATGGGGTGTCTCGATCAAGGCGAATAATATTAAAATCATGAAAGTTGAGATCAATATTTGAAGTAAGCCAAGTTTCACAAAGGGAAAATGCATCGCATTTGTTTTTATTTATCAAAACTTTAAACGAATCAATTTTTGGTAAAATACTTCTACAATTCCACTGTAAGACAGAGATAGAATCCTTCATATACGCAGTTGAACTAGGCATCGAAGGATACAATCGCTGCAAGGAGGGGCCATTGGGCAGTCAACTGCTTCAAAAATGATCTAACTGTTGGGAGGAATGCTGTAAAAAAAATTTTAATTGGATCGGGTACATTGAAAGTTTCTAAAATCCAGTCCACAATGTCAGAAAATTTCACTAATCCAGAGTTTGTTTCATCAACTGGGAGTGCAAAAGGAACAACTGGGGTTTTAGATGTCCCTGGCAGTGCCGGGAACTCCTTCTGGGACTTTAAATTTGCAAGCCCAGGAGGAGTTCGCTTCGGTTTTTCCGCAGCACTGTTTGGTTTGTTTGTAACTTTCATTTCACTTTGAGAAATCTTAGGACTTTTTCTGGGAAGTTTAGGAGAGGAAATATTTTTTTCTCTTTCTAGACTCCCCAGGATTAGCGTAAGATGTTCCCGCTGGTGAATCGTCAGAATCGGTTTCATCAGAGGACAACAGATCAAAAGGGTTTGATGTAATGGGAGAAGTGGTAACGGTCTTCTTCAGCATCTCAGCGTAAGAACGCTTCGAACGCTCTTTGAGAGTCCTCTTTATTTTATCCCTGCGCTGCATGTACACCGCCCATGTCGAGAGCTCATGCTGACTTTCCCCACAGTGAATGCATTTTTCAGCATTTTACTGCAGGAATCATCCGCATGATTCTCCCCACACTTGCCACAACGTGCCTTATTGCAGCAGTAGGCGGCGGTGTGGCCTAACTGCTTACAATTCAGGCAGTTCATGACGCGAGGCACATATAATCGCACAGGGAGACGAACCCGGTGGATCGAGACGTGGC
Organism: Wyeomyia smithii; assembly: GCF_029784165.1. Lineage (NCBI taxonomy): Eukaryota > Metazoa > Arthropoda > Insecta > Diptera > Culicidae > Wyeomyia > Wyeomyia smithii. Next base: position 122,013,033 of record NC_073694.1, read on the forward strand.
TTGGTAGTGCTGACCCGGCGAACGTAACTCGAAACGAGTCTGACGGAGTGTATACTGTTTTGCCACCGATGATCGATGCTGACCGCAGTTGCTTGCAGTCGAGCACCTTTACATCGGGCGAAGCGAAACAGTTGCACAAAGGCGCGACCTTGAACCCGGATTTATTTCACTCGACCTGGCAAACAATGCCAACACTTGTTCATACGTCTTTTGTTTTATATTCTTTCGGAGCGATCACCAAACACGTCCGATACTGATGCGTGTTCGGCACAGAATATGATTGTTTTATTTGTGTTTTGAAAGGTTTTATCTGAAAATTATTGGAAAAATATATTTTTTGTGATGTTTAATGGGCTCTGGGAGTCAAAAAACTGAATGCAATGCTGAACTGAACCATGCAAAATATTCAAAAACAAGCCCAAAAAATAAAAAAATTAATGGAAAAATTTAGGAATCGAACAGAATTGAAAAAAGGGCAAAAGAGTGAGTTTGTAGCTTAAAAAAGTCATTTTTTCATAAATCACGCTTGAGCAACCTGAAAACGATTTTTTAGAAAGTCGAAATGTTCTACAAAAATGCTATTAATAACATTATCTTTCAATTTAGGGCTGAGCACCTTGACTTTTTCAACATCGATTTTTTTTTGGGACACCCTACTGTATAATCTTCGGAAAGCATATCGTTAAGATATATTTGTATTTGTTGTAATCAGGGGAACAAAATGTACTGAGCGATGACATTTTTTGATGACATCCGAGCCCCTCTCTGACAGTGTTGGTATTGGCAAAATAGAGACAGCCGACAGATAAAATATATTGCGACTAATTTCTTCTGAATTTGATATTTTCAAAAAGGAACTTGCAATGTTTGTTTCTTACGTTAAAGTTACCTATCAAATTGGTCGTAGAGGCGAATGCCGCTTATACACTGACTCTATAAAGGGCCGCAATCGTCTTATTCAGTACCAAGCTTACCAATCAGACGAGAGCCGTGGTGGCTCGTGCTGTATCAAGAATTTGTCGCCATGTTGCTTGGTTTTGGGCTGTGTTTCGCCAGTTCCCCAGGCGTCTCATCACCTGGCAAGTCTGTTTCGATCTGGTCGAGCCATCGTGCACGCTGCGCCCTTCTATTTCTAGTGCCGGTAGGGTTGCTGAAGAGAAATGATTTCACAGGGTTGTCGTCCGGCATCCTTACGACGTGACCGGCCCACGTGCAATGGGATTCTCTCCAAGCAGCGCGTGCAGTTCGTGGTTCATGCGCCGTCGCCATTCTCCGTCGTCCGTCTGTACTCCACCGTAGATAGTCCGTAGCACCTTCCGTTCAAAAACTCCAAGAGCGTTAAGGTCCTCCGCGAGAAGCGTTGTTGTCTCGATCCCGTAGAGGACTACCAGTCTTATCAGGGTTTTGTACAGCGTCAACTTCGTGCTTCGTCGCACTCGATTCGATCGAAGTGTCTTCCGGAGTAAAAAGTAGGCACGATTTCCTGCCTGGATGCGTCTCTGGATCTCTTTGCTGGTGTTATTGACGGCGGTCACCAGTGACCCCAAATACACGAACTCATCGACCACCTCAAGCTCATCACCGTCTACAGAGACTTGAGTTGGGAGGCTGATGATGTTCTCCTTGGAGCCTCTCGCTCGCATGTGTTTTGTTTTCGACGCGTTTATCCGCAGTCGAATCCGTCCAGCTTCGGCTTTCAGTCGGGCGTAAGTTTCCTCCGCCGTCGCAAACGTGATATGATGTCGAAGTCATCCGCGAAGCCCAGAAGCTGAACAGACCTTGTGAAAATTGTGCCCCTCGTGTCGATGCCCGCCCTCCGGATCACACCCTCAAGGGCGATGTTAAACAGCAAACAGGAAAGTCCATCACCTTGTCTCAACCCTCTGCGCGATTCAAAGGGACTCGAGAGTATCCCCGAAACACGCACGTAGCACATCACTTGCGCCATGGAAGCTCTGATCAATCGAGTCAGTTTATCCGGAAATCCGTTGTCGTGCATGATATAGCTGTTCTCGATCGACTGTATCATAGGCCGCCGTGAAGTCAATGAAGATGTGATATTTGGGCACGTTGTACTTGCGACATTTCTGTAAGATCTGTCGGATTGAGAAGATCTGGTCCGTGGTGGCACGGGCTCCCATGAAACCCGCTTGGTACTGACCCACGAACCTCCTGGTTAAAAGTGATAGACGACGGAACAGGATCTGTGAGAGTATTTTGTAGGCGGCATTGATTAGCGAGATGCCGCGGTAGTTGCGGCACTCCAGCTTGTCGCCCTTCTTGTAGATGGGACAGATAACTCCCTCCATCCACTCATCTGGCAGTTTTTCCTCTTCCCAAATCCTGGAAATGACCCAGTGCAGCGCTCTAGCCAGCGCCTCTCTTCCATGTTTCAAGAGCTCGCTCGGCAGTCCGTCTTTGCCTACGGACTTCGTGAATATCGGGAGCTGGTACTCGGTCATCCACTGCTGGTGCTCCTAGGTCAGTTCCTGCTCCGCTTCTGTTCACTGTTTCGCCATTCAGGTGTCCATCAAAGTACTCCTTCCACCTGTCGACCACCTCGCTGACATCCGTGAGAAGGTTCCCATCCGCATCATTGCACATGTCGGCTTGCGGCACATAGCCTCTGCGGGACTGGTTTACCTTCTCATAGAATTTCCACGTTTCACTGGCACGGTATAGCTGCTCCAGCTCCTCATGCTCACGATCCTCTTGCTGGCGCTTCTTTCGTCTGAGAATCGTGGTCATGTCGTTCCGTGCCCGTTTGTAATTGGCCTTGTTCTCTCTCGTTGACCTGCCCAGGTATATCGCCCAGGTCCGGTTCTTCTCATTCACCGCTGCCTCGCACTTCGCGTCATACCAGTCGTTTCTGCCACTCGCTGCTCCACTCCTAGTGTCGCCGCTGCGGTCTCCACGATAGCTGTGCGAATGCTGCACCAGCCGTCTTCGAGAGGCAATGCGCCCAGCCCCTCCGCTGTGGGTAGCACCGCTTCAAGCGGTTGCGCGTATTCCTCCGCAGCCTGGGAGTTCCGGAGCTGCTTAATGTTGAGCCGCGGGGTTCGGCGATGTCGCGCGTGGTATACGGAGCGCAATGATACCGCAACTAGGTAGTGGTCCGAGCCAATATCCGCACCGCGATAGGTACGTACGTTTGTAATGTCTGAGGAGAAGCGGCCGTCGATGAGAACATGGTCAATTTGATTTGCTATACGTTGTTCAGGTGAACTCCAGGTGGTTTTGTGGATGTCCTTACGGGGAAAGAAGGTACTTCGGACTGCCAGTCCTCTGGAAGCTGCGAAGTTGACGCATCTCTGGCCGTTGTCGTTCGTCACGGTGTGCAGGCTATGTTGGCCGCTCACCGGCTTGTACATTTCTTCCCTACCGATCTGCGCGTTCATGTCCCCGATGACGATCTTGATGTCTCTACTCGAGCAGCTATCGTAGAGTTTCACCAGCTGTGCGTAGAACTCTTCTTTCTCTACATCGGGTCTTCCTTCGTGAGGGCAGTGCACATTGAGGATAGTGTAGTTGTAGAACCAGCCTTTTATTGTCAACAAACACAACCTATCGCTGATCGCCTGCCACTTGATCACACGACTCTGCATCCTGCCCAGCACTATGAAGCCGGTACCCATCTCATTGGTTGTGCCGCCGCTCTGGTAGTACTGTGCCCTGCGGTCACAAATACTCCGTACCTTCTCTCCTTTCCGGCAAAGCTCCTGGAGCGCAACGATGTCGAAGTGGCGGGGTTCTAGCTGATCCAGCAGAATCCGGTCGCCACCCGGGGCGTGTACCCGTTCCATGTACCAAGCTTCCAATCGTCGTCCTTATTTCGTCGCCTAGGTCGGTGCCAATTGTACCGGTCCGTATTCAATTCTTGATTGTTCGTAGTTGTCGTGACCGAAAGAACTACAAAAGGAGTTTCGGATGTCAGGCAACTAATAAGGCACGTCAGGCCTGTTCGAGCAACTAGTATCAACTGATTTATCTCTTATATTTAATATGGAAATGATCTTCTCTCCTCCCATGATCGTCTCTCCTCTCATCTCCCCTTTTAAATTATTTTGTATCCATTAATAACAATTTATGAATAGATGAGTAAAAAAAAAAACAATTTATGCTAAGCTTAGAATAAAACATAATTTCAAAATATTTTTAAAAGTTAGTTTGTAGTTTCATTTAATTGAAGTAATAAAGAAAAAGAAAAAAAGAAATGCATAAAAAAAATCAAAAAATACAATGTGTGTAAAACTTGCTTCAAATTATTTTTCTAGCGAAAGCATGGTTTTTGATTTATCCTTCTTGACTAATAAATGTAATAAATAATCTTGACTGACTATAAATGTAAATTATTTTGCTGTTTATTTTTATTACGCCGTCTTGTTCCGTAGGGTTCTCAGTGAAGGTTGTAGGTCGTCTCAGCCCTGATATCTCTGATCGTGGTACAAAAGAAAAAATGCGTTCGTTTGGTACTATTTTGTCCTCTGTAGTTGGCGTTTGGTGGTGGTGGTATAAAAATTTGTTGATTTCATGGTCGATCTGCAAAGATGAACAAAAGTCGTCCCCTTTTATTATTTTCCCCAACACCGCCTTTGTGGTTTGTACCGCCCTCTCTGCTAACCCATTACTGGCAGGGTGATACGGTGGCGATAAAATGTGCTCAATTTTTCGAGATTCGCAGTATTTTGTAAAATGATAACTATTAAAAGGAGACCCGTTATCGCTCACGATGGTTGCGGCGAAGCCGAAGACGGAGAATATATTATCCAGCTCACTTTCAACATTCTCAGCATCGGTTTTACTCATTCTGCGAATTTCGATCCAACGAGAATACGCATCAACTAATATTAGAAAAGTACGACTGAACTTGTGAAAAAAATCTATATGAACCCGTTCAAATGGTTTGCATGTAACTGGCCAATTTCCGTACACTCTGGGTGATCTGTCAATTCCTAAAATTTGGCATTGCTTGCACGATTTTACGAAGTTTTCGATATCGGTTCCGACGCCGTCCCAGTACATATACCTCCGTGCAATTTGTTTCATTTTGTGGATTCCTCTATGGTTTGCATGAAGTAACTGTAGAGATGGTATTTTCAAAGTATTTGGTATAACTACCCGTTCGCCGAAAATTAAGCAATTTGATTCTATGGAGAGCTCTTTTCTTTTAGCGAAAAAGTTTTTCAAAGGCTTGTGTTTAACGTGACTAGGCCACCCAGATTTTACGTAATTTAGAACTTGAGATAAAACTGGGTCTGAAATTGATTCCTTAGCAATGGTTTTAACATTGAGATTTACCTTTCGATCGTCTACTAAATAGTTGAGCTCATTAATGGAACTCCGCTGGCTCTCTTCTAGATCGGCAACACTTAATCGTTGATCTAAAGGTAACCTTGACAAGCAATCTGCGGCATGATTTTCTTTACCTGCCATATGTGTGATAGTGTAATCAAATATAAATAGCCGTAAATAATACCGTTGCAATCTGGTGGCAATAATGGAGGGTCCCCCTTTTTTGCTATTAAAAATACCCAATAAAGGTTTGTGATCGGTGATTATAAGGACTTTTTGACCTAACACATACTTATAGAACTTTTCCATAGCAAACACGATAGCTAATGCCTCTCTATGTAGGATAGGGTACTTTTTCTCAGCCGCCGATAGTCGACGTGAAACAAAAAATACTGGTCTTTCGGAATTGTTCACAGTGTGGCTAAGTATTCCTGATATGCCTTCGTCACTTGCATCGCATGTCACGGTGATGGGCTTAGATGGATCGGAATGTGTAAGGACTTGTGAGTTGTTAATTGCATTTTTGCTCCGTTCGAATGCTTGCTTATGTACAGAGTCCCAGCTCCATTCACAGTCTTTTTTTAAAAGACTATAAAGGGGAGAAAGGACTACGCTTAATTTAGAACCAAATTTAGTGTAGAACGTGATCATGCCGAGGAATGTTTTAAGTTGTGTTTTTGATTTTGGCTCTGGCACGGCCGTAATCGCTCTCACTTTTTCCGGATTTGGCAACACTCCTGCCTCCGATAGAATGTGACCCAAATACTTCACTTGGGACACAAACCATTCACATTTCTCGGCATTAATTTTTACATTAAACTTGTTCAGTCGTCCTAACACTATTTTGATAGTATCTAAAAGCTCTTCATCTGATTCCGCCCAAATGAGAATATCGTCGATATACGCTTGTACGTTTTTAATACCTAGCAAAACTTGGTCCATTACGGACTGAAAAATTGTAGCTGCAGGTTTAACCCCGAACGGCAACCTTCGGTAAGCGTACAAACCTTTATGAGTGTTTATTACCAAAAGCTTTCTCGTAGCTTCTGATACTATCAATTGTTGATAAGCCCCTCTCAAATCTATAAGAGCAAATTTTTTTGCTCCGCTCTTATTTGATATCAGTTCATCTATTACCGGAAGGGGATAGTGATGAGTAGTAATGTGAGGGTTTACGGTTTTAGATCCATCCATGCATATACGGATATCTTTTTTATTTGGTTTCACTACCACTACTATGGGAGATGCCCAATCCGAATACTCTACTTTCTCAAGAAAACCTTTAGCTTCTAGCTCATCTAAATGTGTGGCAACAGTTTCGCGGTGTTTAAATGCAACCGTATATGACTTGTGCACTATCGGCCTGGCCTGAGCATCTATTCTGATATCTACTATCACATCTTTGATCGGTTCTGTAAGATCATCGTCGAACACAGACGAATATTCGGCATTTAATTTACCGATCGTACTTTTCACCCATTCCGCTCGTTTCAACTCATTAACGGACTTGAGAGTAAAAGCTTCTCTCCAATTCGGCCAGATCGAATTCAACCAATCTCGACCTAATAAAGCAACGAAGTCTTTAGGAGATTTTATTACCAATAGAGTCAGAGGTAAAGTCCTCTCACTAAGCTTTACATGAACTTGTATTTTACACCACATTTACAGTTTCTCCCGAGATGACAAAAAATTTTCGCTGTTCGGGGAGAAGCGCACACTTGTCAAATTTTTCTTTAAACGTGTTGAACGAACAAATTGTCACGCAAGCCCCCGTATCACACTCCATCATCAACTTTTGTCAGTTTACATTTAACTCCACAAAAGCAGGTTGGGAATTATTTAACTTACCAAGTAAAACGTTGTTAATCCAGGCAGAATCTTCAGCTACCGGTATCTCAGCTGATCGTTCATCATCGCTTCCAGTATCGCTTTCTAAGCTCATCTTGAGATCCTCCATAGCTGCTGACAATTGATTTATTCGTTCCTCGAAAGCTCTCTTTCTATTCGTCCTTCTATTACAGCGGTTCTCAACCTGGGGTACGCGTACCCCCAGGGGTACGCGAAAGCCTCTAGGGGGTACGCGAAAATAAAATCAGTAATGGCGGAAAAAGCAATTTTTCTATATTATACTTCATTTGTTTTACAATATTGCTTCTAAAACAGGACTGTAGCAATTAAACAAACTGTAGTTTAATTTGAAACCTGAACTAGACTTCCACAACATTATCTACCATTACTCTCTCCCACGCTGCGAGAACAAACCGAACCAGGGGGTACAATTGATTTGAAAAATATCGCCAAGGGGTACGTGGACAAAAAATGGTTGAGAACCGCTGTTCTATTAGGATGCTGCAAACCGTACCGCGTTTTTTTTTTGCTTTTGGCAATGTACAGTGATACGACATGTGACTTTTGTAATAGCAATTATAACAAACTGTATCATTTAGCACTTTGAAGCTTCCACGATGACTCAAACTGTTTCTGTTTTCCATACTTTCCGTCAACTTTCCCGGTCGTACGAGCGATTTACTGCGAAGATCCCTACTAAGGCCCACATAATTCAACACATTCGCATCTTGCTTTGCCATTTTTCGTGACTCTGATGCTGCTATTTCTGCTGTTTTAGCCTTCTCTAGCAGTTGGGCTAGATTCATATTGTGGTTTGCTTCACGTAACATGGCTTCTCTAGTTTTACCGTTCAATATACCGGCCACGAACACTGATTGTACTAATGTAGCTTCAGTTTCGACACTAACACTACAATGTTCAATAATGTTCTGTAAGTCTATTGCGAAATCATCCAAAGATTCGCCTTCTTCTTGCTTCCGCTCTATCAGGTGATGGCGTTCCGCAAACACGTTTTTATTTCCCTCATGCAATATCTTGAATTTATTCACTATTTGATCGTAGGTTTTGTTAACGATTTTATCTGGTTTGAAACTGCCAATTATCCGATTTGCAGTTTCTTGCCCTACACTCGTGATAAACTCGAGCGCGTTTTCTTCATCGGGTGTTTTGTTTAATGCAAAAAATATATCGACGGTTTGCAAATACGAGTTCACATTCAGCCCGGGTACATACACAGGGAATTTTCCTTTCACCCTTTTCTCCATTACTGTAACTTTGCTATCGTTACTTCCCGTTGGAGTCGCCATGTGGCCACGTTTACTAAATCCCGGCTCTATAACAAATTTCAGGAAACCTCCCACTCGCGAACTTTTCGCTTACTATGTATTCAAATTCTGAACTTTATCCTCGTCGCCAGATCTGTCGTGACCGAAAGAACTACAAGAGGAGTTTCGGATGTCAGGCAACTAATAAGGCACGTCAGGTCTGTTCGAGCAACTAGTATCAACTTATTTATCTCTTATATTTAATATGGAAATGATCTTCTCTCCTCTCATGATCGTCTCTCCTCTCAGTAGTATTTTAATGTTTCGGCATGCTGCCTTACTAGGGCTGCGGATGCCTAGTCTCGCGACGGGGCTGCCGTCTTGGGTGTAGCTGGCGAGACGCCACATTTCATAATTCAGCCGTCCGCTCCGGATCAGACGCTGTTTGAGCCGCCCCTAACATGGAGAACAGACGCTCGGACAAGCTGCCCTCCTAGAAGAGCAGCTCCCCCTTCCCTGTCTGCATACGACCAAGCTCCCACCGGTTCACCGATCTTCCCTTGGTTGCTCGTATCCCAGTCGGTACCACGTGGAGGTAGGGATAGGAGTTGCTGGGCATTATGCTTTGGACCACACTGGGGTCTATTTTATGCCAACTAGTACGGGTGTACTGCTGGTACGCACTGCCCAGCCGTTTACCAACCAAATTCAACCAATTCTTATTCAGTATTTAACTGAAAAGATGTATAAATTTTTGAAAGGTCTCACCAACGATCAAACCGTTGAGGGGATCAAACTTACTTTGACAGAATTACTTGGCATAGCCCCTACCCAAGTTATTCTAATGAAACAAAAATCACGAGGCGAAAACAGTCAGAAAGCTGGAATTTTCCTTGTTAATTATTCAATTAATTTTAACCGCAGTGAGGTTAACAATTTAAATTTTTTTGAAAAAGCACATGCTTTATATAATGTGCATGTAAAGTGGGAAATTTATAGGAAGTTTGGCGGAGGTGAAAAGCATATCACCCAATGCCGTATTTGCCAACGTTATGAAAAATTCTGTAACATGGACCAAAAATGCCTCATTTGTGGAGACTCTTCTCACAAAAAGGACACATGTCGTGTGAAAGAGAGTAAAAATTTTCGCTGTGCGAATTGTAGCGGCAACCATATGTCAAATTTATATCAATGCCCAGTCCTTTTAGCAATTGCTAAGGCAAGATAAACAAAATTCAATTTCCCAATTGAAATAAACTTCAAAACAAAATTCTCCAAGCGTACCACTACCGCCCAATTTTTCTACTCCTTTGATATTCGTTTGAAGTATGCACAGGTTGCAAGTAGTTCGAACATTATTCCGCCTAATGTAGGTAGTTCGAAAATGGCCGTTAATATGGGAGGTAAGCAGAACACGGTAGAAAATAAAAATGTATCTATTATCCCAGCTAATATTGCTACCGAAAATATTTTTTCTAATGTCAACTGCCTGGGGCGGTAAACTTTCTTTTCTGCAACAGGCAATGTTTGAACTTATGAACGCCATGTTGCAGGCAAAATCCATGTTTGAAGCCATTCAAATTGGAACAAATTTGACAATAAAAATTGTTTTTAATTTAAAATTTAGTAATGATTTTTAATAAAACAATCGAAATTTTAAATTGGAATGCTCGCTCATTGAAGGCCAATGAGAATGAGCTTTTTAATTTTTTAACAGTGAATGATGTGCATGTTGCAGTTATTACTGAAACATTTTTGAAACCTAGAATCAAATTAAAATATGATCTCAATTACGTGGTTCATAGATATAATAGGATTCAGGGTTCCGGCGGTGGAGTTGCAATTGTTATTCATCGTCGAATCAAACATCGTGCTCTTCCCCATCTTGAGACGAAAGTTTTTCAATAACTTTAAGGAATTAAAGTTCAAACTGAACTTGGGATTCTATTTATTTCCGCAGCATATTTACCATTCCAATGCACACGCGAGCACAAAAATTATTTTAAAGGTGATTTACAAAAAACTCACCAGAAACCGTTCAAAATTTTAATAATTAATTTAATAGTAATTGGCGATTTTAACGCTAAACATCGATCATGAAATAATTCTCAGAGTAATTCCAACGGCAAAATTTTATTCAATGATTGTTCCTCAGGATAATTGTCTATTTTGTCTCCGAATAGTCCTACATGTTTTTCTTCAGTAAGAAATCCATCAACAATTGATTTGGTGCTAACAGATCTAAGTCATGTATGTGGTGAGTTGATCACACATGCTGACTTTGATTCTGACCATCTTCCAATAACTTTTTCTTTGTCACGTGACTCAGTTTTAAACCCTATGAGCCTTGTTTTTAACTATGACAAGCCTAATTGGGAAAGATACAAAACTCAAATTGAGAGTAATATCAATAATAAGCTTGATGTGCAAAACGGAGTAAATATTGATTCCGCTTTGGAAGCATTGAAATGTGCAATGGTTAATGCCAGGAATTATCCTTAGGTGAAATTTGATTCACCAATAATTGACGAAAGTCTTCAACTTCTAATTCGTTTGAAAAATGTCCGCAGACGTCAATATCAACGTTCTCGCGACCCAGTTTTTAAAATTATAAAGATTTACAGAAAGAGATTAAACAAAGATTTACTTTTCTGAGAAATCAAAATTTTGAGCCTCAAGTTGAAAAATTGAAACCATATTCGAAACCCTTTTGGAATAATCTTTCTTAACCCGTAAAGACCCGGGACGGAACTTTTTTTTAGAAAATGGTCGTTCTCAGCGATGCTGCGGCCGATTTGAGTAAACTCGGAATATTATTCAAGGGGAATAGTTGCTCTAAGTTTTAGTAAGGGTGCCACCCCTCTGAACCCCTCCCAGTTTATGTGAGACCCAAATATGTCTGTGCCTTTTTTTATTTTTTCCTACTGATTGAACAAACGCATGGATTTATCATACGTATCAAATGTCTTTTGCTTCAAATCATGTCGAGTAGATGAAATACGATTAACAAAAGTAAATTTTGAAGTTACCAAATTATTTCAGTGCAAAATCACATAACTACGTATTTTCATAGAAAGTCAAAAAAGATGTTCTACTGAGGGAGATTATAGCTGTGTCCTTCAAGTTTTCCACTCTACATTTTTAGAATTAGGTCTTCTAAGTCCAAATATGTTAAAAGATTCATTCTAGCATATACAGATTTTGAGAAAAACAAGTTTGAATTCACTAAAGTACGAATTTTCATGGAAATTCGATTTTCTCAGTCTCTCACAGTAGGTTTCTATTTTGTTTTTCCATTTTTCAACTTTGCATTTCTAGAAAAAGGTCTCCTGAATTCGAATATGGCGAAAGATTTATTCTAGCATGAACAGATTTTGAGAAAAACAAGTTTGAATTCACTAAAGTACGAATTTTCATGGAAATTCGATTTTCTCAGTCTCTCAGTAGGTTTCTATATTGTTTTTCCATTTTTCAACTTTACATTTTTAGAATTAGGTCTCCTGAATTCAAATATGGCGAAAGATTTATTCTAGCATGAACAAATTTTGAGAAAAACAAGTTTGAATTCACTAAAGTACGAATTTTCATGGAAATTCGATTTTCTCAGTCTCTCACTGTAGGTTTCTATTTTGTTTTTCCATTTTTCAACTTTGCATTTCTAGAAAAAGGTCCTGAATTCAAATATGGCAAAAGATTCATTCTAGCATGAACAGATTTTGAGAAAAACAAGTTAAAAATCACTAAAGTACGAATTTTCATGGAAATTCGATTTTCTCAGTCTCTCACAGTAGGTTTATATTTTGTTTTTCCATTTTTCAACTTTGCATTTTTAGAAAAAGGTCTCCTGAATCCAAATATGGCGAAAGATTTATTCTAGCATGAACAGATTTTGAGTGAAACATGGTTAAAATTATCAAAGTATGTACGTCTTAGACAAGTAATTATATCTGTATCTAATTAGATACCAGCAACTCGGTATCAAAGTTTTGGTTTATAGCATAGAGCAGAATTCGTATATTTATAAACCATACGGAATCTCGGGTTGGTTTAGAAATATACGAACTGAAAAAAAAATTTAAGCGTTTCAAGTTTTAAAACAAAAAAAAGAGTCACGTGGCTTGTGATTAGTCTTTAGAGTAAATAAAGCGGACGATAGAGTTTTTTTTTTGTTTTCTTGGACAATTTATACGGAGACTACGGTCGGAACTACGAATAACTAACCAAACCAACGAAATAAAAAAAATCGATGTGAGCACTGGCACCGCAAAACGTTTGTGTTAGTGTGTACCTTAGTGAGTACCTTAGTACCTTAGTGAGTTCAAACTCGTTTTTCTCAAAATCAGTTCATGCTAGAATAAATCTTTCGCCATATTTGGATTCAGGAGACCTTTTATAAAAATGCATAGTTAAAAAATGGAAAAATAAAACAAAAATCTACTGTGAGAGACTGAGAAAATCGAATTTCCATGAAAATTCGTACTTTAGTGAATTCAAACTTGTTTTTCTCAAAATCTGTTCATGCTAGAATAAATCTTTCGCCATATTCGAATTCAGGAGACCTTTTTCTAAACATGCAAAGTTGAAAAATGGAAAAACAAAATAGAAACCTACTGTGAAAGACTGAGAAAATCGAATTTCCATGAAAATTCGTACTTTAGTGAATTCAAACTTGTTTTTCTCAAAATCTGTATATGCTAGAATGAATCTTTTAACATATTTGGACTTAAAAGACCTAATTCTAAAAATGTAGAGTGGAAAACTTGAAGGACACAGCTACAATCTCCCTCAGTAGAACATCTTTTTTGACTTTCTATGAAAATACGTAGTTATGTGATTTTGCACTGAAATAATTTGGTAACTTCAAAATTTACTTTTGTTAATCGTATTTCATCTACTCGACATGATTTGATGCAAAGGACATTTGATACGTTTGATAAATCCATGCGTTTGTTCAATCAGTAGGAAAAAATAAAAAAAGGCACAGACATATTTGGGTCTCACATAAACTGGGAGGGGTTCAGAGGGGTGGCACCCTTACTAAAACTTAGAGCAACTATTCCCCTTGAATAATATTCCGAGTTTACTCAAATCGGCCGCAGCATCGCTGAGAACGACCATTTTCTAAAAAAAAGTTCCGTCCCGGGTCTTTACGGGTTAAGAAACCTTCAAAGCCTATTCCAGTTTTAAAAGAATGAACAAAAAGCTCCAATCCAATAAACAAAAAGCTCAAAAACTTGCTCAGCAGTTTGAGTGTTCATAATTGAAATTTAAATTTTGTGAGTCCAATTGAAAATGAAGTCACACGTCAATTTAATTTAATTTCTTCTCAGAACTTTCACCTGCAGAAATAATTAAAACAAACTTGAATGAGATTAAATCAATTATTAAAAATTTCAAAAATATGAAAGCACCTGGTGAGAATGGAATCTTTAACATATTAATCAAACATCTCCCTGAGAGCACAATGGAATTTTTAGTAAAAATTTTCAATTGCTGCTTCAAAATTGCATATTTTCCCAAATTATGGAAAAATGCAAAAAATACTCCAATTTTAAAGCCGGATAAGAATCCAGCTGAGGATTCAAGTTATCGACCAACCAGTTTGCTTTCTTCAATAAGTAAACTGTTTGAGAGAATTATTCTTAACAGAATGATGTCACACATCAACGAACATTCAATTTTTGCAGATAAACAGTAACTTTACTTCCCCTTTTTTGACAAGTAGGTTTAAATCCTTACGAATGATAAGTCCTAATTGCGAAAGCAAACAAATCCTAACAATTAAAATTACAATTTTTTTAACGGTGTTGAGAAGTCACCGTTTGTGATTGGACACACATACTCATTATTTACTAATATTTATCATAAATTTAAGCTACTAACAAATCCCCTCCTTGAAAAAAAAGGGATTTATTATACACTAGTCAGCCTATACATCCTACACTCCACTCACGGTTAAGGCAACTGTCAACATCAAAACGGGCAAGCTGTATAATTTTGCATCGCCGTTATTTGTATTGGCGTGACAGTTGCCTTAACATGAGTGCCTTGTCATTTCTCTTATATACAGGTTCACTATTACACACCACCTTTCCTCATTATCTGTTAATCTGTTTCGTTATGCCTTTCTGTTTCTTCTCTTGACCACTGAAATCTGTGAGAGTCCACGTGGTCGTGAGAATTCACAGATCTCAATCTTCAGAGCTTTCGTAAGGGGCCATCCACATAGGGGCCATCCACATACCACGTGGACAGATTTTAAACGATTTTGACCCCCCCCTCCCCTCCGTGGACAACTGCCCATATAAATTCTAAAAAAATTGTATGGACCGTGAACATTAGCCAACCCCCCTCCCCCCCAAAGCTGTCCACGTGGTATGAGAATGGCCCCTAATACAAATGAAAAACGAGCAACTTCATTCAATGTGGTGGTGTTCTTCCGTTGATGTGTAGTTACATACTAGGCATTACATCCATTTTGTTTATTCGAAAACTTGAATCGTAGTCCACATAGTACACGGTTGTCTTCTCACGCGCTGCTTACTTTCCAATTTGAATTTTACCATCGCCTAAGGAAACGATTTAGCATTGAACCAAAATTCGCAAAAAACAACGATAGGTTTACCACAAAAGATTAAAATAATGGTCGCAGTGGTCCAAATCTTATAAAAAAAGATAGGTTTTCTACTCACGCGAAGAGTTTAGGGACAAAAAGATCATAAACATAACCTAACTTTCGTTGGACAAAACCTGTATAAACCTTTTTCTGAAACGCTTTGGCTGACGGAATGATATTGGCATTGCCTAACACAACGGCATCCGTTGAACGAACTGTATCAGTTCTTCGATGGATCAAGACTTGTTTACGACTGAAATCGGACCAGAATAGATTATTGGGAATCATGATGATAGCTGTGAAGAAAGATTTCCTTTACGAAATGACGCAGATATCATTATTCTACGAGGAAATTATCGAAAAGTTTGCGGTGATAACAGACCGTAGGCTTTCTTTGTCATATAGATGAATTTAGGGAAATAAACGTTTTCAAAACTGTTATCACAATACTGTTGCTTAAGTGTGGCAAATGCCGGTTGAACAGGTAGCCCACTTGGTCACGCGTCGCCTCTGAGAAAGGCTCACCGATATAACGACCGCGGAAAGCACAGCTTTCAAGATTTACCAGTGGTCCAGAAACCAAATTTACGGGGAAATTTGGGGTCTAGAGCTCTATAAGAATATTTTAGAGAAAAACTTTCTTCGTTATCACATATGATAGAATGTTTTTTATTAAACTTGTAGCCGTCGCGAACCGATCATGCTTAAGCGAGTAGTTTAAGCGCCACTCCTTACGGAGACTACCGCCAAGATAAATGTTGCCCGGATGAGACTGCTTTTCTATGCAAGTCCAAGTTGAATCCCTTCGGAGAAAGAATTCAGATCGGTTCAGCTCGCTAGCTAGTTTCCGCCAAAACCGGTGCACAACTCGGAAAGAAACTTAACGAACCCAAAGCTCACCGTACATAATTCTCGATATAGAAATCACTTAAGCTTTTATCATCACGGGAAACTTACAAAACCCGCCACCAGACAGCGCCAACTCGAGAGGAACCGAACATATGCATGCCTGAGACTTTCGCATGCTGCGAACTAAACGGAGCGAACGAACTAAGGTGACTAGGGAAACATTTCATTATCTAAAAGTCCTGCATTACTCGAAAAGCGGGTTTATTCACGACGTAACATAATTGGGTTAATTTTCGATTCAGCTTATTTTATATGTACATGGGTTTTACTTCTAACTTTCTACTCTGTTTCGGGTGCGAATTCTCCTCCAAGCTTATCTCTTTTTCTCTCGTACTCTCACGGTACGTGCGGGCATAACGACTCTACTTAATCATTCATAAACTATTCCCGAGAGCCAAGGATAGATCGACTTGGTCTCCCAGAAGCGATCGCAATTTACGTTACGGCGCGTCCGTAACTTCAGTTACATGTGACGAATCGTGTCACTTGAGCTCAAATTTTTCTATTAATTTTTCTTCGGCCCGACTAAAGCGGGGACTTCAAAATGGCCGACTCGCGGCTTCACATACGCCGCATGGCGTCTTCTTTCGGCGGTACTTTGTAAGATAAGTGGAACGGACTCACCGAATCTCTCTCTGGGGATCAGTTGTTGCTGCTGCTGGTGGAATCTGGCTGTAGTTCTATCGATGCATGTGGTTCTGGTTTCTCTCTCTCGCCGCCTGTGGCGGCTGGCGGGGATTTCTAATTATCCGCCGATGACAAATGGGATGCGGCATTTGCCGCCAACGTAACTGCAGGTGCCGGCCGGAATGGGTTGATCCGGGCCAACAGAAGTGTTTTCTGGACGAGTCAGGCGAATCTGTCGATGTTGACTCAACGTGGTAGCGGGCAACGGGTGGCGCGCAAGCGGTGCGGCAAGCGTATGGAAAACGTGCTCTCTCGTGGAATCTCCGATTCCTAGGATAGAAATTGCCTGATGGCATACACAAAAAGGGGTCGTTAGCCTCTCGCACGGGTCGTTAGCCTCTGCGCACGTGGTTACCTTCTTTTTTTCTATCCTGCACACGAATCGGGTTAACACTTGAACTATTTCGCACGTTCTATTCTACCTCCTGAGAAATACAAAAACTTTAGCTCATGAACTACTTCCCTAGCACTCTCTGCTTTTACCTTGAAGCAGTGACCTAACGCGAAACTATTCACTTCCACTATGTTTGGCGGTTTGGAACGAAGTGATCGTACAGTTTTAGCCCTCAGATAAACTAGGAGACCTGACTACTTGCCGGAAGTACGTCAGTACATAATCGAAAATCCTTCGGGATCACTCGGAATTCGCTAAATAATTCTTTCGGTTCGTTTTGACCTACGCACGTAGTTTTGCCTTCTCTTTCCTTCAACTTTCCTAGAAAGGTTCGTTTTGAACCTGCATGTGAAGTAATCTCACTCGGGTTTCCTTATATAATTTATTTCGGCTATCTAAGGGATCGACGCATGGACGTGCGACGCGTGGCCTACATTTTGGCGATCTTACCTTAGACACAACCCAACTGAGCACTAATCAAGGTGAATATTTACAGGACTTAAGTGTTATATTCTAAATTTTATAGTAAGAATATTTTATCGCTTCCAACTCAACCGTACTGCATTATGCTGTGACCGGCAACGGTTACAAACTATCAAAAATTAGGGTGACTAAAATTTTCGATTAAATCAAGTATTTAACCAAAGATAAACAGACGTGCCTCTTCGAACGAAAATCCTGAAAAACCTTCGTCCTTCGTATTCGAAACGTTACACTCATGCGCCACCATGTGAGCTTATTGCCTACTAACTTATTTTCGTAAAACGGTTTTTGTCTTTGCTAATGGGTGTGCACACTTGCTTGAATCTACACAAGCGGCATTACTGATGGTTTTTGTCTTTGATAATGAATGTGCACGCTTGCTTATAGCGACACTAGCGGCATTATTGCCCGCTAAGCAAAATTTCAAAATTATCGTTATTTTTCTGGTCGATGAAATCGCCATCGAGTGGCACGTCTGTTTGTCTGTGATTTAACTTTTTGACCAGCGGCTTTATTCGCTGTATTTTTTTTCAAAAATTCCGAACTTTTTGATCGACTTTCGATCTTATTGGATCAAATTAGTAATTACATTTAGTTTTAAGAAAAAATACCAATTACTTTTAGTTTTAAGAAAAAAAAATATCAAAGAAATAAATCTGTATGCTTTTAAATACATAATATATGAAATTATTGAAATTTTTTGTCTTGTCCTAAAAATATGTATCGATATATTTTTACGAGCCAACTAGACATCTATAGAGAATAAGTTATGAAAAAGTAGATTTTTTCATATAAAATCGTATGGAAGCTTAAAAAACCGGGCGCAAAAATAAAGTATCACCGATCGATCTGAAAATTTACACAGCTGTTGTAGGACCCATAAGAAACACGAAAAGTGCATGGGAGCAAAAAAATAACACCATCGTTTTTTTTTTTTCATATAACCGTGTCCCGGTCTAATATATACAGTCATGGAGAAAATAATAAATACACTTGGGGCCATCCACATACCACATGGACAGCTTTGGGGGGGGGGGGGGTCCACGGTCCATACATTTTTTTTAGAAGTTGTCCACGGAGGAGGAGGGGGGGGGTCAAAATCGTTAAAAATCTGTCCACGTGGTATGTGGATGGCCCCCTTGCAGTTTTAGTTAATTTTCCATATTTGCGCACTTATTGGAAATGTTATATTATGTTATGTTAAGTCATTACGATCTACAGATCCTCTCTTTCAAAGAAGAATTTATCTGTGTCAGTGATTCCGAAAGTTTTTTGCGTGAGTTAGTGTTTTTAAGGTGGCGAAAAAATAGATACACTAATGAAATATATATACAAAACATTTCAAATAAGCTTTATTCCTTTACATATCGTTAGTAGAGTGACCTTTTACGTTACAAAACTCACCTTCAATATTTTGTGGCTTGTCCTTTGTTTTGTAAAACCATATTCAATTTTCGTGGTATGTTTACCACCTGGTTTTGACGAATCTAGCATTTCACGCTGCCGGTATGCTGTTCCATAAATCTGTTTTATTCTTTGGATGATGCTTTGCAACCTAGACTTTCACAATCTTTTATAGAATTTTTAAAGGATTTAAATTAGGAGACTGCGCTGGTCAAACTGATAATTGTATATTTTCGTTTGAAAAACATCTTCGTGTTTTAAATACTGTATGATGAGGATCGTTATACTGCTTAAAGATCCAGCATAGTGGCCTGTTTTCTTTGGCATACGGAAGCAAAATCAATCACCTAGGTACACAGGAAATTTTACTCTACTTCAAAAGCGACACATTTTGGCAAGAACCGAATTTTCTAAAAAGTTCTTAGACTAGGTTGCAACTGAATGACACATCGTGTTTTGGTCGGATGAGTTGAAATTTAACCTTTCTGGTCCAAACGATGCTTCCGTACCGTCACACAGTACAAAGCGAAGAACGAAGCAAGCAAAGGACGCGGAAATCGCACACACGAAAGGATAACTGGCTCGGGATACAGCGCGAATGCTGTTTAAACATAAGAAAAATGAGTCACCACACTAAGGTCCAATGCGCACTTCTAGCGAACACAAATAAATACTTTCGGATTAATGATAAAGCACTGAAATCATTCACTTTAACTTTTAATTAAGAACTCTTCGTTACAACTTGGAAATAAACACTCGATTGGAAATACACTTCGGTTTTGAAATACACACTCAGAATACACAATGGGTTTAAAATACACACTTTGCAATCAAAATACACAATGTAGATTCAAATTCACACTTCGCAATCAAAATACACACTTCGGAATGAAAATACACAATCCGCAATCAAAATACACAATGAACTAACTTGCGCAGAAGCGCGGTATTTATACTGATTTAATAGCGGCGCAGAAAGTTCTCGTCTCCTCTATCATCTTCCTCCATGCGGCAGAATTAATTAGATTTTGTTGAAGCGCAGTCGCTCACGTTTTGTGTTCCATTTAGCAGGAGAATATACCAGAAGCGTCATGAAATGTCCTTCGGTGTGTTTCTTATTCGTAAAGGACATTCTACGTTGGCATAGTGAATGGAAAGAACATTGTCCTGCAGCGATGATGTAAATCAGTGTGAGATGCTCAAAACCTGTTGTTGTTTCCTGGTCGAAGCAATCCAATTTGATGGCAAGGTTCTCCTTCTTCTACTCGAATAATTTCATCCAACTGATTTTTTTTTGTAAGGGGGGGATTTGTTAGTAGCTTAAGTATTTATGATAAATATTAGTAAGTAATGAGGATGTGTGTCCAATCACAAATGGTGACTTCTCAACACTGTTAAAAATTTGTAATTTTAATTGTTAGGATTTGTTTGCTTTCGCAATTAGGACTTATCGTTCGTAGGGATTTAAACCTACTTGTCAGAATAGGATCATATTTAAATTTCATGTTAGGTTTCAAAAATGTTTCAGTAATAATTGCAATATGCACATTATTTACTGTTAAAAAATTAAAAAACTCATTCTCATTGGCCTTCAGAGAGCGAGCATTCCAATTTTAAATTTTGATCGGTTTATTTAAAATCATTGCTAAATTTAAAATTTGAAACAATTTTAATTCTAAAATTTGTACCTATTTGAATGGCTTTAAACATTGATTTTGCCTGCAACATGGCGTTCATGAGATCGAACATTGCCTGTTGCATAAAAGAAAGTTTACCTACCGTAATAGGCCCCAGGCAGTTGACATTAGAAAAAATATTTTCGGTAGTAATATGAGCTGGGGTAATAGGTGTACAATTATTTTCTAGCGTGTTTTGCTTACCCATATTAACGGTCATTTTCGAACTACCAACATTAGGCGGTAGAATGTTCGAACTACCTGTAACCTGTGCATATGTTAAACGAGTATGCAAAGGAGTAGAAGAAGTGGGCGGTACTGGTACGCTTGGAGAATTTTGTTGTGAAGTTTGTTTTGATTGGGAAATTGATATTTGTTTACCTTTCCTTGCCTTAACAATTGCTAAACGGTTAATTTGACATATGGTTGCCGTTGCAATTCGGGGAAGTAAACTTATAACTAACTTAATTGCTAACTTATTGCCTATAAAGAGAGCTTATCGTAGCAATTGAGGATTGCAACGATTTTTGTCGAAAATTGTTAATAATTTTATTTGACATAGCTTCTAATGGTTCAACACCTGTAAGTCTATGTAATTCGAGTGTACCAAACCAAGGAGGACGCTTCAAAATCATTTTCAGAATTTTATTCTGAATCCTTCGGAGCGTTTTCTTCCTTGTTGAACAGCAACTTGACCAGATCGATACAGCATAAAGCATTGCTGGTCTAAAAATTTGTTTGTAAATCAAAAGTTTGTTCTTTAAACAAAGTTTAGAATTCCTGTTAATGAGAGGATATAGACATCTCATATATTTGATGCACTTGACTTGCATACTTTCAATGTGCTCTTTGAAAATAAGTTTTTTGTCGTAAATTAGTCCCAAGTACTTAACCTTGTCAGACCAACTTAAAATAACCCCATTCATCTTGACAACCTGGTTATTGTTTGGCTTGAGGAAAGAAGCCCTAGGCTTATGCGGAAAAATTATCATTTGAGTTTTAAAAGCATTGGGAGAGATTTTCCACTTTTGCAAGTAGGAAGAAAAAATATCTAAACTTTTCTGCAATCGACTGCATATGACACGAAGACTTTTTTCTTTTGCGGAAATGCTTGTGTTATCGCAGAACAATGACTTTGTGCATCCTGGAGGCAAATCAGGAAGATCTGAAGTGAATATGTTGTGCAGGACTGGACCCAAGACTGAACCTTGAGGTACACCTGCTCTGACAGGAAATCTATCAGATTTTGAATTCTGATAGACAACCTGCAGAGTTCGACCAGCAAGATAATTTTTTAAAATTTTGATTAGGAAAATTGGAAAATTAAAAGTTTGCCATTTAGCAATTTAACCTTTATGCCAAACACTGTCGAATGCTTTTTCTATGTCTAAAAGAGCAGCTCCAGTGGAATAACCTTCAGATTTGTTAGCTCGTATCATATTAGTAACTTTGAGCAATTGATGAGTAGTGGAATACCCATGGCGAAATCCAAACTGTTCATCTGCAAAAATTGAATTTTCGTTGAGTGTGACATCATTCGGTTAAGAATAATTCTCTCAAACAGTTTACTTATTGAAGAAAGCAAAATGATTGGTCGATAACTTGAAACTTCAGCTGGATTCTTATCCGGTTTTAAAATTGGAGTAATTTCTGCATTTTTCTATAATTTGGGAAAATATGCAATTTTGAAGCAGCAATTGAAAATTTTCACTAAAAATTCCATTGTGCTCTCAGGGAGATGTTTGATAAGTATATTAAAGATTCCATCGTCACCAGGTGCTTTCATATTTTTGAAATTTTTAATAATTGATTTTACTTCATTCAAGTTAGTTTCAATTATTCCTGCAGGTAAAAAATTCTGGGAAGAAATTGAACCAAATTGACTTGTGACTTCATTTTAAATTGGACTCACAAAATTCAAATTTGAGTTATGAACACTCTCAAACTGCTGAGCAAGTTTTTGAGCCTTTTGTTCATTGGATATAAGAAAGCGTTCACCATCTTTTAAAACTGGAATAGGCTTTGAAGGTTTCTTAAGAATCTTCGACAGCTTCCAAAAGGGTTCTGAATATGGTTTAAATTTTTCAACTTTAGTCTCAAAATTCTGATTTCTCAGAAGAGTAAATCTATGTTTAATCTCTTTCTGTAAATCTTTATAAATAGTTTTAAAAACAGGGTCGCGAGAACGTTGATATTGACGTCTGCGGACATTTTTCAAACGAATTAGAAGTTGAAGATTTTCGTCAATTATTGGTGAATCAAATTTCACTTAAGGATCATTCCTGACATCAACAATTGCACATCAAGCTCATTATTGAAATTTCAAATTTCTCTCAATATGAGTTCTGTATCTTTCCCAATTAGCCTTGTTATAATTAAAAACAGAGCTCATAGGGTTTAAAACTGATTCAAGTGGTAAAGAAAAAGTTGTTGGAAGATGGTTAGAATCAAAGTCAGCATGTTTGATCAAATCACTACATACATGACTTTGATCTGTTAGCACCAAATCAATTGTTGAAGGGTTTCTTACAGAAGAAAAGCATGTAGGACTATTCGGAGACAAAATAGATTAGTATCCTGAAGAACAATCATTGAATAAAATTTTGCCATTGGAATTACATTGAGAATTATTCCATGATCGATGTTTAGCGTTAAAATCGCCGATTATAAAAAATTTCGAACGATTTCTGGTGAGTTTTTGTAAATCACCTTTAAAATAATTTTTGTGCTCGCGTGTGCATTGAAATGGTAAATATGCTGCGGCAAAGTTCAGTTTGAACTTCAATTCCCAAAGTTTCAATAACTTTCGTCTCAAGATGGGGAAGAGCACGATGATTGATTCGGCGATGAATAACAATTGCAACTCCACCGCCGGAACCCTGAATCCTATCATATCTATGAACCACGTAATTGGGATCATATTTAAATTTCATGTTAGGTTTCAAAAATGTTTCAGTAATAATTGCAATATGCACATTATTTACTGTTAAAAAATTAAAAAACTCATTCTCATTGGCCTTCAGAGAGCGAGCATTCCAATTTAAAACTTTGATCGGTTTATTTAAAATCATTGCTAAATTTAAAATTTAAAACAATTTTAATTCTAAAATTTGTACCTATTTGAATGGCTTTAAACATTGATTTTGCCTGCAACATGGCGTTCATGAGATCGAACATTGCCTGTTGCATAAAAGAAAGTTTACCTACCGTAATAGGCCCCAGGCAGTTGACATTAGAAAATATATTTTCGGTAGTAATATGAGCTGGGGTAATAGGTGTACAATTATTTTCTAGCGTGTTTTGCTTACCCATATTAACGGTCATTTTCGAACTACCAACATTAGGCGGTAGAATGTTCGAACTACCTGTAACCTGTGCATATGTTAAACGAGTATGCAAAGGAGTAGAAGAAGTGGGCGGTACTGGTACGCTTGGAGAATTTTGTTTTGATTGGGAAATTGATATTTGTTTACCTTGCCTTGCCTTAACAATTGCTAAACGGTAGAAATTTGACATATGGTTGCCGTTACAATTCGCACAGCGAAAATTTTTACTCTCTTTCACAGGACATGTGTCCTTTTCGTGAGAAGAGTCTCCACAAATGAGGCATTTTTGGTCCATGTTACAGAACTTTGAACCATGGCCATAACGTTGGCAAATACGGCATTGGGTGATATGCTTTTCACCTCCGCCAAACTTCCTATAAGCTTCCCATTTTACACGCACGTTATATAAAGCATGTGCTTTTTCAAAAAAAAATAAGTTATTAACCTCACTGCGGTTAAAATGAATTAAATAATTAACAGTGATTTTTGTTTCATTAGAATTACTTGGGTAGGGGCTCTGCCAAGTAATTCTGTTAAAGTTAGTTTGATCTCATCAACGGTTTGATCGTTGGTGAGACCTTTCAATACGACCTTGATACCAATACGGCTTGGCGCTCTTAGTGTCATATGTAAAAAATTTATACATCTTTTCAGTTAAATACTGAATAAGACGTTTACGCCCCTCATATAGTCGGCTAATAAGCGGCATTCGCCTCTACGACCAATTTGATAGGTCACTTTAACGTCAGAAACAAACGTTGAAAGTTCTTTTTTGAAAATATTGAATTCATAAGAAATAGTTACCACAATAGGTGGAACTTTCTCCTTTTTTAAAGATTTTACATTTTGTATAGTTTCATAACTAATAACTTCCATTTCACCAGCTTCTTGCTCAGGCAAAATATCAAAAGGATTGTCACTACAGACACTCAAAGTGTCAGAAAGAGATGCCTCTCTTTTCCTCCCCGCAGCGATGCGTGGTTTCTTTTTTCGTCTTGCCATTTCAGGTGATACGAAAAAAGATAAAACAAATGTTAATTTCAAAAATAGGTAGTCTTGAGAAAGACTGATGGGAAATAACTTTCAGGTAATCTTTAAAAGACACACTGAAAAAACACAAACTAGGCAGCAGGGATACCAAATGTGCAGATTTGTCTGCAAAACGCAGATTTTTGGAGTCCGTGTGCAGATTTTTAGTGATTTGCAGATATTTGCAGTTTTTCCACGATTTCTGCAGATTTTGTCAGAGTCTTCTTATATTTGCGCAGATTTTCTTAAAATGTGTGCAGATTTTTACAGACTTTTGCCCGCGTGAGCGAAATTTTTTCGGATCACGGGTAGATTTTTTTAGTTTAGTTGATTAAGTTGTAATTGCTCTTGCAGTTGTCCTCTCGAAACAACATCACCAGGATTCTCCTTTGAACGTACGTATGACCAAGAGAAATTGTCAATGTTCTAAACAATTTCTTTAACACGTGTCTGATTGAACGATTTAAGCAGTGAGGGTGGCTTTTTCAACCAAGCCAGAACTATTTGGCTGTCCAACCAAAGACGAATAACGGAAAAATGCATTTGGAGAACAGGAAGCACTTTACGGGTTAACCGAAATACCACCAATGCGGCACAAAGTTCTTTGCGAGGAATTGTCAACTCTTTCAAAGGTGCGATTTTGGACTTTTAACAAAGTAATCGCGAGTGCAGTATCCTTCGTCATTGATACTGCGAACATACAAGCATGCCCCATAGGCATGCACCGATGCGTCAGTAAATCCATGAAGTTCAATTGTACTGGAACCAGGAACGGAGATAAATCGTGGAATTTCTGTTTTGTTAACATGTTGCAAAGCGCTATGAAACTTAGACCACGTTTCGAGAAGCTCTTCTTCCAATGGGCAATCCCATTTCAGCTTGTCAAACTGCTCGATTAATAATGAACAAAATGAATTTTCTTTTTCTCGGCTTTATCGAGCTCCAAAGAAAATCCCATAAGGAACTGTCAAAAAGTTATTTACACAATCAATGCAGCATTTTTCGAGTAGGAACGGCACTGCCTTCAAAAACAACTCAAATAGTGATTTTATTTACCGTGTGGTACCATTCGAGTAGTTCATTTTGTACCAACTTTTTTGTAAGATTTCTTCCTGAGTGTTACGTATGTCTTATGTATGTGATAATACATGTGGTACCATTCGAGTAGTTCATTTTGTACCAACTTTTTTGTAAGATTTCTTCCTGAGTGTTACGTATGTCTTATGTATGTGATGAAACTATCACCAATCGATTTGTTGACCAATTTTGCATGAAAAAAGCTACTTTCCAGATTGTCAGTCTAGCGTCGATTAATAAATGGGAATTTGGGTTCCGTTTTTCTTAGTATGCAATGGTTTAAACAAAATCTACGTCAAAATGCATACATCTTTTTAAAAAAATACTCTCGAGTTTAAAAACTATCTTCATCTCGGCCAAAAAAGTGAGATCGGCAACACTGTTGAGCCCGTACAAGTTGAAAAATAACCGTCTCGTGAATAAAAAGAAAAAATACATAGTTTTCGGGAAGTAAGGCCACCGGAGTCGAGTGCAATTAAATCAGATTAGTGCACCGAAGTCAAAAAAAGTTGAAAATTTTGAGATTGATACGCGTCTTCATAGTGTCGTGGTGTTAGTGTGTGTTGTGTACGGGAGCACGAATCATCTAATTCGGGTTATTCGCGTTGAAAGAGATTTCGAAGGCTGTTCGCACCTACGTGAACTCTCATATGCAATTGTCAAAATGTGCGTGATGACAAAAGCAAAAATATTTCCTTCCTTCTTTTTCGCATGCAAAAACCAAACAAATATCAGCAACACCGTCAACGCGAATAGCGGTGGCAAAGCCTTTTGCTAGTCAGCTTATACACATATGTACAGGTTCCCTACCTTTTGCTGCTGCTTGCACGGATGCGCCGAGACACGTAGGAGAAACGGAGATCAAAGGATAAGTATTGGTGTTGGTGATGTTTTGCATGTACCACGAGTAAATGTGGCACTGAAAAGAGTTTTTGATCTAGGGCTCCATGTGGCCTACCAAAAATATACTGATATTATCATTCCAATTAGTGATGAGCACAGTGTTTAGCGCATTTGTGTACGTGAATTAAGTGTTGAGTATGAAGAAAAAAAAAAGTTAGCTTGTGTTGTTCCCGAATAGAGAGCCTGTATGTTGGGCAGTCGGCGGAGCGCTAGCCGTTGGGGCGGCTGTCAACATCAGAACGGGTGAGCTGTATAACTTTGCATTGCTGTTGGTCATTCTGATGTGACAGTTGCCTTAACGGTGGTTGCCTTGTCGATTCTCTGACGTACGGGCTCACTATCTCCGAATTATGTTTGTGTGTCTGTGCAGATGTGATGAAGTCGATGCGGAGTCTTGCTTTTTTGATCAATTGCTCGGTGGTCGGTGTGTAGGCGCTGGTGCGGCTGTGTGCGTGTGGAGTGTGAGAACGAGTTTATTACCCGTTTCTTTTCGTGCCTTTTCGCTATAGGTACTAGTGACGCAAAGCGTGTGTTGCAAAAATGTAAATGTCCCTATTCCGGATCTCTCCGAGGCATCCAGGTTGTTCCGGAAGTGGCTAATGAAGCATATATTCAAAAATACGTCTTTTGACAGATTCCTGATGAAAAATCCTGAAGATAGATGTGTCACACGCTATATTTCGCGCAAAAACGTAAATGTCCCCTACTAAAAGTTCCTATGAAGACTTACGGATGAAAAATAGCCATTTCTCGATGAGTTCTTGGTCGATTCCGGATCTTAATGAACCATTCGCTTCAGAAATGATTTTGTCATCTATGCCAATGATGCAAATAAGCATTTTTATCAGGTAGCCCATTACCAAATCCATCCAAAAATTAGCAGGTTTGACATGCCTACCGGAACTCAGGAATATTTCCTACATGCGGTGACCTAGGCCAGATCTGAGGTCAGAAAATGAAACTTCAAAAGTTTTCCAGTTCAATGGTGTTCGAATTATTAAAATCGAATAACATTTTGCATAGCTACAGAATTTCAAATTTCATCAAAATTTTGCCTATCCTACTTATTGTGGTGGATACGGCCCCTTTTAAGATAAACAAAAGAAAGTAATATAAACTTAAGTAGTGTAAACACTGTGATCAGCATAAACGCTATCACGCCACCCGCGCGAGGAACGGGCGACGGCGATTATGCTGAGCACAGCATTAAAGGTCACGTATCGATCTGCGATCGTGCGGCCTGTATAGGCTAAGAAATAGAAATAATAAAGCATTATTGAATCAACCGTACACTCGAGAGGTTCGAGCTCTCTTTTAGTAACCGAAACCCACATAAACACATATATACAACCACCAACTTTTCATGGCGATCCTGCCAGGAGGCGATCCTATGATGGTGTATCGGTTCGGCGTCGCTTTACTGAAAACTTTGAACCCAGTTATGAAGTGTTTGAAATTGTGCAACAAAGATATACAAATGTAAAATGTTCAAAAAAGTGAACAATAACCCGAAGGGCAGTAGAAAATGAGCAGTATCAGTCAGTGGAATTGTGCAACGTAAAGTTAACGATGAGGCGATAAGAAGATTCCAAGTTCCTCGAATGAACCAGAAAAGACCAAATGCACCACTAGAAGAGGCCACAGTGAGTGTTAACGATGTAAGAATGGGCACACCCCAGTCCAAGACGGACACCAATGGTGATGCTTTGGTGCAAGTGGTCAACAATCAAGACCTACACACCTCATATCACGAAGAACATAGTGTCATCTTGTGGGTCATTTGTGTAGTGGTCGCTATCTCTTTAGTTCTTGAATTAGAGAAGCGATATAAAAGTGCAAAAACACGGGACGCAGAACGCACAGCACGTTCTATCGCCCGCTTGACAGACGTTATTGCTGAAAAATAAACAATTATGAGCAATCACGAACAATAAGTAAAAAAAAATGGATAGATCCCATAGAGCCGCAATTTCTAGTGCATTCCTTGTGCAATATTGCCGTCATCATCTAACGCAATTAAGAGACACTTTGTACGACCATATCAAACAACGATCATTTATACCGGAAGAGGCCGAAGCATACTTGAAACTTTCGGAACACCTGTACCACCTAGCTACAAATGCAGCCATCGGATATAGCGCACCAACGACAACTTTCAACGATCTGGCAGCGCTATACGATGAAATAGATACAGTGCTATTGTGGAATAATATGGGAAATCACTGAAATATACAATGGACCAACTCGTTTTAGACTAAAGGAGAGTATCGTGAGTTGTTTAATAAAACTTCGCAATATTTAAAAATATACCTTTTAGGTAACAACAAGAATATAAGTATTCTATTTTACTTATGGAGTAGCAACGAAAAAAAAAAAATAAAAACACTAATCCACGTATACGTGTAAGTAGATATGGATATATATATATATATATATATATATATATATATATATATATATATATATATATATATATATATATATATATATATATATATATATATATATATATATATATATATATATATATATATATGTATTTTCCTCGTATCAAAAACACTCTATACTTATTATGACCATTCCAGTCTGAAAGATATATATATATATATATATATATATATATATATATATATATATATATATATATATATATATATATATATATATATATATATATATATATATATATATATATATATATATATATAAAAATAAATAAATAACTACGTAACATACAACCTATGCTTTAATGCTAAATGGAAAAAAAATTTGAAGCTGGTGACACTCTAAACAAGTTGCTAGCTAGTTTAAAAAAATTTAAGAATTTGACAGCGCCGACTAGGCATAAAAAGATTAAAGCGGTATACGATCTATTACGAGAAATCAAGCAGATAACAGTAACCGCTGAAGGAACCGCCGACTATATTGTCATTAGAAAAAGATACAAAAAATTAAAAACAATAGCCATTGAGTGTTTGACCTTGTTAAAGGGAGACTTAAATTTAACGATTACAGAAAACGACCCAAGAGACATAGGAGACGAAGACGACGACAAAGAAAGTAATTTAAGCGAAATAAGCCAAAAAACGATCACAATGGCTCATAAAATTGATTTGGGAGTGGCTATCCGAGTCGTTGATAAATACGACGGGGATGCTGCTTCTCTCCAGTCTTGGTTGGACAACGTGGATGTCCTACGAGCTGATGACCCGGAAGTACCGGAAGTCAGCTTTATTACCTTTCTCAAATCCCGATTAGTGGGCGCTGCACGCGGATCCCTCGAAGGAGTTCAAACCCTTGCGGTAGCGAAAGCTACACTTAAAGAGAAGTTTGCTGTCCAGCTCACCCCCATAGCGGTGGAGGCTGAATTGCGATCGTTAAAGCAGAGGAGTGGTAGAACTGTTACCGAATTCGGCAGTGAAATTGAAAAACTAGCCACGAAACTGGCAGCTGCATGGGTTTCCAAAGGCCCCCCATTTACTACCGAAGCTTCCGCTAGGCCAGTGGTGGAGCCTATAGCCGTACACACCTTTATAAATGGTTTAAGAGACAAATCGGCAGCTTATTTAGTAAAGTCCAGAAATCCAAAGACTTTGACTTTGGCTATTTCTGATGCATTGGAGGTTCAACCTCAATCATCGACGGAGCCAGCATTCTGGGCTCAGGGAAACAGAGTTCCCCATTTCAGTAATCATTTTAGTAACCGAAACCCAAGCCGTAGAGGAGGCCGCAGATTCAATAATAATAACCGTGGTTATCGTCATAATAACAATAATCAACGAAATTATAACCAAGGTTATTACAATCACAACCATGGTTACGATAACCACAACCCTGGATATTTTAATAACAATCAAGGATACAATTATAATAACCGAAGCAATCGACGTAACTTCACGATAACCACAACAATCTTAATAATAACTATCCTAATAATAACTACCAAAATAATAATAACCACAATAACAATGGAAACAATGCTCCTCGGAATAACAACAACCTCAACAATAATAATAATCCCCAGAGACGAAATGCAAATGTGGCGGAGGAACCACAAGAGCAACAACCTCGAGCAGAAGCAAATGTAAGAGAGTTTTTTCGTGAGTAATTTTAGCGGCGAGAGAGCTCTAAGATTGAATTTCACAATAGATAACACTAATTTTCTTTTAGTAGTGGACAGTGGAGCTTCATGCTGTCTACTCGATAAGCGTCATTTAACGAAAAATTTAAATTCATATCTTGACACATCACGGATAATTGAAGTAAGTGGTGTAAATGGAGTAACCACTACACTAGGTACAATAGATACTTTTACAGAATATAATGGCTACATGTACCCGATTACGTTTCACATTATGGATGAGCTACCATCCAATGTCATAGGTTTAATTGGAACCAACTTTTTGAAAAAGTTTGGAGCAAAGATAAATTTTGAAAATTCTAAAATGACATTAAGAATCCCCCGATTTGAGGAAAATTTCATAATTCCTCCACGAACTGAAGTGATTACTTTTGTTGAAACTTGTTTCTCAGAACAAATGGTTATTCTAAATCAGGAGATACAACCACAAGTATACATTGCAGGAGCAATTGTAAAACCTGAAAAAGGAAAAATTCCTGTTAGGATACTGAACATAAAAAATAAAGCCGTGAAGGTTGATAATTTAAAACCTCAAGCAAAACCTTTAAAAAATTATGATATACTTGAGATTGACGGTGCATCAAAATATAATGTTGCTAGAACGAAAGAACTTTCATCAGAATTAAAACTGACTGAAATCCATGACAAGGACAGACCAGTGTTAGAAAGATTGTGCATAAAATATAACGACATTTTTTGTTTGAAAGATGACAAATTAACAGTGACGAAAATTTATCAACCCTCGCTTACTGTTAAGCCAGATACACATCCTGTATATACCAGACCATATAAATTACCACAAGCTCACAAGGAAGAAGTCCAGAGACAAGTAGACAAAATGTTGAGCGAAAATATCATTGAGAACGCTATTTCTGAGTGGAATAGTCCTTTATTACTGGTTCCCAAAAAATCAGCTCAGGATGAAAGAAAATGGAGGTTGGTCATAGACTACCGCAAATTGAATAACGCATTGCAAGATGATAAGTTTCCACTTCCTAACATAGAAGAAGTGATTGAGTCGCTAGCAGGAGCGAAATATTTTTCTCATTTGGATCTTTCACAAGGATATTACCAATGTGAACTGAAGCCAGAGGATAGACCAATTACCGCTTTTGGCACCAGCGGAGGACAATATCAAATGACACGTCTTCCTATGGGATTAAAAGTGAGTCCTTCAACATTTTCAAGATTAATGACCGTAGCTATGTCAGACCTTAATATGGAGAGATGTCTTGTTTATTTAGATGATATTATTGTTTTTGGAAAGACTCTGGAAGAGCACAATAGAAACCTTTCAGATGTTTTCGAACGTTTACGTAAAACAAATTTAAAACTCAATCCGCAAAAATGCAATTTTCTCAAAACCGAATTGTTGTATTTAGGACATTTGGTATCTGTAGAAGGAGTAAAACCCGATCCTTCAAAAATTGAAATAATAAAACAATGGAGTAGTCCACGAAGCGCAGATGAGGTAAAAAGGTTCGTTGCTTTTGCGAACTATTACCGTAAGCACATTAAGGATTTTGCGAAACTTTGTAGTCCTTTAAATAAATTAACTCGAAAAAATGAAGATTTTAAATGGACGGAGGAGTGTGAACGATCCTTTCAATACTTGAAGGAGTGTTTCATGAATCCACCAGTCCTCGATTACCCGAATTTTTCGGAGAGTAATATTTTTACCTTGCACACAGATGCATCGGGAAAGGCTTTAGGAGCAGTATTAAGTAATCAAAACACTAGACCCATCGCATTTGCGAGTAGGGCTTTGAATAAAGCTGAACTGAATTACAGCACTATCGAGAAGGAGTTATTAGGCGTCGTATGGGCAATACGCCATTTCAGACCATATTTATATGGCAGGAAATTTGAAATTTTTACAGACCATCGCTCATTAGTTCATTTATTTACACTAAATGATCCTTCAAGCCGATTAACCAAGTTCCGTTTGGCTCTAGAGGAATATAAGTTTGACGTTATATACAAAAAGGGCTCGGAAAACGTAGTAGCGGACGCGTTATCACGTATTTCGATCGAAGATCTTAAGGCTCTAACACCAGCAGGTACAGCTTTTATTTGTACCAGAAGTCAAACCGCGAAACAGAAAATACAGTCTGATACATCGGTTAAGATTGATACACCGAATAATTATATTGAAATTAAAATTGGATCCATGAAGAAAAATGAAGCGCTAGAAGCTCAATTAGAGCAGGGTATTATTTGTATCGACCCTAATACGACATTGACTCACCTACGGGGAGTAATGAACCGATTAGTGGATCTTATCAAAGAAACCAAAATAAAAGGCCTAATCGTTAAAAATACGATTGAAAATAAAAAATTAAAGGACAAAATAGAAGTCCTCGATATAAAAGGCATGCCGCCTATAATTATATTAGGCAGAAATACTCGTCAAATAGACGATAGAAATGAACAAAAAAATATTATAAACGATTTCCATGTATTGCCAACTGCAGGGCATGCAGGAATAAGAAGAACAATTAATACTATAAAACAACGATATCATTGGAAAACCTTAGATAACGATGTTGTTTCATTTATAAAGAGATGTACACATTGTCAAAGAAACAAGAGCCATTACACTAAACAACCAATGCAGCTGACAAGCACAGCTAGTCAAGCTTTCGAAAAAATATTTCTGGATATAGTAGGTCCATTATTGCCGGACGCAGAAGGTAACCAGTATATACTGACTACTCAATGTGATCTGACGAAATTTGTGACCGCAACACCTATTATGGACAAGACAACAGATGCCGTGGCCAAAGCGTTTGTTGAAAATGTCATTTTGAATTATGGTGTACCAGCACAGGTTCTAACAGATAGAGGTACCGAATTTATGTCTACTGTATTTGAAAAAATATGTAAACTATTACAGGTGAAGAAGCTGAATTCCACAGCTTACCACCATCAAACAATCGGAGCGTTGGAAAATTCGCATAAAGTTCTTGGAAATTATCTACGCATACAAACGAACAACTCTTATGGAAGTTGGTCTGCCTGGATACCGTTTTACAAATTTGCCTATAATACAACGGTACATAGTACAACAGGTAAGACTCCGTTCGAATTGCTTTTCGGAAGACTTTGCACCCTTCCTTCAAATCTAATTGGACAATACCAAACAGACCCAATATATAACATTGACGACTATACGAGTATTTTGAAATACAAGCTACAAGTTTCTCAAAGAGAAGCTAGGGAGAATCTTCTCAAAGTAAAGGCAGATAGAGTTTCAAAATATAATCAAAACGCCAAAGACACAAATTTTACAAAAGGAACATTGGTCCTCGTGAAGACCGAAAAGGGACCTAAATTAGAAACAAAATATAACGGACCATATGAAATGTTAGAAGATATAAGATCAAATGTAAAGATAGCAATTAAAAATAATAAAGATATAGACATAGTTCATAAGGACAGAATAAGAGAATTTTTAAAGTAAAAAAAAAAAAGAGAGAGAAGAACCTACATTCAGTTTTTCAGAAAGATAAGAAGATGAAACCAGAGTAGTTTATAATGATTGTTTCCATGAATATTTTATATAAATGTTATTCTTATGCATAAACATTTTATACAGAAATATTTTTATATAAAAACATTTGATACAAAAACATTTTTATACAGATTTTAATATATGTATATGTACGTGTGTGTGTATATATGTATATGTATATATATATATATATATATATATATATATATATATATATATATATATATATATATATATATATATGAAATATATATATATATATATATATATATATATATATATATATATATATATATATATATATATATATATATATATATATATATATATATATATATATATATATATATGTGTATGTATATATGTGTATGTATGCGTATATATATGTATCTCCATCATTATATATTATATTAGATTAATAATTATAAATTCAAACTATAATTTTTTTTTTATCCACCAATTTCAATTTGTATTATTGATTTTCACTTCATATGTTTTATTCCTAACTTCAATTCAAACATTATATAGATTTAAAAATTAGAACTTAAGGCTAATTTTTAAATTCATTAAGAAAGGGCGTGTGGTGGATACGGCCCCTTTTAAGATAAGCAAAAGAAAGTAATATAAACTTAAGTAGTGTAAACACTGTGATCAGCATAAACGCTATCACGCCACCCGCGCGAGGAACGGGCGACGGCGATTATGCTGAGCACAGCATTAAAGGTCACGTATCGATCTGCGATCGTGCGGCCTGTATAGGCTAAGAAATAGAAATAATAAAGCATTATTGAATCAACCGTACACTCGAGAGGTTCGAGCTCTCTTTTAGTAACCGAAACCCACATAAACACATATATACAACCACCAACTTTTCATTATTTTGACTATCCCCTGTAGTGTTAAGTTTTCTTCCCAATAGTGACAATTTATTTAAATTAATTTCTTTAGCCACAGAAAGCAGCACAACAACCACCGTTGACATTTCGTGGATTTTCTTATAATAGTTCACTTACTATTTTTTTACGTAACATTTTCATTATACCCTTGCACATTATAATTTCAGCTGTGAAAGAATGCTATCAAAGCTCTTCCTTGTATGTTTTTGGGCCGTAACAAATTTCATCGGTGAACGTGTAGATTTTTGTCGGGAAATTTAAACTGCGTTAGAATTGATGTGAGCTTATGTAATATAATGTGTGGATTATCTGTTCGGATGACTGCATGCAGTGAATGGTTGGAAAAGGGAGCAACACATCTGAGCAAGCACTGCAATGTAATAGTAATAACTTATTCAATATATATTCTTTTAGCCGCAGTTAGCAGCAGAGCAACCACTATTGACATGAATTAGTTTCATTTGAAATCATCTATTTTATTTTAGCAGACCATAACGCACACTCTCCATTTGTTTTACGAATATTTTCCTATTACTTTATTTGCATGTTGTACGTTAAAAATTTGAAAGTTTCAGTTTTTAAAGGAAGTCAACCGAAATCTTATTTACATATTCTTATTTTTCTTATTGTATTTTAATACATTTTCATTCATCCCACTTTATAGGTAAATGATTATTTTTATATTGTTATAATTAATTAAACGAATTATGGTCATATCACTTATCAAAGCGAATCCTGATCGGAAACCCACCCTACTAACAAAACTCCCATCCGTGGTCTTTGTAGGGATGCAGAGGTATACCCGGTCTCTAACAAAGCAAAGACTGCATTCTAACATTTCTTCTCTATTGCAGGTTTCGTGCGGCACTGGCACAACACGAAATTTATAGTTTTGAGAGAAACGGGTTCGGAAATTTTCGTTTAGAATCATTTTTCCTTTTGAAGAATACCTTAAATTTTTAAACTTTCCGTACTCATCCGACCTATTTGAGTCTGTTATGTACATATTATGAGCAAGTTGTATGAGTTTAAATCTCTTCTACCATCTTTTAAAGTATATTTTGATGTGAATCGCAAAAACAAATCTACTCATAACTCTAGATATTTTGTTAATTTTGAAACAAGTTTTTGTGAGATAAAACTGAACCGCGTTTGGCATCGTTTGACATCCAAATCTAAAATGAAAAATTTTGAGGTGTGCCGTTGTTGCACGAAACAGACGATATTCCCAACTGACTGTAAGGACGTGGCCGGCGCCGTTATTGGTCTATAAAACATCGGGTCATTGAATGATGCACAGTGAGGAGGAATGGCCACTCCCAGTCGTTTCTTCAGTTAATTCATTGTGCATCTTGAATGGCTCGGACCCATCACGAAGTAGCAACCATTGATATGTACAGTCAGAACTAAGCTAAGCTAGGCTAAGCTATCTTCATCTCGGCCAATAAAGTAAAGTTTGTACATCCGAATAAACTTATGGTTTTCGCTGGAGAACCACTGACAAATAAGAAAAACGTGTATTTTCCTTGATATTTTAATTTTTTCGAGCTTAAATTCAAAATTACTCGAAAACCGATGCATTTAGAATGTTAACTACCGAGAGCCTTTTGATTTCAAATTACTGTCTGACTAAATCTTTTAAAATCATGAAAATTTTGAAAAATGTTGAAATTAGAATTTTAAAAAGTTTAATATTTCATAAAACATTTGACTTCCTTTTCTTCATCCTGGATTTTTTTGAAGTTGCGTAATAACTTCAAGTTTTGAAAAAAAAAATGAGAAAATATCTGTTTTCAAATCAAAATTTATTGTTTATTTTCAAAATTTTTTAAGTCAAAAAGTTTTTTTCA
Source organism: Wyeomyia smithii (assembly GCF_029784165.1). NCBI lineage: Eukaryota > Metazoa > Arthropoda > Insecta > Diptera > Culicidae > Wyeomyia > Wyeomyia smithii. The sequence continues at coordinate 122,050,343 of NC_073694.1, forward strand.
CAGTGCTTTTTTTATGAGGCATTATTAATTCCTTACAACTCATTCTCAGACAGATTTTATATACAACCGAAGGTTTCTGAGCTACCATGCTTTGAACAAAACCTATGCAAAAATGCATACGACCTTTAAGAAAATAACTCGTGGATTTAAAAAATCTCCATCTGTGAAAAATGCTCAGTTTTTGCTAAGCCAAATACGTGTGCAACTAGAAAAAAAGCAGAAGGTTGTATTAAAGGCACGACTGCGTGGCTGACGTTGAATAACGCGGTTTTTTTTATTCTCGCTTATTTTCCGTCGGTCTAGTTCCGCCACTGTTGTTGTGCCAATTACCGACGCCCAAGGATGCGACTCCACCCAGGACTCTAACTTACGACCCGTTGATCAACGGACCGGCGCCAACGGCTTTACTTCCTCATGCGATGGAAGGCGTGATCCCAGAGATTTTTCGCCTCAGAAAATCTCCCGGTGTCGGCTAGGATTAAATCTAGATCAGTTGGGTTGGTTGTGAGTGGATTACGCCACCTCACAACCATCGACACCTATGTCGGCGGTGGGATTAAAACCCAGGCGTCGAGCGTGGAGAATAACGCGCATTTGGCATTAACAAATGCATTGTTGAGTACTTAAATAAGACTACAAATGCAGAAGTACTTCTGTTTGTATTTTGATAAATTAACCAGATGGTCAAAACTTTATCGCGGGACATCAGTTGGAAGAATTATTCTGGAGGCGGAATGGGTTGTGTGAAATGAAGTCATACACATAAGTCGTTTTTATGCGTTTTTTGCGGTTTTCGTAAGCGTTTTTGTTTACGCCCTTTTTCAGAGGATGACAGTTCAATCAATATCAATATTTACCACCACCCGGCTGGCTGAACGGCTGAATAATGCGTACCATCGGGACCAAGTGCGTCTATTAGAATAAAATAGACCCACATGTGGTCCCTAGCCTCTTGTCCAGCCACTCCTATTCCGACCTCCACGAGGTGCCAGCTGGGATACGAGCAACCAAGGGAAGATCGGGTAACCAACCCCGGTGGGAACTTGGTCGTATGCCGACAAGGAAGGAGGGCTCTTTTGAGTTTCCGAGCGTCTGTCCTCCATGTTAGGAGCAGCTCAAAACGGCATCTATACTCCGGGTTAGGGGCGGCCGATTACCGTCCTCGTGCCAACGTGGGACTCTAAGCAGTGTTGGGAACGATGGTCCTCCGAGCCTTACAAGCCGCCACCGTAAAACACTCACAAGTAATGAACGAGGAACCAAGAAATTCGGACTGGAACAATCGGCACAGACCCATGCGACGAAAATGGACTAACGATTGGAAACTCGGGACGTGGAACTACCGGCCTCTTAATTTCCAAAGGAGCACACGAGTGGTTTCCGAAGTATTGAAATCCCGCAGATTCGACGTCGTAGCGCTGCAGGAGGTGTGCTGGAAGGGCTCAATGGTACGTACGTTCCGGGATGGCCATTACCCGGACGAACACATACGATTCGCATAGATTTTTGGCGTAGAATACGTCTTACGGCAACAATTACAGGGACCCAATTTCAATACAGGGATCCAATTTCAAAACCGAAAACATCGAGAGCGTCACAAGAACTGTCCAATTTCAAACGTTTTAAACCCAGTCAGTTTCCAACCGATTTCTGTCATTTTTGCAGCAATCGATTGGAAAATCATTTAAGCACCTGTCCAAATGCAGAAAATTGTAATCCCATTGTTCAAACTATTGTAATATTGGAAACTGTTGAACAATGTCGAAACGCAAATGTCGATTTTTGATTGGTCGTTTGCTGCCTTTCCCTAAATAGGACGACAGAATGGAGTACCTAGTTAGCCGGGAATGCACTCTTTGGGCTATATAAGAGACTGTTTCTCCTCAAGCAAATCAGTTTACTAGCAGCAGGCAGCAGCATCGCACATCAACACCGATGGCAGTAGGCGAAGGCAGTAGGCGAAGGCAGCTTGGATCAGCAGCGGGCAACAGCGGCGGTGGTAGTGGTTAGCTGCAGTCCTACCTCTTTCAGTTCGGCTCCCCTTCGATCTGAATTGGACCCCACCAGCGGTAATCCGATTCAGATATCGTTGGGCAAAAAACAACCCGAAACTGAAAGAGACTCGCACCGCCAGGTGGTTTGAGAAGCCACCATCATCCAGCGTATGTATATACAGGGTGTATGCACATAACGTGTGTGAATATTTGAAAAGTGTGTTTCTAATATATAAGGTGTGTGGCTTGCTTTAAAGCGTGTGTGTATGTTTATGACGTGTATGCATGCCTGTAACGCGTGTGTGCATGTTTATAGCGCGTGTGGCTTGCTATATAGCGTGCGTGGTTTGCTATATAGCGTGTGAATGTCTAGCGTGACTGTGCATGTCTATAGAGCGTGTGGCTAGAGTGCGTGGCTTGCTATATAGCGTGCGTGGCTAGTAGTATAGCGGTTGAAATTTTCATATATACACTACCCGTCATAAGTTTGGAATCGCTTTACTGAGTATTGCAACACCCAGTTTGAATATTGCAACACCCCGAAAAGTTTAGCATCACTCAAAATGGGCAAATTTCTGTAACTGTAACTGTAATATGCTTGACCAGAACTGGTGGCACAAGCCGAACACCGCAACATTGTGGGTAGTAATGATCACGCGATAAGTTGAAGTCTAAATATGAAAAACTGCATACACCCTAGCGCCGCATAGCGGGGTAGTTCAGTATTAAATTGTCTACCATGTAGAAGCCTTTAGCCTTCTGAACAAGTTTGCATAGCACCGCAACTTTCTGGCAGGTCGGAATCGTGAGATTAGTTCAGTTCAAAATACGACTCATTGTGTGCCCACTAGCACCACATAGCGGTAAAATTTCACACTGAATTGGCCACCATACAGTAGCCTTTGACCTTCGGAACAAGTTTGCTGAAAACCGCAACTTTCTAGGTTGTCAAAAACACGAGATATCCGCCTATTCCAGGTGATGCTAAACTTTTCGGGAGGCGTTGCAATATTCAAACTGGGTGTTGCAATACTCAGTAAAGCGATTCCATACTTATGACGGGTAGTGTAATTGCTAACAAATCACCTCATGTAGAATTTGATTATCACTGTGAATCATTCAAAACTAAATAAAAAATTTACCATGTTGAAAAAATATTCACTTGTCAATAAATGGCATTGACAAACACAATTAACCTTAAAGTTTATCTGAAGAATTAACCCCAATTCAGTGTATTCTCAAACCTATTCCAAGAAATACATTGGCATGAGACAGGCTGTCGTATTCTACGTTACCTCTGCGGTCGTGTCTTATAAACAACCTCTTCAACTTTTTTAGATTCCTCACATTGGATTCGTGAGCGTCCTTGAAAAGGATTTCTGAAAAAAGAATCCTCAGGAATGCCCTGTATACGGCTCTAGGATTCTTGAATAACAATCGTGAGTGGGAATCCTCCGGATCGTGATTGCGATTCCTTTCACGATTCCGTCACCGTGTTAATCGGTATCCTTGGGATTCTTACTCAGGATACTCTGCGTGTTAGTAAGGGTTGGGTGGGACAAAAAATAAATGTTAGCTCCCATGCACTTTTCGTGTTCCGTACGGGTCCCATAACAACTGTGTAACTTTTCAGATCGATCGGTGAAACGCCCGTTTTTTAAAGTTTCCATACTATTTTATATGGGAAAATCCACTTTTTCAATACTTATTCTCTAGAGATGTCAAGTTGGCTCTTAAAAAATATCAATACATGATATTTGTAGGAAATTTTCTTGGGAAAAACTCTTTTGAAGACCGTAAGGCGCTACGATGATTGTAGAAACAGCTATTCATCCCAAACTGATTTAATGTCTGACGGACGGCTCACCATTGAAATTTTCCAGCAACACTGCTACAGCATGCTGCTATGTGGCCGTTCCTAAACCAAGTGGTCATATTTTGATCACTTTTCATACCCCCCGTACCCCCCCGTGGTCATTCGTGGTCTTTTGGCCAATCCCCCCCCCCCCATGCGACTTTAACCACGTGGTCTTTTCATTTATCAAGTGCCGAAAATTCGCTTAATTTTTTTCCATTTTTATTATTAAACTTTCAGTACATTCTATATTTCTAAAATGCAAAAGCTCCATTCTTCACTTGGTGGCAACAATAAATTATAAGTCAGGAAAAAAGACCACGTGGTCATTTCATTAACCCCCTACCCCCATACATGGTCTTTTGACAAACCCCCCCGTCCCCCTCTTTATGACCACCTGGTTTAGGAACGGCCCCTATTGCAAACTTGCCTAAGTATGAGAAATAATTTCGCGTGGAATTAATTTTCAAAGTGTGATTTTTCTTAATAGTATCTTCGGGGAAGCCTCCAAGATAAATAAAATTCAATGGTGAGCCGTTCGTCAGATATTCAATCAGTCTGGGGTGAATATCTTTTTTCACAAGCAAGGTAGCGCCTTGCGGTCTTCAGAAGAGTTTTTTCCAGGAAAATTTCCTATATATATATCATGTATTGATATATTTTTAGGAGCCAACTGGACATCTCTATGGAAAAAGTTTTGAAAAAGTGGTTTTTCCCATATAAAATCGTATGGAAGTTTTAAAAATCAGGCGCAAATCGGGCGTTTCACCGATCGATCTGAAAAGTTGCACAGTTGTTATAGGACCCATAAGGAACACGGAAAGTGCATGGGAGCGAAAAAATAACACCATCGCTTTTTTCCCATATAACCGTGTTTCAGTTTAATGGCCATGCCATCTACCAAAGCTGCGGCAACACGCATGAGCTGGGGACAGCTTTTATAGTGATGGGCGAGACGCGGAAACGGGTGATTGGGTGGTCAATCAGCCCTCGAATGTGCAGGTTGAGAACCACCTGTCGGTCGTGAGGTGACCGGAAGGTGGAAGCAGCACTTCGACGAACACCTGAATAGCGCTCAGGCAGGAGACCATGGCGGCAGAGAAAGCAATCCCGCCGGTGCGACAAATGTAGAAGATGTGCCAGCCCCAACGATATGCGAAGTTAAGGATGCCATCAAGCAGCTAAAAAACAATAAATCGGCTGGCGAGGATGGCCTCGGAGCGGAGCTTATGAAAATGGGCCCAGAAAAGCTGGCTATTTGTTTGCATCGGCTGATTGCAAGAATTTGGGATACAGAACAGCTACCGGAGGAGTGGAAGGATAGGGATACCTGTCCCATCTATAAGAAAGGCGACAAATTGGACTGTGGGAACTATCGTGCGTTCACCGTCCTGAATGCCGCCTACAAAGTGCTTTTCCAAATCATTTTCCGCCGCCTCTCACCCCTAGCCAACAAATTTGTGGGAAGTTATCAGGCCGGCTTCGTGGAAGGACGGTCTACAACGGACCAAATCTTCACCATACGGCAAATCCTCCAGAAATGCCGTGACTACAGAACCCCCACGCACCACCTCACTGTGGTCGGAATCGTGAAATTTCACGACAAAAATCTGTAAATCGGAAACCATAGATGCTAGACATTTCTTGTCTTCTAGAAAGTTTCTCTACTAAGAGAAATCTATCTTTTGTTATGACTGGTTACTAGGGTGGTCCTATTGTACTCAAAATAAAAATTGTACCTTTTTTATCTTACGACATAGAGCAATATTGTCTTCCACAAAATTATAGATAATTCAAATTTATAAAACTTTGTTAAAAAAAATTATTGCTCTATCTTGTTTTTTCACTATTCAAGGGAAATTTTTCAAAACTCATAGGGCGTGAAGAACTGCATATTTTAACACAAATAGATAATTGCTAACTTTTCAGAAAAAAAGTTACAGGTATTTTTTTGCTTTAAAATGACACTTTTTGGAGGCACTCTACTCCCTTGTTGGCACATATAAGCAACAACAACACATTTAGAATAACAGTACATAGTTTTACCACAGATAACAGACATCCAAGCTAGTTTCGCTTCATGTGTAAAAAGATTCAACGGTTTTTTAGCATGTCGCAATACGCAGTATGGTGGCGCTAAGAACACTTAGTAGTCAACGATTTAATAAAATCGATAGTTTTACAGCTTTTATCGATAGTATCGCAATAAGAAGGGTTGCGGTTTTTAATGTAAAAATTTCGAGCAGTCGTTATTTGTACACAATCGACAATTTTATTCCTTCCCAGCTTAAATTTACGATAAATATGTTTGTTTTAATGTTGATTTGAAAAAAAAAAAACACCCACCTTACAAAATCAGTGTTATATCATTGCAAAAACAGCGACTCTATAACCTGTGATAATGTTCATGCGTCTGGCAGCTTTGACTGTAATCCAGCGCTGCCATCACTAAACTGGTTAGAGTCGCAAGTTGCAGAAAGATGGCATTAGCATTCCAAACGAGTAAAAGTTTGAAATCTTACACACGATTTCTGGAGTTTTTTGTTCTAGCTTGGATGTCTGTTATCTGTGGTTTTACCTTCAAAATCCATGTTCAACTAGTCAACTTTTGTGCCCTTTAGGGTTGAAATGCATTTGAAAACTTTGAATTTTCAAACAAAAATTAGCTAATCTGTCTTTCAAAACCACATAGCTCTTCCAACTCAATTTTTTTTGGAAAATTCGTTCGAGTGACTTTTGGGGCATGAAAAGCGCTTATTTTGATGTCAATAAATTGTATCCAATGCTTGTTAAAAAGTTATAGTTGTTTTCACATGTTGTTCATGTGTTGTAAAAGCAAAATAAATGCGTAAAATATACTCAAATGTGGCGTTATTTTGTAACAGCGTGTAAAATTCATGTTGGTAGCATTGCATAGCACTCTCCAGCAGTGTTTTTATTACTTGTTTACATACACGTTGGAGGAATTTGTTACTATTAGTAAACGACCAAGTATCTTGAAACATTAGATTTTTTGTTATAAATAAGTGAATTTTCAAGGAAAAAATTAATAGCACTCAGAACTTCATAAAAGAAAATATTTTGAATTACTACAGGTAAATTGTTAAACGTTTGCTCAGAACTCTTTTGAATCTAGTTTTGACATGTTTTTTTTTTTTGAAGAAATGGATAAACGTAAACTGTATACCTTATGGAAAAACACAGAAGGCAGTTCACAAAATAAATTTCAAACTGTAGTCGACGAATTTTTCAAACTTTGCTAACAGAATTTCTTCAATTATGAAAAATACATGCACATACTTTAAGCGATTAAACCTAAAATATAAACGAAGCACTTCTTATGCTTTCAAATATAATAAAAAAATATATTGATAAATCATTCCAACTTCCTGGAGATATTTAAAAAAAGTATTTCACTAACTTCGAAAGATCAAGATGTTCCGTCTACACCAAATAATTTATTTTCAACAAGCATTGGAAACTATTTATTGACATCAAAATAAGCGTTTATTCATGCCCTAAAAGTCACTCGAACGAATTTTCTAAATAAAAATCGAGTTGGAAGACTGGATGGTTTTGGATGGTAGAATGGCTAGTTTTTTTTGTGTGTGAAACCTACAAGTTTTTAAATGCGAGGAAGTTGGCAGCACGGCTGATTGATTGTACGTGCTCTGAAACCTCTCCGTTAAATTATTGAATTTCAAGTAATTTATGCAAGCAAATTTGCTGAAAAGTGAAGAAAAGTTATCAGTGATGTTTTTATAACGCGGTAATAATGAAGTATCAGTGAAAATGTGAGTGTTTCTAGCGTTGGAATGGCCAATTTATCCACGCTCAAAAATTGCCAAATTGCAAAGCCAGGAAAGTTGTGCAAGTGGTCGTGCTAACTCGGTGTTTCGCTCTGGCTAGCGGTGTGTTATGCACGTACAAAAGATTGCGTGGTGATGTGAGCGAAGAAGATGGCAGTTGGATAGCATTGTTCTATGGTGTCGCTTGGTGCTGCTCGGTGTGCATACCATCACCGACAAAGCACCATCATCAGAATGATCTAGATGAGTATAAGTTTTGTGTCTCATTTTTTTTGAGAATGCTTAGGCACTCGGTTTCGTGTGGTAGCTGATGAATTATGCGCTGCGCGTTTGTTTCCAGTAATCGACAAGTGCGTTTTTCGATAATGTGTTGAACGCAACACAAAATAACACTTTTGACACTTTTTTGTTTTGAACTGTTTAACCGCGCATGGCGGGTCGGTCCCGTTAGTATTTTGAGCAAGCCGAGTAAAATTTGACTTAATATATAATTTTATACCATTGCTCATTACGATATGGGACAGTGTGTTTGGATGCTTTCCCGAAATTTTTCAGAACAAAGTTTCTGTGAGCTTTTGTTTTTCGATTTTTCAAGCTGTTGGTTAAATGTTGCAGCTGAATAGTTTTTATAATTATGAATAATCGTTGTAGCAGCGTGACATGAATACACGACAACTGTACTATGATAAGTTTGGCGGTTTGAAATCGAATTTAGGAAAATGTTTTGACTCAAGTGCATGTTTGCATTTTTATATACTTTAAGGGCTTTGGATGCATGAAATTTTGCCAGCTTTTAAATTTTGATAGATAATTTTTGCGTCAATAACCTAAACCCCTTAATCGAACTCCATAGTACTTACGAGAGTGTCACTGAGTCGGTGGCCTCTCATTGAGTAAGTATTACATCATCAATATCCTTTCTAATATCCCCAAGCTACGGTGAAGATAGGCGTGGCCAGCAATGAGGACTATCGGGCCTACTGCAACTCAGATTGGTTTGAATGTTACTCCCAAACATTGTACCTCATACAATCCGAGTGGAAGCGTTAGTCATCAGTCTGCAATCGACGAAATATGCCGTGCTTACGCTACGCTACGCTACGAAACCTACAAGTTTTTGAATGCATTTTAACCCTAAAGGGCACAAAAGTTGACTAATTCTACAACATGGATTTTGAAGGTGAAACTGTGTATTTTCATTCTAAATGTGTTGTTGTTGCTTATATGTGCTAACAAGGGAGTAGGGTGCCTCCCAAATGTGTCATTTTAGAACAAAAAAATACCTGTGACTTTTTTTCTGAAAAGTTATCAATTATCTATTAGTGTCGAAATATGCAGTTCTTCACGCCTGAAAAAAAACTAGAACAATGTTAATATTTTTTTCGACCCACCCGAATGAATTTAGAAAAATTGCTCAGAACATCGTAAAAACAAGATAGAGCAATAATTTTTTAACAAAGTTTCATAAAATTAAATTATCTATAATTTTGTGGAAGACTATATTGCCCTATGTCGTAAGATAAAAAAGTTACAATTTTGATTTTGAGTACAATAGGACCCCCTAGTAACCAGTCATAACAAAAGATAGATTTCTCTCAGTTGAGAAACTTTCTAGAAGACAAGAAATGTCTAGCATGTATGGTTTCCGACTTACAGATTTTTGTCGTGAAATTTCACGATTCCGACCATAGTGCACCTATTCATCGACTTCAAAGCCGCGTATGACACTATCGACGGAAAAGAGCGATGGAAGGTCATGGACGAAAATGGCCTTCCGGGGAAGCTGATTAGACTGATAAAGGCGTGGTGGTGTGATTCCCGTGGCTCTGTGGTTAGCGATGTCGGTCGGCAAGCTCTCCCACACGGTTGTGATATCGGGTTCGATTCCCGATCGAGTCGAGGATCTTTTCGAGCTAGAAATTTTCTCGACTCAGCACTAGGGCACGGTGTATCGTTGTACTTATCCTACACATGCAAAATGTGCCAAAAACAATATCGATAACGAATTCTCTCAACTAAATCTAGTTGATCGAGACCGCTATCAGCCCCCAGGCTAAGCGTGCGATATTGTTTAGATGGGACGCAGTGCTGTGTGCGGATTTCGGGTGGATTGTCGGGTCCATTTCAATCCCGAAGAGGGTTTCGACAAAGTGATGGTCTCTCCTGCCTGCTATTCAATATTGCGCTACAGAGTGTAATGAATCGAGCGGACATCAACACGCGGGGTACGATTTTCAACAAATCCAGTCCATTCGTTTGCTTTGTTGATGACATGGACATAGTCGGCAGAACAACTGCGGCGGTGGCAGAACAGTACACCAGACTAAAACGCGAAGCAGCGAGGATTGGGTTGCAGATAAATACGTCTGAAACGAAGTGTATGCTAGCCGGCAGAACCGAAGCCGACCGACATCGTTTAGGCACTAGCATTACGATCGACTGCGATGAGTTCGAGGTAGTCGACGAGTTTGTCTATCTTGGCTCACTGGTAACCGAGAACAATGATACAATTGAGGTCGAACAGACTAAGCCCCCTTTTGAAGTGTAACCTGTACAAAACGCTCATAAGACCGGCTGTTCTCTACGTGCATGAAATGTGGATAATGCTCAAATTCAATTTGATGGCGTGCGCTTTTATAAGCTACTAAACCCTTTGCCATGCTGAACGCCAACGCGAGCGTTCGGGCGAGAGTCTTGCCGTAGGTTAATGAACAGCCGTAAGTAGAGCTATTCATTAACCTATGGCAAGGCTCTCATCCGATCGTTCGCGTTGGCGTTCAGTATGGCAGAGGCCTAATACTTACCACGACCTGCTTTCTGCTGCTCCAGAAAGAACTGTCCGCTTTGCCGGCCGATGAACGAATGAGAAATTCAATTCGGTGGCGTGCGCTTTTATAAGCGACTAATATTTGCCATCACCCGCTTACTGCTGCTCCAGAAAGAACTGCCCGCTTTCCCGGTCGATGAACGAATGAGAAATTCAATTCGATGGCGTGCGCTTATATAGGTGATTAATAGCTGCCACCACCCACTTTCTGCTGCTCCAGAAAGAACCGCTTTGCCGGTCGATGAAAAATGAGAAATTCAATTCGATTGCGTGCGCTTTTATAAGCGACTAATGACGGTTATACTTTCGGTGGGCGTGTCGTTCTGCATCGAGCGAATAAAGCAACAACAGCAACTACAAACCGTTTACAAAGTCAAATCGTTTGTATGCTTTAGGACAGCCGGGGAAGTGCTTCGATTGCAACATTGCGGGTACGCGATTGGTTGAATTATATTCAAGTTTGCTTTGAACTTAACCACTTGACTATGAAAACCTAAATTAATCCACCTAGCGGTCAGACCCAGCCTTTCTCATTCAAACTTTTATTTGTAAAAATAGATTTACATGAACGCTTCAATCCAATAAATGTATATTCACTCTTTAGGTTCTAAAATATTGATGTTGTAATCTATACATATAAAAATGTAGTCCGGTCTGTCTGTCTGTTTGATCCAAATAGGCTCGAAAACTACCGAACCGATCGACGTGAAAATTTGTATGTAGGGTTTTTGGTCCCGATAAAGGTTCCTATGATAGTTTGAGACCCCTCCCTCTTCTGGAAAGGAGGGGTCCAATACAAATGAAACATACATTTCTGCACAACTCAAGAACAAACCAAGCAAATGAAACCGAATTTGGCATGTGGATGTTTTAAAGGGTAATAAATATGTCCATAATGGTTTGACGCCCCTCCCTATTCTGGAAGCACATGTTTCTGCACAAATTTCTGCACATCTCGCGAACTAATCAACTAAATGGAACCTTATTTGGCAGGTGAATGTTTTTAGTGGTAACAAATATGTTCCATAATCGACCTCAGGCAACATTTTGGATTGTAAGATGACAACTTCCGGTTTCTGGAAAACAGCCAAAAATGGACGATTTCCGCCCAATATAATAATATCCGGATAAAGAAAGATACACAGGAGCTGAATTCGACCACAGATACCATTATGAATTCTAATATGGCGACTTCCGGTTTCGGGAAAACAGCGACAAAAGACCAAATACCACCCAATATGGGTATATGGGTATAATATTGATCAAATCGGTTGTGTAATTTTTGAGATAATGAAGTTTCGTGATTTTCACAATTTGGTACTTTACAGACGAAGTTACAGTAAAATTCAATAGGGTGTTACGAGGCAGCTAGACTTATTAGTTGACACTAATTTTGTGGAAATCGGGTCAGCCATCTCTGAGAAAAGTGAGTGAGTTTAAGTAGTCTTCGGAATATGTTCCTTTTCATAGCTGGATTTCGCATTTTTAAACATAACAGGCAAAGTTATAGTCTGATTGCAAAACATATCAATAGGGTCTTATGGGGCAACTAGACCTTCCATTTGACACTGATTTTATGAAAATCGGTTCAACCATCTCTGAGAAACATGAGTGAGATTAAGTAGTCTTCAAAACACGTTTCTTGTCATAACTTTTGAACCACAAGTTTTATCTTTATGGAATTCAAAAGCTAAGGGTATTTCAGGTAGCCCGTTCATTAGAAATCAATTTTGTTCAAATCGGTTGTGTAGTTTCAGAGATAATGATGTTTCATGATTTTTACATTTTGAACCATAACCTCTAATCTAAAATTCCGATTACAATGAATTGAATAGGGTCTTATGGGGCAACGAGACCTCTCATTTGCAATTAATTTCATGAAAATCGATCCAGCCATCTCTGAGAAAAGTGAGTGAGAATAAAAATCTGCACATATACACACACACATACAGAAAATGCCCAGCTCGTCGAGCTGAGTCGAGTGATATATGCCATTCGGCCCTTTGGAGCACTTTTATACTTTCGGTTTTACAAGTGTTTGCTATACCTTTCGAGGAGAAAGGCAAAAATGTTAGTAAAAATGATTTTATGAACTAGAGTAATTTGTTTACTATCCAACGAGATATCAATAATTCAAATCCGTGGTAACAAAATAGTAAGCGTGTGAAATCTTTCATTCTGTCGTTTCACTCCATTTTCCATTTTTTGGAATGCCACCCTACTAAAATGAGACGTTATTCAACGTCAAAATGAAAGATTATAGGTTTCTAGCCAGTCCAATGGATTTTTGTGCTTCCAGCTCTGGCTTTTGAAAATCACTGTCATTCCGTGACAGCAAATTTTAAACTAATTCGGCTCTCATTGTATTGCACAGTTCTCCCTGCATACGTTCGGCAAACAGCCCGATAGCGACTGACGACAGCACACATGCAATGCCAAACGGGCTGTTATTTTCCATCTCCTTATGTCTTTTGGTTCTTCCATGCTGTCGCTACTGACAGTCTTTACAGCGAGAAATCTTTTGCCAAATCGGCACAAATCCGAGCGGGCTGTCAGGTGATTATTATTCACGAGAGTAAGACGAATTATAGCATTACATCCGGCGGCATCCATAAAGTACACAACACATATAGGGGGGAGGTGTATAACGGAAGTAGTAAATGTGTGACAAAATGTGACAAGGGGGAGGGGACAGTAAAACTAATCAATATTTGCGTGACGTACTTAATGGATGTCGCCTAATGCAAGCGAGGTGATGAGAAACATTTTTTTTCTTGTGTGAGGAATAATATCAACAATGGGAAAACATATGGAATGGTTGCATCGTGTTCATCATGGCATGCTGCAGCCACCAACGTTTTTTCAGAGGCTTAAGTGAGTTTTCTCGTCAATATAACGATGAAGCGACGAATCCGGCAAGCAATTACTATGCGCACTCTCACGTAAGTTGACGCGGTTTGATAATGGCTAGAAGGAGCATCAAAATTCACAGGAATGGTTAAAATGCTATAATTTTTCTAGGGTTGCCAGTGTAATCGAAATAGAACATTTAACGTGATTTTTTTCTTATGTCACACTAGTTACCGAGTATGGTAAAATAAATTACTGAGATTTAAATAGCTCAATTTTTGGTAAAAGTCTCGGTAATACATAAAAATTACGAAATTCTGTAAAACCAACAATTGGCAATCTGTCAAATTTTATTGAGATTTTCGGTAGTATTTTGTCAAGATAATCATGAAGTAATTTCGAAACTCGTTTCAATATGCTGAACTCTCAGAAATTTCAAGTGTCAAATTATTACGAGAACTTCGGTAAAATTTACTGAAGCACGTATTTTGCGATTTTTCAGATAAAACCAAATAATTTCCTTTAATCATTATTTGCAATGAGGATAAAAAAAGGTCAGAGAAAAAAATTGTGTATACTTACTCAATATTTTAGGTTAATCTGAATATGAACAAAACAAAAAAAAATGCTAAAATCAAATTGTCGTCTCATTATTGAAATAACTGCTATTAAAACATTGAACTGTGTGAATTAGTTATTGTTTACCTGGAGAGAAATAATTTTAAAGTGTTGTTATTAACGAAGAATATTACGACCTGTAATACAATGTTGACACAAGATACTGACCTAATTTAAAAGTGACCCTTGAATTACGAGAAATTACAATATATCAGTTAGTTATAGTTCATATGAATTTATTATTTCAGTACAGAAAAAGATACAGAATATAAAGTTATAAAATTAATAATTTTGATTAAACCATATACAAAACTTTAGTTCTTTAAACCTGCTCTTTCATCAGTGATTTATCAACATGGTCACCTGGCCTATGATACTGAATTTTTTTGATTATAACAAACAGGTTCGTGTTATCTAGCATAGGCTAGATAGCTTTCTTCACTACGAATAGTTAGAAAATGATAATGGTGACAAAAATGTAATTTTCATCGCTGTCTTCTCTTCGTTCGCTTAAACTCAACTGTCAACTGAATGCTGCCGCAAAATAACCATAAAAGTATAGACATTAATTAGACACTTTGAAGCCGAAAGGTATAGAAATTTGTTCCAGCTTTACCATATCAGAATAAGAATTTGATGATTATCTAGTACTATAAAAGCACCAGCCTTAGCACCGAACAGGCATTAACCATTAGGAGCCTAGGTCTGAGTCACAGAAGCCAAAGCGGTTACGTACTCCTGGTACACAACCACACTATCACTCGAAATTAGGGGTGGGCTGGGCATACTGCTGTTTCCGAAGAACGCTTCTGAACCGCTCACTCTCTACTGCGAACCGACTTAAGTGAACAGCTCATGGTTTACAGAGTTTCTTGGGAAGTTGTTTGATGATGATGATGATGATGATGATGGTCCCACCTCATACCCTTACATCGGTTTGAGCTGGTCGATTTATCTAAGTAAGATATTATATAGAGTCATACAATGTAACCAGTTGGCAAACAAATAACGGGCTGGTTATTAATTAAGACATAGTAACCCTTCAAAAGAATACCAATTATTTTTTAAATAAATGAGAAAAAAAAAACGATTTTCCAATAGCATCATTGATTCAAGGCTCATCCAAAACGTTTCCAATCCGAGAATTATCTGGACTTGGTTAGGAATCGAACCTAACATTTAGGAGTGTTAACTAATCAGAATTGGTTCTGAATAACGATCCAGAACTACGAGAGATATCCTGTGATACCTCAGTTCTCAATAACGAGCTCTACAGTCCCTTTGTTTTAAATCGTGAAAACAGGTAAACATCAAAAATCAAATTATCAGCATATGTGCTTTAACAAACCAAAAAGCAACTTAATAACCCGATATGCTTTTTGTTCCAATTTCAGGGGTTCAATCCTGATGTACTCAATATGTAGATTGTCTATGTCAGTCTACGCGCGCGTGCCTCAAACATGTGTAGCCGACTCTTTTTTAATTCTACTATTTAATATTATATAACTATATTCAAGCAAAAATCCATCATCATCAGTAAACACAATAAAATGTTTTATCGACTTCACGAATCGGTGAATCGGTGGAGATCGAGAAGAGCCGTTCGGCTCGTGAGTCGTTCGTCCATCTCTATTGTAAATGGTAAAGAAATAACTTCAGTATCGTCCCGACATTGTTTTTGGACTGTTGCTTTGCACCGCGTGCTCTTGGTACACATTTATTTGAATCAACTATTTTACATTTTGAGTAAATTGATCAGAATTGCTCTTCTGAATTCCAATTCATCTGTTGCATAAAGTCTATTGATGAATATTGGAAAAATGGTCTTCTTCAGCTTGACTTCTCGCTTTCAGCAATATTGTCCACTTTTTTCTAACAGTGCGTCGTTTAATTGTTTCTTCTGAATCAATAAAGAAATATTGAAGCCTTAATTCTGGTGATTCACCAATAATTTATGAAAATAAAATTGTATTTTCAATTATTTAGGTGGCCATGTGTCAATTTGACGTATAATTATCATTTACGCACATCAAAATATGGTTCCATGAAAATACGGGTTTACGGGTTAACAAGGTGGTCAGTGGTTTTTCAATTTCGAATTTTCGGTTTTCCTGGCTAACAATCAATGTTCCCCGGTTTCAAAACGAAAGACGAACAAGCTCAACATCGTTAATATACTGATGAAATATACTTTTGAAAAACTTTTAATTTTTTCTAACATTGCAAAAACATGCATAAAACAGCCGTTGAAATAAACAGAGATTTTCTCGTGTTTCGGCACAAGATAAATGGAAAACAAAGATTTTTTTTATGTGGTTAAAGGTGAAACCTGGATCCTGAGTTGGCCTAAATTTTAATCAAATATGGCGCTTTTGTCAACTTGCTGAACTTTGACATGAGCGGCAGTAGAAAATTTTAAATTATAACAAGATTCCCCTTGCTTTTTTTAAAGTCGTGGAATTGCCATTAAAGACGCGGCCATTGCAACTGCGCGACGACTGGTGCTTTTAAGATGTACTATGTACTACCAAAACATATAGGGTATCGAACGTCTTCGTCAGTGGTTTTCTTCGGCAGTTTTTCTGCAGCAATCTTATGCAAAAAGGGGCCGAAGAAAACCACTGACGAAGATGTTCGATACCCTATAATGTCGAATTCGCTTCTGCGGTGTAGTTACGTTTTTGCACTATAACACAGAGAACAGACATTCATGTTCATGTAAAAAAATTGAAAATCGTGTGTAAATATTCTAATCAAAATACGTTAATACACTAACGACATCTGTCCTGCGGTGCCCCAGTTGCACTGCGTATAGATTGCTGTATCGATATTTTATCGATATCTTGGCTTGTCGGTGACGCGGGTGCCACTTAGGCTACTGACATACTGAGGCGTCAAATGAAGCGAAGCGTTGAGCGTATTAGAAGCGGAATAAACAGAAGCGTTGGGTGAAGCTACCTATGACATACTGGAGCGAGCGTCGCAAATGCGTTGTGCTGTCATATTTGTAGATTCCAGCAGTGGTTTCGTTTAAAGGAAATATGAATTCGTCCAATAAAGATTTGTTTGCTTCTTCAAGCACGGTAAATCACGTTTTTAGTAAACATAGAGTTTTTTTTATGAAGTAAAATAATATTTCTGAAGTCAGTTGCGCTACAGACATATGAAAAAAAAAAGAAATTATTCTAAATTTCAAACCCGCTGACCCCGAGTAACGTACAACTAGTTTATGATATCTGTTAGGCTTTGAATAACCCCTGTGAGTACAGCTAGTAACTCAGCGACTGGCGTTTCGCGACTTGAGAAGTGCAGCATGTTAGGCATGCAATATTAATCAAAAATACCAGTGTTATTTTCCTGACTACCTGAAAAATTTTCCCGATATTTTCAATATTTAAGACCAAAATAAAGTGAATATAAAGCACCTGGCGATATCAGGTTTAGTCTGAACATGGTATTACTTCACTAACATTTTTTAAACATTTTAACATATTGTAAACGAAAATGTTTTCTATTTGCTTTTTTTCAATTACCAAACCAAAACGAAGCAAATATAAAGCACCTTGCGATGAAAGATTTTGCCTGAACAAGGTATTACCGCGTAAGTATACGCGCGTCAAAACACTACTCGTTCTGTTTCGCCGCCTCTACCGACGCGTCGTTGCCGCTTGAGTATGACCGGTTTGAGCGTTTCATATAGACGTTCGAAGAAGCAGCTCGGACGCTTTTGCGACGCTTCTTGCTTCGCTTCATTTGACGCCTCAGTATGTCAATGGCCTTAGCGGGAGCATTACCAGTTAGGGTTAAGTGACGGTTGCAAGTGTTTACACATCCTATGAAAGTAAGATGAACGTCTGTTCTCCGTTACTATAACATTATAATTACCCCGTGTAGCACGCCAGAGGGACAGAGTTTAGTTTGAACACACTACCGACGAATACAAATACTGCAAAAAAAAGGATAGCTTGGTGTAGCCACAGAGAACAGACATTCATGTTCATATAATCGTGTGTAAATATTTAAATCAAAAAACGTTGATACACTAACGACATCATCGTGGTGGCCCAGTTGCACTGCATGAATAGTGCCGTATCGATATTTTAGCGATATTAGTGCTTGGTTTGTCATTGACGCGAGCGCCACATAGCGGAAGCATTACCACTCACGGTTAAACGACGGTTGCAAGTTTTTACACACCTTTAGAAAACAAGATGAACGTCTGTTCTCTGTGGTGTAGCTTTATTCGGATATTCGTCTTAGAAATCGTGTTGACCGCCGTTAAAACGAATTCGACATAACATTGTCGTCTGTCTTGAAAATTCTAGTATGTATAGTCTGTAAATAAAACACAATTTCGTGTTAGTATGTATATACAAAATATTGGTTCAAAAGATTCACTGCATTTTTCAGCACTGGTTACTTTTCTGTGTGCAATTATAAACTGTATAGTAATGAAATATTCAAATAAAATAAAAAATTCAAATAATAATATATGAATTTCGGATAAATCAGGAGTTGTTACCGAATATGAATGTACACTCGTCTATTAGTGAGGGAATGAAAAATATATCATTCCTCGGTGTAATGCATATGTAAATAATAAACATAAACATGTTTACAAAAATAGACAATACTAAGTACAAGAATAATATTACTAAAATAAATATAAAATGCAAATCTTCGAAGACTCTGAAAAAACTTAAACCTAAACTACGATAATAAGGAATATAATATGAGATTTCTTTTGTGTTTTGAGTCATTAAATGAAAATGATAAACAATAGTATTAGTCAAGTGAATCACGGTTTCTGGGTCAAGTCTTTCTGGAAAATTAACGTTCATGGCAAATGGAGCGCATAAGATCGTAGAAGCTGTTCTATCTTTGTAGAATACTAGTTCCTCCATTGGGTAGTGATTTTGGAACATAGCTCCAGATTCTGTACGAACTAACAACTGTGAATGTATGCAGAACAGTGTACATTTACCGCAGTTACTGGTTGCTATTAGACGATTCCTATAACATTGGCAGAATTTTTCTAGCTGCTGGTGTTTTTTACTACATTCAACTCTATTCTCCTGTACGATCAGAGAAGCTACGACGCAGATTAAATTAATTACTACACACATGACAAACAAATGTAATTGTGGTTTATCTAGCTTTTGTAGTTCCTGAATACTACTGAACAAAATTGTAGCTATTGTGGTAGCTGTGAAGAGCATCAGCAGCAGTGTTCTTTTTAGTTACGGACAAATCGGTTTTTTAGGTTTTTTGAGCTCTGTCTCCTCATCACCTCCTCGTCGTGATACCTCAGTATAGCGCTCTCCTTTTAATGATACTATCTTGTTATCGCGATACCGAATTAGCTTCTTTGGTTCAACTTTCGGAGCTACCGGTTTATATTCCCGATGATCCTCTTTATCTACATAGGAATATCTAAAAAAAAAATATATACATTTAATATAACATTTTATGAATGAAATAAGTTTCTTTCAGATTTATACTTGAAATGATAGTTTTCGAATTAATGTATGTGAACATTATTTATAGTGGGCGGTGGAGCGTTTTTACAAACGCGGTGAAGTGGAATCACATTTTTGGCAACTTTATTCGAGTAAACACAACATGCACTTCGCACGGTACCCTTAGGGCCCGAAGAATAAAAACCTTCCGTGATATCCTGACTCAGCTGAATATATAAAGGGGTCCACTATAGATTGATTTACCCTAGTTGCTACGGGCGAAACTGCATTCTGAGAAAACAATGATAGGGTAAATTAACCTATAGTGGACCTCCTTCCCATAGTTGACCTCTCGTCAGATTAACCCTTTCCCGCTCATGGCGACTCTAGAGCACCAGGAATTGTAATGACCATATCTTGGTAAAAATAGTTTGTTTTATTTACCTTTTTCTACAAAATGTAGCAAACTGCAGAAGAAAGTCTGGATTTTACGACAAAAAAATAATACCTGTTTTTGGCAACCGTTTTTCAAAACCATTTAGTAATCGATTTCAGAATAATAAATAATTTTTACGTAGATCTTTTGTTTATTGAATGCAACGAAACATAAAATTAGCATTTTTTTTCGCTTGTTCCTTTAATTCTGATATGATGCCTCAGAGTCTTCATCTCAATGATACGTTTGTCGGCAGCTACACAGTTGACGATAGAATAATGCGTTTTGACGCTCAAAGCTCGTTTTTATACCGACAAACAGTGAGCAACGTACTCCATCCCTCTTTTTATATTCCCACATTCTAAAACTTTCTTCAAATTAAGTTTTTAAGTAAACCATACGATTTTTTGTTTTATACAAGCAGCAGTTTCGTTCATCAGCACATTTTTTTTCCTGTATGGACTTCCTCACTGCGCCCAGAATCGTAAATCTATTGTGAGATATGCCCGAGTGTCTGTTGTATCCCGCACTTCTATTATTAGCAATACCGCTATTGAGAAGTGGCATGCTTATTATTATTGTTTAGGCCGTTACAAATTTTATTTTCATTTTATGTCGTCCCCCCCCCCCCTTTTCAAAAATCTTGAATATTAGAAGAGGAAGAAAAAAAAAGCTCAAACCGTTTTTTCATTTCATTGGTTTTCCGACAATGCTCAATTTAGCAACAAACAAGTCATGTGACAGCGAGAGTGTCGTCGAAAGTCAAGCAAAATAAATAATAATAAAAATAAAGTGTTATTTTTCAACATTTATTTGAATGCAAGTTACAAACGTCATAACTTGCACACAAACTTTGATCAAAGATATTACTTTTTTTCGTCTCGGTGTTATTTATTTTTTGCCACCCCCTCTGCTAACTTTAATAACCGTGGACATAGAAAGAATTCGAAATTTGTATCAGCCTTATTAGAGATGGTCGGGTACGGGTATTTTTACCCGAAAGCCGTACCCGACGGGTTCGGGTCGGGTTTCGGGTAACGCCAAAAAATATTTTACGGGTTCGGTTCGGGTACGGTTAATTGAAAATCTAGGGCTTCGGGTTCGGGTCGGGTACGGGTTTGAAAAATTCTCAATTGGTCGGGTACGGGTAATTGGATTTTCATGCATTATGAGAATTGAATTTTTAACATTACAAGCCTAGGTGTTTTCTCAATGTCGGTAATCGGAAAGATGGGAGAAGAAATCGCCCATTCTCACTCAAAGAGAGATCGCCCAATATCTATTTGACAGTTTTTTTTTGTTCATCTATAATTTATTTGACACGGCACAAATACAATTTAATGTTTAACGGCGCCAATTATATCTGGTAGCTTATTTTCTAAAGTATCTTAATAACTAAAAGCAAATTTTTTATCCTCGCTGCCGACAACGAGCTGAAACTAAATGTAACTTAAAGCTATAATACTTTGCATTAAAAGCACTGGTTTACTGTATGATGGTTTTCATTGCCATAGGTAAACACATGTTCCGCTGCTGGGCCAAGATATTACGGACTGGCATATTGGGTTGTCTCCCTCGGGCCTTGAGAGTATCGTGCGGGTCTGATTGCTGTTTCCGGATCCGGGGTCTTAACGTGTTCTTGTCGTTAGGCTAGATGCAGGCGGAAGGGGGTAGGACTAAACTGGGGCGTGGATGGATTTCAGGAAAACGTATATAAGGGACATGTAGGATAGGTCACGGCTCGCCAAGACATCACGAACAGGAACAGCCGACTGCCTACCTTCGGCCTGCAGGGAAGCTATTAATTTAGACCTGGCGTCACGGTGTACAGGGCATGACCAAACAACGTGCTCTATGTCGTGATAACCTTCACCACAGGCACAGATACCACTTTTCCCGAGCCCAACACGACGGAGATGCGCGTCAAATCTATAGTGATTGGACATAAGCCGGGACATCACGCAAATTAAATCCCGACCTACATCCAACCCCTTGAACCACGGGTTCGTCGACACCTTGGGGATTATGGAATATAACCACCTTCCCAGTTTCCCTCTGGTCCAAGCATTTTGCCAACTGATGATCGTATTCTGACGTACAAATGAGAAAAATTCATTAAAGGCAATTGGTCTTTCATAAATTCCACCGCTTGTTGCGCCCACCTTAGCCAAAGAGTCCGCTTTCTCATTGCCCGGTATCGAGCAGTGAGAAGGGACCCACGCTAAGGTAATCTGATACGATTTTTCGGATAAAGCACTCAGATGTTCCCGTATTTTCCCCAGGAAATACGGAGAGTGCTTAACATCTTTCATCGATCGGAGAGCCTCAATGGAACTGAGACTGTCCGAGAAGATGAAATAATGGTCCTTGGGCATTTTTTCGATAATCCCTAGGGTGTACTGAATTGCAGCTAATTCTGCGACGTAAACAGAAGCAGGATTATCGAGTTTATGGGAGACGGTTAAATTGTTATTGAAAATACCGAAGCCAGTGAACCCATCAAGAAGTGATCCGTCAGTGACTATTTGACAGTTGTCGGCAGTGTTTGCACCAAAAGAAGGCAATCATGCTATCTCTTTCTAATTTGAGAGTGAATAGTTTTTTCTGCAACCGTTTTGTGTTAAATGGAATTTTTGCCGGGTTTTTTCATATCTGTCAAGGAAACCGCGGACCATTGAGATGTTTGGTACGAAGCAAATATATGAGATTTGACAGCGATAGCATGGTCTTTGTTTGCACCCAAAAATTACAGGTTTTTGGCGAATGCAGTGAATTATCAAAATTTTCTCAAGTTATAAACAATATTAACTTTGACCTTATTATGATATTCAGATTTCAGGTTGCTGCGATGTTCACATAAAACTTGTCGTTTATTTTAAACTCTATCAGACATACGCTTTTCACCATTATCCGTGTTATTCTAGTAGGCTACATTAAAATATAGTGAGCCCCCTCCCTATAGTGGACCACCCGCCAGATTAATTCATTTTATGTGTAAACTCGAGTGATTTTCAAAAAACTTCCATCGGGAAACATCTTGTTCAGCCAGTCTGCATCATAAGGTAAATAAAATAGAGGGGTCCACTAAAAGTTAATTTACCCTATTTCAATTGTTGTTTTGATTTGGTTCATTATGAAGCTATTATAAATCTTTAAAAATAAAATCTTTTGAATATTTATTAATCTTTCGAATACAAAATAAAAATTTTCAGCAATTTCTATGGAAAAACTTATGCATTCAAAATAAATAATTTAATTCCCTGATCAATTTTATTATGAGGTAACTAACACGAAAAATGGATCTTAAATGCTTCGTACACAGTTATGGAGAAATATTTTGCAGAGCGACAAAAATGGTCAAATTTTTTAACATCAGATCAGATGAGCGGACAGGTGCTACACTGGATACTAGGAGAACCAATATATCGCCTGGAACTCCGGGTTCATTAACATTCGTTCACATGAACACTCGGTTCTAACACCGGCCATCATCTCGAGAAACCACCTATGACAATCAGTGAATAAAATGTGCGAAGTACCCGGTTAAAAAAAAAAGATAAATAACTTTGAATAAAATTGAACAAAAAAAAAAAAAAAAACAAGAACAAAATCCAGGACGGGTCGGGTACGGGTCGAGTACCGGCAATTTCGGCGTTTTTGAAGTAAAATCTAAAACCGAAAAAAGTGAAAATATGTCCAATTTCGAATGCTAATAAATCGGTTAGTATTCGATGGATTTCCTTCGTTCTTGCAGCAATAGATTGGAAAATCTTCTAAGATTCTTTCCAAAAGAAGATAGCTGTAATTTTATTATTCACACCATTGAACTATTGAAAATAGTCAAGCCTTGTCAAAACGAAAAATTCGACCTCTGATTGGTCGTTATATGATTGCTTCCCAAGCACGGTCGACAGAATCATATACCTTGCAATTGAAAACATGCTATTTGGCCTATATAAGAGCCTGTTTCAGCCGGAGCCGCTCATAATAGTTATAGACAGCGACAACACCAGTCGTCCTCCCTTAGCAGCAGCACTAGCAGTGCAGTGGATACCAGCGATGGCGGAAAGCGGCCACAGCTGTGGCGTAGCAATGTATAGCGAACTAGTTGCAGCGGATCTCAGCATCGATAGCGGCTGATGCAGTGAGGCACTTTAGTGAAATGCAGTCTCTGTGCGATAGTGGGCACTAGTAAATGCATTCAATGAAAAGTTGACTCATTTTGACAACACGTGAGCAGTCTAGTTTTGAGTGTTATATCAGTATTTCATTGTTTACTTTTTAAAAAGGAATACTTTATTCGCCCTGTCAGTGATAACGCAAAGACGTGATCAGCATCTTATCCGATACTAAAATGACAACAAATTGTCCTTTTCAGGATGAAATAAAAACTTCATTGAAGAGTTAATATTTTCTAATGAGTTAATTCACATTTTTAAATTTGTAAAAGTTATAAATTTTACTTCATCTCCGTGTCTCAAAACGTACTGAATTATCTTTTCCTTCAGTCATGAGCACGACATCCGAAAAAATTTCATCTGCAAATTTAAAAATTGTCAAGCCCCAACCATGACAAGCAACTTACTATATTATTGAAAATGGTCAATCCATGTTGAAGCGCAAAATTCGATTGATCTGATTAGTCAACGTTTATTTACTAAAAAATATGACTGACACGCAAGCAGCCGGGTTATCTTTCTTGTAAAAGTATTCTACTTCAACCTTGCGGTCGTGGCTTTGCACACAATTCTTCTGTTATTTTTTTCTTTCGGGTACGGGTCGGGTACGGGTAATTGGAACAAATATTTTTCGGGTTCGGCTCGGGTACGGGTATTTTAAACAAATCAGACTTTGGGTTCGGGTCGGGTACGGGTTTGAACATTTTCGATGAGTCGGGTACGGGTCGGGTACAGGTAACCAATTTCCCATACCGGTCCATCTCTATTGTTTATAAGTGCTTGTGTGTAATGTGATACTCTTCCTTTTACCCTCTCACTGTTCTACTATACGGATGCTCGTTCCTCTTGCCAAATATCACCAATTATAATTCCCTGGTGAAGTTTCGTAGTGCGTCCTTCTGGTCAGTTTTATTAATAAGAGGGACTTATGTATTGTTAAAAGGAAGTCACGCAAAGGTGTTATGAATTTCAGCGTAAAGAAAGAGTAACTGGTGGGGAGCTTGAGAATGAACCCATACTTCAAGTCCAGTTTTGACATCGAATGGCCTGATTCTACTAATATTCGAACCCACGACCATTCGCTTGACAAAGCGGACTCTGTAACCTTGCATCCACGCAGCTCATAAGCATATAGCTTTCGGTTCAATCGAATCTGCTAGCTACATTGTCACATCTGTAGCTGTCGATCTGGCTGTAAAATTTGAGCTCTCATGCACGCAACATATTGCGGCTTGGTAGAAGGAAGGTAACCACATTGTTCTCGTGCCGGATAGCAGCCGATAGAAGAAATTTTTAGACCGCAACAGCATTTACACTGTCTGTGATTGGGAGCAAATCAAAATTGCCGTACACTATCTTTGCCTTGATTCAAAAGTACCGGCATCAGTATTAAAATGTTGTTTTTCCTAGCAGCAGCCGCGAGATGCCTCACGCAATAGCGGTAAATACTGTTGCTAAAAAGCTTTTGGCCAACAACAGATTCGCTGTCCTGGAGAACGCCACGGATCCCGAAATAGTGAAGAAGGAGAAAATCCCGCCGTGTCTACGTGAAGCAATATTGTTTTATATTGACAGGGGACTGAAATGCACCATCCGCGTGTGCACTGACGGACACAAACTGATGGTTCCGTCGTTGAATCATTACAAGGCGGTGCAAGTGATACTGAATATTTCTCCCACGATATCGAAGCTGAAAACCCCTTAAGGTTGTTCTCCGCGGTCTTCCTGACATGGAAGCTGACATCCAGTTGAAGGAACTAAAGGCAAAAGGACTCAAACCAATCCAGATCCATAAGATGACGCGTCACAACAAAACTCGGAGGTACCGTGATCAGTGTTGCGAATTTTCGACACAGTGAGCAAAAGTAGAACTAATTTATACACTGTTAATTTGATGTAGACTTGACGTCAAAATCAACTGACGACAAAGCCAAAATATGACTGCTGAAAGGTGACACATTTTTTTTAGTATCCATGTGGACGACTATACGGTGCTGCCATCTTAAAAATGATAATAACGTGTACGAATGTTTAGTTCTCAAACATGAAACTTTCCAGAAGAATCAAGTATCGGCGCATCATTTAAAATTAAGCGTACTATCAGAAACTTCCTGATAACAGCTATCAGCACACTCTACAGCCAAGTTTTCCACTCTTGCCGAGGTTAATAAAGTTAATAATTAACGATAAAGCTTCTACAAATATTTCCACCAAAAACCAAACGAGAAATTCCTAGGTTGATATGGCAATCATAATAATAACAATAAAACCGCTCTAGAAGCACTTGGAAATCGTCTCATATTCTATTGGCAGATGGCATTACTTCTTTAAGAGCGACATCAAGTCATTGCACTCTGCTACTAGAAACAATAAATTCGATTTAACTTATCATTGCTTGACAGCAACCAGATTAGCTAAAGTTTATTGTGCTACTTTACACAAACCATAACATTTGCTTCATATTTATATGAATATGTACCGGGTTTGTATATTGTGTTCTTTTTAACCACAACCGAAAATGTGAGAAAATGATATGTTCATATATGACAAAATAGTGTTGACGAGAGTGTTGTACATAATTTATGTCCTCGCTACTTTCGGAAGTATCATCTACACTACTTTAAATTACAATTTCCCAGGGGCATTTTCTGTGAATTATGAAGACACTCGAGAACTATAAACGCGACTCCCATGTTACCTAGCTTGCGACATATCAAACTTAAAGTTTTGGTAGAATGGGACCTGAAAATAAATTTAACCCCTCAATATAAACCCCACTCTGACGAGCTGACCAAACTGTTGCTCCTTTTTCATATACAATCTTGAACAGCTCAACAATCGATGACGGACTATGCACGGTAAATCGGTTTTGCTCATAGTGTCAATTTTATGAGAAATTAAGTCATCAGATGGCAGCTGGCTAATGTCAACGGCCTATAAAAATCTGTCCACGTGGTATGTGGATGGGCCCTAAGGGCCTAGAAATTGTCTCAAAAGAGCGTTTCAGATCCAAAAGCAAATATTGTGTCTCTATGTTCTAGAACCCAAACTATCGCCCCATCAGCCTATTATCGTGCATCTCGAAGTTGTTCGAAAAGTTGATTCTTAGTCGCTTACTGGAATTCGTAAACCACAATAACATCTTCCTCCCAGAACAGTTCGGGTTTAGGTGGGGTCACTCCACCATTCACCAACTGAGGATTGGTCGATCTTGTGTCGATCTAAGAAGAATCGATCTTTACCGTCCCGATTTTCGAATTTTTGGATCGATTCCTTAGCCTTGGAAAAATCGAAAAGATCTTTTGTTTTTCGATTTGATCTTTTCCATCTTTTGAAAATTTAAATTATTTTTCAGCGTGCAGCAGTTTTTTCAGATGCGGTATTGAGTCATTGTTGGTGATCGTGTATCGTTTCCAATGTTGTTCTATCGGCTTTTGAATGGTTGTATGTGGTTATGGCATCATAATGCCTCCATGTATTCCATTCCATTCCTACCAGTAAAGCAACTGGTGACGCACTAGCAGATATGATATGATCGGCGTGCAACCAAACCGAACCAAGCTCCAAAAATATTATTTCGAGTAACCGGCGTTCCAGTGGCGTAGCTTGAACGGGTGACACCCGGGGCGGAAAAGTTTAGTGTCACCCCTTTCTCTCTCTGGGTGTCTCCCCTTCCAGGTTGCAGTGAAACCATTTTGTTAACCAAAATTGTGAGAGCTAGCACGTTCGTTTTCAATTGTACTAAATTTGCCCGTTTTTGAAAAAAAATGTTGAGATTATACTCTTAAAAGCAATATCACCATTTTGAAGGTGACACATATGAAAACTTTTCCTCATGGGTGTCACCCCCTAGAGGGTGACACCCGAGGCGGACCGCCCCCGCCGCCCCCACCACGCTACGCCAGTGCGGCGTTCATAGTTTTAGGAAATTTTTGTTATAGGGGCTTGCCACAGGAAACGAGACGAGCGGCGAGTTACTTGCCTGACCAATTTTGGTGTTACAGATGGCGAGTCGGCTGGATTTTGGACAAATAGCTCGTCTGGGAAACTGTTCGACTCAACTATCCAACCAAGTTTCACTTGCGATCCCTGATAAAGCATTTTGCTCGCCTTGTCAGTGACTCTCGTCTTCTGTAATAAGCCCCATGATATCACTATGAATAATTCAAATGATTTCGAGATATATTTTTTATTCTCACATACACTGGTGTTAATAACTCAATTTTTAAAAAATGGCGCTTGGTTCGGACTGGTCGCACACCGACCATCCTATAATCATTGCTATCTTATTTCACAATCTAGAAATCCAGGTATATATTGACAGGCGCACAACTGGGCGCATGGCTCTGTTGCGCGCAACTTGTTTGATGGTCTGCGGATTCCAGAAAAGAACCGCAATAGTATAAATTTTACAGCGCCACAAAAGAGTGCTTCAAAAGATCTATCCAACAGAGATCGGTTTCGTAGCTCCGATATTGTGGGTGGATCCATGGGCGTAGCCAGCATTTTGAATAGGGGGGGGGGGCAAGTTCTTCAAAATTTTAGAAGTAAAAAAATTAATTTTTTTACTAACACTAAATTAAACTAAACTGTGGAGATCGAAGTAAGGCACGAACGCGGACGGGCGCAACTTTTCTACTGCGTCACAATTTTCTCGCTAAATATTTTTAATTTATTGTTTTTGGTTGAAACAGTGTTATATAAAGTTAGCTTTCACCGAAAACCGAAACCCCATCTTACTAAAACAAATAACGGTTTTGATCGCGCAATAGGCTTCTGATTTTTCAAATTTGTATTTCGCGTAATATGCATCAGTTATCATAAAGTTACCAGAGCTGTACCTTATTAAAACGATTCCTATCCTGTGATACTCGTAGAGATGCAGTGGTACCCGCGGTCTCTAAACAAAACGAGTATCACCATCCCTTTCCTTCCCAAGTAGTACCGCCTTTTGGTCGTGGCCGGCGTCGTTATTGGTCAGTGGCAAAAGTATTGTGAACCAGTGAAAATTGCACTAGCATTACATACTAGTCCCAAGCACCATAAATCTGGTTCATTTTGCAGTTTTCTTAGTTCGACCAATCACGGAGTGCAACTACGGGCAGTCTACCTAAGCTAAGCTAAGCTAACAAGAAACATCATCTTAAATCTTATTTACTAATCAATATTCCTTCAAGAGAGCGAGTAATGGCGCTATAACCATAAGCTTAAAATGCTAGGACTAGAGTTAGTACTCAGGTAAAAAAATTAATTTTAATTTCCAACCGTAACAGTTGAAGCGAGTAAAGGCGCTATATCCTTGGTTTTCAAACCCGAACATAAGGAGGAAATACCTATGTTCCATCCCAGGAGATTGGTCAACAAAGGAGTGTAATTTCTTAGCTTTGTCACTCCCAACGAATTATATTACTTCTTACATACGGAGTGTCCCCGTTCTTAGTTTACATTGTATTATATGGCGCTACACAGTAGGCCTGGCCGTTGACAAGAAAAATGTATGGAAATCAGTTTTTGAAAAAATGGTGGATTTTCCAGGATCCTTTCAAGTACTGGCTGTGTTAGTGTAGACTAGACTAGACTAACACTAAATTAAACTAAACTGTAATTTAATTAACACTAAATCTACCGTAGAAAGATCACAATAACAAGGTCATTAACTGAAAAACATCTTCCTTTTATCCTCCGCAAATCGCTCCAGCGCTAATTCAGTAAATTTTCCACGATTGTTGTTAACCATCTGCCGATGAACACTCAGCAAGCAGAGAGCACTCAACCATTGTTAACCTCAGCCAGGTTTTCACCCGACGTAATGTGCTGAACGAGAACGTGCTTGTTTTACATGGTGAAGCAAGTTCAATTTTAATTGCTTTCTCAGTCGCAGGTAAGAACAAACGGGCTTCAGCAAGCAAGTCTATAAGATCCCGGTCTTCCAAGTTCTTACCGCCTGCTCTCATGCTGTTGCAATGTTGATACCAGACTTCCACCTCTCCAACAAAATTGTTAACGTCATAAAAAAAATACGAAAGCTCCGGTTTTGCACTTTAACCCTTCTAATGACATGCGTATTACGTTAGCAGGATGCAGCGAGGACAACGCGTAGGCAAGTGCACTATCTTCCATGAACCGTGTTTCCTGTGAGGTTATTAGAGAATTAAGGTAAGGAATTGTCAATGCTCGATTCCAATACTAAGCTAGTTGATGCAGGTGGGCTAAAAATGTCGTTTTGTGCTAACCTATGCGTTAAAAAAAATAGATTTTTTTGGATGGTGGTAAAAAAATAACTAAGACAGATGATAAGGTTTGATTAATTACCTATGGAAGGTAATTATGCTAGCTTACGTGCAGAAAAAATCTACGATCTTGCGTGCGGAATTTCGGCAGCTAACCGTAACGTTCGCCATGGCGGATGAAAACATGCGTGTAGGCATGTTTTCAAATTCTTTTTTCATTTTATTTATCAATTCCTCCTCAAATTTCGCGACAAAGTTGTTGGAGTAGATCTTACGCTTCAGGCTTGCCAGAAATCTTCGACGAAACGCAACTTGGGGACGTTGGGCGGGTTCACCAACTTGGGAACCACATCGACATTTAGCCGTTCCATTTCCTCAAATGATCGCCTCGAATAGTGAGCCGACTCCAGATCCGGCCAAAACACCGTGTCTTCGGCCTTATGGTATTTTTTGGTGAACGACGCTACTTCCGGCAGGTACTTCGTACTATAAATTCCGCCGTTCTCGGCCAGTCCGGAGCAAAAGAAGAGCAGGTTCAACATCCCCTTCACGCTGATTGTCAGCCACAGCAGCACCGTCTTGGGGAACTTGGTGTGTAAAAGAAATTTCACCTTAGCGTTATTCTGCAAAAAAAAATTCTGCACCAATGCCAAAAAAAAATTCTGCACCAATGCCAGTGATTAGGGGGGGGCAACGCCCCCCCCTCCCCCCCCCTGGCTACGCCTATGGGTGGATCGATCCTAGGGCCGTTTAGATGAATCGGTCTTTAAGATCGATCTTTCCCTGAAGATCGTCCAATCCTAAACTCGGTCACCGCACTGCGTAATGGACTTGACTTCATTATGACACTTAATGCACACTGTTTCAAAGGAGATTTCGGGGTTTTGTTTACACAAAGCCAAGGTTAAAAATTACATAGGTAGGCTCATTTCAACATCTGTCAAATCTTAGTTATACACTGAAACAAAAAGCACGGATGATTATTTCTCACTCTGTGCGCTTAAAAAAAGCAGGCAACCTATGAGCGAAGTTTCATTCGTTTCTTAATTATCTCTAATGTATGATCTTTTCTTCGTAACCAATTTTAATTCTATTTGATAATTCGAACCTTTAAGTTTGATCAGAAGTTAGAATAGCAACTTTCAAAAGACTTGCTTTTGATCGAGCGGTAATCGACCATTTTGTTTACAGAAAGAAACTATGAAAAACATTTCTCCTTCATCGTTTAACCCTATCCCTGCCGAGAGAAATCAGATTTTACATCGAAAAATAACATTGAAACTCTTATTACTCAGCAACCGCATGCATAATTGGCACAAACTATATTGCATGTTGAAGATCAATCTGTTCTCTATCTTCATCGTTAGAAATTTCAAGTATAGTTTGTAAACTGTTATCAAAGTTTTTATGTCAGGTGATGCCATATGGCATCGCCCGCGGGAATGGGTTAAGCTGTTCGTCGACTTAACAAGTACAGTCCCTCTACAATTATGGGTAAGTCAACGTGTTGCCTAAATGTTAAAAAATGAATATAAAATCGGAAAAGTTATCAACTACGAATTTTTTACTATCTATTTCTGTGTTCTGATGTATACTTTCGATCGACAATTAGTTTCACTACAGCTGATGTGTGTAAATCGGTTAAGAAGAAAAATAGTACTTGCATAGCAAAAGCCACAATTATGCGTCGCTTAGGGCCTTCAAGATCATTTAGTTCATAAAACCATCAAAATTCATCACAAAAGTTATGTTATTGTTGTAAAAGCTCAATAATAAGTTATTTTATTAGGTCGTGATGTATTTTCATGCAAAAGTAATAAAAATAGCCAAAATATGTACTGACCCACAATGGTGCACCGCAAAACGTAACATTACTACAATTATGGGTCACTTCACTTATTGCACCGAGCAGAATTATTGTTTTTAGTAACATTTTCTACATTAAATCATTTTAATCGTATGAATAAAGTATAGTATATAGTAATATAGTATAGTATGCAATGATGGTGATCGGCGATAAAATCGACGATAAACATTCGATTATTCAGCGTGTGAGTCAACTCCGTCTCTCAGTCGGTTCTAACATTCATCGTACGATATGCCAGTCCGAGTGAACTAATTCGGAGATTCGCTGAGATAATTCATTCTCTCTCAGAGATGGAATTTCCAATAGCTCTACAAACCGATGATTCGCTCTTCGCTGATAGAATCTAAGTGTCAAAACAAAAGAGAAGAATCGTGAGACGATAATTATCGGAAATGAGAAGCGATTGCGATCGCTTGAACAATTATCCCCCTTTCTTTCTGAGTCGCAAGTGTTGACAGTAAAATAGGTTTTTCATCATTTAACAAAATGTTGCTTGCTATTGTTATTTTCAACTCAATGTTCTTTTGTTCGTCGGTTTTATTTGCATCGAAGGTTTGTTCGCTGATGTATGTTGGCCGATATCGAAGTTTTTTTTTTAAACAAGCAAAAACCTGCACACATTTTGGAAAAAAAATCCGCATATATAAATAGATTCTAAAAAAGTTTGCAAGCTATGCAAAAAGTAACAACAACGGACTCTGAAAATCTGCATTTCACAGTCAATTCTGTGAATCTGGTATCCCTGTTTTGTGCTGCCTTTTAGTTGGTCTAACACTTGCAGTTTTTTCCCTCTCTGAGTTTTTGGTTTGCGATACAATTTTACGATTCAAACCAAAGATTTTTGTTCCACGGCTCGATCGGATCGGGAGACGATAATGAATTACCGATCGAAACCGATGAGAGAATCGAGAAAGCATATGAACAAGCGACGATAAACTCGCATACAGTTAACAGGCTATAAAGTTCACGTAGTATTCTTTCGACAGTTTATTTGTCACACAAGTTCTCTTCTCGAGAGACGATACAAAACATCGCGTATTATGCGTGATCAGAATCCAATAGGATTCTCTCGTAAAAGTGCGTAAAAGTGATCCATAATTGTAGCTGATCCATAATTTCGGAGGCACTGTACCTTCATAGTGATCTATTGCACAATTTTCACTCTTTTTATTTCAAAAACGTTGACAATCTTCGCCTTCTCGCGCTTTCTTGCTTCTTTCTGCTCGTTTTCTCTCTCAGCCTACTCTTGAGCTTGCAATACTTCTGTATCAGGGTGCCAATGAAATGTGTGGGGTAAATTTAAGAGTTGGGGCGTAGAAGTTTCACCTTCTCGAAAAAAGTTTTCATGCAAAATTTGATCTCAAGCGGACTTTGGGAAGAAAAGCCTCAGAGTGACCAATGAAAAATGCACCTGAAGATGTCAAAATTATCTTATTATGCTTCCAAAAATATTGAAAATAACTTGTGTTCGATCTTACTAGTTTTTAAATGCCATCAATTTTACATCGTTGTAATTTGAAATAAAAACAAAAACCTAAATTAATCCACCTAGCGGTCAGACCCAGCCTTTCTCATTTAAACTTTTATTTGCTTAAATAGATTTACATGAACGCTTCAATCCAATAAATGTATATTCACTCTTTAGGTTCTAAAATATTGATGTTGTAATCTATACATGTAAATATGCAGTCCGGTCTGTCTGTC
The DNA here is from genome assembly GCF_029784165.1 of Wyeomyia smithii. NCBI lineage: Eukaryota > Metazoa > Arthropoda > Insecta > Diptera > Culicidae > Wyeomyia > Wyeomyia smithii. The sequence goes on from NC_073694.1 coordinate 122,084,170, forward strand.
TGATCCATATAGGCTCGAAAACTACCGAACCGATCGACGTGAAAATTTGTATGTAGGGGTTTTTGATGCCGATGAAGGATCCTATGATAGTTTGAGACCCCTCCCTTTTCTGGAAGGGAGGGGTTCCATACAAATGAAACACAAATTTCTGCATATCTCGAGAACTAATCATTTAAATGGAACCAAATTTGGCAGGTAACTGTTTTTAGTGGTAAAAAATATGTCCATAATAATTTGACACCCCTCCTTCTTTTGAAAGGGAGGGGTGCCATACAAATGAAACACAAATTTCTGCACATCTCGAGAACTAACCGAGTAAATGGAACCAAATTTAGCATGTGAATGTTTTTAGGGGTAACAAATATGTCCATAATGGTTCGACACCCCTCCCTCTTCTGGAAGGAAAGGGTTTCATACAGGTGATACACAAATTTCTGCACATCTCGAGAGCTAACCAACTAAATGGAACCATATTTGGCAGTGAATGGTTTTAGTGGTAACAAATTTGTTCCATAATCGACCTCAGGCAACATTATGGATTGTAAAATGGCAACTTCCGGTTTCTGGAAAACAGCCAGAAATGGCCGAATCTCACCCAATATAATAATATCCGGATCTAGAATGCTACACAGGAGCTAAAATGGGTATTTCCAATATGGGTATATGGGTATTTCCGGAACCGTAATGATGCACTGGAGCCACAAATCGACTCCAGACATTATTTCGAATTGTAAGATGGCAACTTCCGGTTTCTGGAAAACAGCCTGAAATGGCCAATTCCCATTAAATATGAGTATCTCCGGAACCAGAAAGATGCACAGAAGCTAAAAATTGATCACAGACACAATCTCGAATTTCAAGATGGTGACTTCCGGTGTCTGGCAAACAGCCGGAAATGACCAAATACCATTCAATATGAATGTTTTCGGAACCAGAATTACGCCCAGATGACAGAAATTGATTTCACAGGCAATTTTAAAGTCCTTAATGATGACTTTCGGTTTCTGAAAAACAGCCCAATATGACCAAATAACACCCAATATGAGTATCTCTGGAACCAGAATGTTGCAAGAAGCTAAAAATTGACCTCAGACATTATTATGCAATGTAGGATGGCCACTTCTGGTTTCTGGAAAACAGCCAAAAATGGCCGATTACCGTCTAACATGAATATCTCCGGATCTAGAATGATACACAGCAGCTGAAATCGACCACAGACTCCATTTTGGGTTCTAGGTTGGCGACTTCCGGTTCCTGGGAAACAGCCGAAAATTATCGAATAACACCCAATATGGGTGTTTCTTTAACCAGAATGACGCTCAGAGGCCAGAAATTATATTAAAAACAATTTTGAAATCCCAAATGGCGATTTCCTGTTTATGAAAAACAGCCTAAAATAACCAAATACCATCCAATATGAGTATCTCTGGAACCAGAATGATGCAATGAGCTAACAATTGACCTCAGGAACAATTTTGAATTGCTAAATGGCAACTTCTAGGAAACAGTCGAAAATGACCGAACAATACTCAATATGGATATATCCGTAATCGAGATTATGCATAGAAACCAAACATTGACTCTGGACACCATTTTGAATTTAAAGACGACCACTTTTAGTTTCTGGGAAACAACCAAGATAACTTAATACCACCCAATATGGGTATTTCCGGTGTTAGATTGATGCCAGAAAATCTGCTGAAAATGACCGAATACTACCCAATATGAATATATTCAGAATTAAGGTGATGTACAGAAGCCAAAAGTCGAGGATGTTGTCATTTCGACAAAAACCAATCATTTTAAACGATTTGTTATTTGACTTTGATCATATCCTATGGCCGATTCGTCGTGCATTTGCAGATTTTAAACACATCGCAAGGAATCAATGAATTTGGAAAGTTCAAATAGTACATTACCACTTTTAATTATGTTGAGGCCACATATATCGATCAAACCAGGTATAGCTTTCAATAGTCTTTGAATTTCTTGTCTTTTCATAACTTTTGAGCCACATATCAAATTGTTATGAAGTTTGTTTTTTGTAAGTTTGAGAGATGACTCGTTCGTATGGCACTAGTTATGTTCAAATAAGTAATGTAATCTTTGAGATAATAGACTTTCGTTGTTTTATTAACAATTTAATACATAACGGTTGCTTAAGTTCGATTATATTCAAATGAAATGGGAACGTATAGGGCAGTCAAAATTTGAAACCACGTGTTCAATCATAATTCATCAGTTAACCCTTAACTAGCCCGCTCATCTGATGATAATATCAATCAAATCGGCTATGTAGTTTTTGAGATAATGATGTTTCGTGATTTTCACATTTCGATACATTACAAACGAAGTTACAGTCCGATTACAGTAAAATTCAATAGAGTATTATGAGGCAGCTAGACTTTTAATTTTACACTAATTTTGTGGAAATCGGGTCAGCCATCTCTGAGAAAAGTGAGTGAGTCCAAGTAGTCTTCGGAATATGTTCCTTTTCATAGCTGGATTTCCCATTTTTAAACATAACAGGCAAAGTAATAGTCCGATTGCAAAACAAATCAATAGGGTCTTATGGGGCAACTAGACCTTCCATTTGACACTGATTTAATGAGAATCGGTTCAGCCATCTCTGAAAAACATGAGTGAGATTAAACAGTCTTCAAAACACGTTTCTTTTCATAACTTTTGAACCACAAGTTCAATCTTCATAAAATTCAAAAGTTAAGGGTTTTTCAGGTAGCCCGTTCATTTGAAACCAATTTAGTTCAAATCGGTTGTGTAGTTTCTGAGATAATGATGTTTCATGATTTTAACATTTTGATACATAACCTCTAAACTAAAAATCCGATCACAATGAAATTCAATAGGGTCCTATGGGGTAACTAGACCTTTCATTTGCAATTGATTTCATGAAAATCCGTCCAGCCATCTCTGAGAAAAGTGAGTGAGAATAAAAATCTGCACATACACATACACACACACACACACACACACATACACACACACACACATACAGAAAATGCTCAGCTCGTCGAGCTGAGTCGAGTGATATATGCCATTCGGCCCTTTGGAGCACTTTTATACTGTCGGTTTTGCAAGTGATTGCTGTACATTTCTAGGAGAAAGGCAAAAACAATTATAAAAACCTAAATTAATCCACCTAGCGGTCAGACTCAGCCTTTCTCATTCAAACTTATTATTTGTAAAAATAGATTTACATGAATGCTTAAATCCAATAAATGTTTATCCACTCTTTGGGTTCTAAAATATTGATGTTGTAATTAAAGTATAAAATATAAATTTGACGTAGTGTTAGTACTTAAGAAATAGCGAAATAAAAGCAATGACTCTTAATTTCGAACAATTTAATCACGAGCGATGCCGGGAACGTTCAGATAGTACGATACCACATTTAAATCATGTTGAGGCCATATATATTGATCGAAGCAGGTAAAGTGTTGAATAGTCTTTGAATTTCTTTTCTTTCTAAAACTTTTAAACAGCATATCAAATTGTTATGAAGTTTGTAATTTGTAAGTTTGAGAGATGACTCATTAGTATGACACTAGTTATGTTCAAATAAGTCGTGTAATACTTGAGATAATAGACTTTCGTTGTTTTACAAATTAAAACATAACGCTTGCTTAAGTTTGATTACAATCAAATGATAAGGTAACGTATGACGCAGCCAAACTTTGAAACCACGTGTTCAATCATAATTCATCAGTTAACCCTTAACTAGCCCGTTCATCTGATATCAATATTGTTCAAATCGGTTGTGTAGTTTCTAAGATAATGATGTTTCGTGATTTTCACATTTCGATACATTACAGACGAAGTTACAGTCCGATTACTGCAAAATTCAATAGGGTGTTATGAGGTAGGTAGACCTTTTATTTGATACTAATTCTGTGGAAATCGGGTCAACCATCTCTGAGAAATATGAGTGAGTCCAAGTAAGTTGTCTTGGAATATGTTTCTTTTCATAGCTGGATTTCACATTTTTAAACATAACAGGCGAAGTAATAATCCGTTTGTAAAAAAATCATTAGGGTCTTATGGGGCAACAAGACCTTTCATATGACACTAATTTTATAAAAATCGGGCCAGCCATCTCTGAGAAACATGAGTGAGATTAAATAGTCTCCAGAACACGTTTCTTTCCATAACTTCTGAACCACAAGTTCAATCTTCATAAAACTCAAAAGTTAAGGGTTTTTCAGGTAGCCCGTTCATTTGAAACTAATTTTAATCAAATCAGATGTGTGGTTTCTGAGATATTGATGTTTCGTGATTTTTACACTTTGATACATAACCTCTAAACTAGAAATCAGATTACAATAAAATTCAATAGGGTCTTATAGAGCAACTAGACCTTTCATTTGCAATTAATTTCATTGAAATCTGTTCGGTCAGACCATCTCTAAGAATAGTGAGTGCGAAAAAAGGTGCACATACACACGTACACACCCACACACAAACATATACACCTATGCATGCTTATATGCAGAAAATGCTCGATTCGTCTAACTGAGTCGAGTAGTATATGACATTCGGCCATTTGGATCACTTTTCTACCTTTTAATTAGCCAGTGATCGTTAGGAGGAAGTCAATATGTTTACTTTCATTATGTGATTTCACATTTTCATGAACAACGGATAAAGTTACAATCCGATTGCAATGAAATTCAATAGCAACCTATGGGGCAACTAGACCTTTCATTTGACACTAATTTTGTGAAAATCGGTTCAGCCATCTCTGAGAAAAATGAGTGAGTTTAAACAACCTCAGGATAACTTTTCTTTACATAACTTTTGAACCATATGTTCAATCATTACGAAATTCAAAAGTTAAGGATTCTGGAGACAGCCCGATCATTTGAAATCAATTTTATTAAAATCGGTCATGTGGTTTCTGAGATATTGATGTTTTGTGATTTTTACATTTTGATACATAACCTCTAAACTAAAAATCCGATTACAATGAAATTCAATAGCAACCTATGGCGCAACTAGACCTTTCATTTGCAATTAATTTTATGAAAATCGGTCCAGCCATCTCTAAGAAAAGTGAGTGAGAAAAAGAAAGTTGCACATACATACACACACACACACACACACACACATACACACATACATACAGAAAATGCTCAGTTCGTCGAAAGGGGTCGAGTGGTATATGACATTCGGCCATTGGGACCACTTTTATACCTTTGGTTTTTCCAGTGATTGCTATACCTTTCTAGGAGAAAGGCGAAAACCTAAATTAATCCACCTAGCGGTCAGACCCAGCCTTTCTCATTCAATTTTTTATTTGTAAAAATAGATTTACATGAACGCTTCAATCCAATAAATGTATATTCACTCTTTAGGTTCTAAAATATTGATGTTGTAATCTTTACATATAAAAATGCAGTCAAGTCTGTCTGTCTGTCTGATCCATATAGGCCCGAAAACTACCGAACCGATCGACGTGAAAATTTGTATGTAGGGGTTTTTGGTGTCGATAAAGGTTCCGATGATAGTTTGAGACCCCTTCCTCTTCTGGAAGGGAGGGGTCCAATACAAATGAAATATAAATTTCTGCACAACTCAAGAACAAACCAAGCAAATGAAACCGAATTTGGCATGTGGATGTTTTAAGGGGTAACTAATATGTCCATAATAGTTGGATGAAACACAAATTTGGGCACATCTCGAGAACTAATCAACCAAATGGAACAAAATTTGACAGGTAAATGTTTTTAGTGGTAACAAATATATACATAATGATTTGAAACCCGACTCCCTCTTCTATAAGGGAGGGATCCCATGAAAATGAAACACAAATTTCGCACAGCTCAAGAACCAATCAAGAAAATACAACCAAATTTGGTATGTGAATGTTTTTAGAGGTAACAAATATGTCCATAATGGTTTGACGCCCCTCCCTCTTCTGGAAGTACATGTTTCTTCACAAATTTTTGCACATCTCGCGAACTAATCAACTAAATGGAACCATATTGGCAGGTGAATGTTTTTAGTGGTAACAAATATGTTCCATAATCGACCTCAGACAACATTTTGGATTGTAAGATGGCAACTTCCGGTTTCTGGAAAACAGCCAAAAATGGCCGATTTCCACCCAATATAATAATATCCGGATCTAGAATAATACACAGGAGCTAAAATCGACCACAGATAGCATTTTAAATTCTAAGATGGCGACTTCCGGTTTCTGAAAACAACTGAAAATGACCAAATACCACCCAATATGAGTTTTTCTTTAACCAGTATGCCGTTCAAAATCCAGAAATTGTCTCTAAATGCCATTATGAAATCCAAAATGGCGACTTCCGGTGTCGGAAAAACAGCGGCAAATGACCAAATACCACCCAATATGGGTATTTCCGGAACCGTAATGATGCACTGGAGCCACAAATCGACTTCAGACAACATTTTGAATTGTAAGATGGCAACTTCCGGTTTCTGGAAAACAGCCTGAAATGGACGATTCCCATTAAATATTAGTATTTCTGGAACCATAAAAATGCACAGAAGCTAAAAATTGATCACAGACACAATCTTGAATTTTAAGATGGTGACTTCCGTTGTCTGGCAAACAGCCGAAAATGACCAAATACCTTTCAATATGAATGTTTTCGCAACCAGAATTACGCCCAGATGACAGAAATTGATTTCACAGGCAATTTTAAAGTCCGAAATGACGACTTTCGGCTTCTGAAAAACAGTCCAAAGTGACCAAATATCACCCAATATGAGTTTTTCTTTAACCAGTATCTTAAATACCATTTTGAAATCCAAGATGGCGACTACCGGTTTGTGAAAAACAGCCTAAAATAAACAAATACTATCCAATATGAGTATCTCTGGAACCAGAATGATGGAAGGAGCTAACAATTGACCTCAGGCACCATTTTGAATTGCTAAATGGCAACTTATAGGCAACAGTCGGAAATGACCGAATAATACTCAATATGGATATTTCCGTAAACGTGATGATGCATAGAAACCAAACATTGACCCTGGACACTATTTTGAATTTGAAGACGACCACTTTTAGTTTCTGGAAAACAACCAAAAATACCTCCCAATATGGGTATTTCCGGTGTCAGATTGATGCCAGAAAGTCTGCTGATAATGACAGAATACCACCCAATATGACTTTGATCATATCCTATGGCCGATTCGTCGTGCATTTGCAGACTTCAAACAAACCGCAAGGAATCAATGAACTTGGAACGTTCAAATAGTACGACACCACATTTAAATTATGTTGAGGCCACATATATCGATCAAAGCAGGTATAGTTTTAAATAGTCTTTGAATTTCTCTTCTTTCCATAACTTTTGAGCCACATATCAAATTGTTATGAAGTTTGTTATTTGTAAGTTTAAGAGATGACTCGTTCGTATGACACTAGTTATGTTCAAATAAGTCATGTTATCTTTGAGATAATAGACTTTCGTTATTTTATTAACAATTTAATACATAAGGTTATTAATTATTTCATCCATCAGAACCAACACGCCTTTTTAATTAAATTGCTAAAGTCAAAATGATTCGAATATCTACGAAAAAGTCATGTGTCTTCTAGTCACAAGCAAATGCGAAATTTCAATCAACTCAAATATGCACATGTTTTTCATTCATTTCGCATTAAAAAGGATATTATTCGATTGTTTTATTTAGAAATATGGATGAAAATCGTTACGTTTCAAAATTTTTAGGGCAGAATGCACCATTTGCGGATTTGAAAAAAAATATTTTTTTTGATATCTTACAAAACATTCTGATTTAAAGGCTCTAGAAAAGTTTTCCTTCTTTTTGTGTAGCTACTGTTTGTTTTTGATATAGAAAAATCTGAGAAATCTTCAACAACTAGCTCTTCGAGGTGGCGTCTTTCCTCAACAAAATCCAGTAGTCAAAAGGTCGAGCACAGAAAACCTTTTTATTTTCTGCGAAACACTTAATATGGAGAATGTTGAAAATAAGTTTGAGTTTTGATTATTTATATTATTAGCAAAATTTCAAGCTGTACATTATATTAATCGTATGAAATTGTTTGCATTCGCGTTGATGAATCTGTGTGCAATATAATGCCGAACTTGATGTTGAACTCCATACCTATTTATGACTTTCCTAGCTTTTGAATAATTACTCTGATCCCAGGCAGAGTTTTTGACCAATATGTTATATGTTCAAGAATCGTTATGGGGCCATCCACATACCACGTGGTCAGCTTGGGGGGGGGGGGTATGTGTAATGTCCACGGTCCATACAAAAGAAAAAAGAATTTATATGATCAGTTGTCCACGGGGGGGGGGGGGGGAGGGGGTGGTCAAATTCGTTTAAAATCTGTCCACGTGGTATGTGGATGGCCCCTATGGCACAAGTTCAAAAATATAAAACCAATCATGATTACTTTGGCGTTTCGAGAATAAATTAGGAATTTCATGTTGTAAATAGTGTTAATGCACTTTTGTCTAATATTTGGGCTTTGGATGCATGAATGTTGCCAAGTTTTTGAATTTCATAGCACCACTCTCCCGCGTCAACGAATACAAGGTCAGTGTATACCGTCGTTATACTGGAGACGGATGTCGTGGTGTAAAAAGATAATGATTGTGAATGTAGATGATATACTTCGGGATACACTCGCAATTCAAATATTATTTCGATTCGTTTCGTTATATATAGGCTTCCCTTCAAAATATATATAGAAAATTTTATATAGTGTAAAATATTTTGTTCATTGAATACGGAAAAAAGTGTAAACATACGTGTAAAAACGGAAATGTGTAAAAATATCTAACTGTATTCTGTTACGGTAACTGTTTAACGCGTGAACAAAAACGGTGGAAAAAACCCACTTCGTTTAAAAAATCTTTGTTGAAAATTAAAACAAAAATATCTCACTGCATTTTTTGCTACGAACCATGCACACGTGTGCCTGGCACCAACAGCATCTTCTGTTGTTGGTTTGGTAGAATCTAATACACTTCTCACAATGACTAGACAATCTACACAACTTGACAACAGATATAGTGTTTGTCGGTTTGATACTGTCGAAAAAAAAATTAACAAAAATAAAATATGATATGACGCATTCCTCCCAAGTATATACCACAAATTTGTGAGTGGTACGAACGGCCTTTCAGTTGTACGTCGGTATAAATTAGAACCACATCTTGTAGCATAACATTTAGCAGAGCACTGAAATATACCACTTACTGGGAGTGGCCAAAACAGCATTCATACGCTGGTTGGAATCGGTCTAAAATCGGGAAGTTGAGCAGTCCTGTGCTCTAGTGAAGTAAACCACACACACTCGCGCGTGGTCCCTACAGCATTACTAATGTCTGCTAGTTCAAACCGCTACCAAATATAAATGAACCAAATTTGCATTTCTAATCAGCCGACCGAACGGAGCATAAACCGGTTATATTTCAAAAGCGACGAGTAAATGTATGATCGCATCACTTATCAAGGTGAATCCTGATCCGACTTACCCTTCCCAACTAACAAAACCTCCTTCCCGTGACCTTTGTGGAGATGCAGAGGTAAACACGGTCTCCAAATAGCAAGGGTCACACTAACATCCCTACCCTCTTCCTACCTGATTGCAAGGACGTGGCCGGCGTCGTTATTGATCCTTTAAAGTATTGAGTCACTAAAACTTGTACAATGAGAATGGTCGGTGACTCCCAGCCCCATTCATTTGATTCACTGTGCAATTTTACTGATTCGGATCAATCACGGAGTGCAACCATTGATATGTGCAGTCGGTCAAGTGGAGCTCAAGCTCAAGCTCAAGCTTTATATTATTAGCAAAATTTCAGTAGATATTGACCTAGTTTCCACACCATGACAGACGAATACAATTTGTAAATACTACAAGGTATACCCTAGGGTTGTATGAAATGGTGACGTGGGACTAAATACTGTCATTACTGTAATTACAGACACAATGAATTCGTTTGCTCAGTGATTAACGTATTTTAATTCTGACATTCCTTTCATTTTTCAGGAATATATTTAATTACACTCGAAAGAACTTCATTTACATCCGGTGATGTTGTGCCTGTAGTGTTTTTTTTGTGCAAACAACATTTAACAATTACAACGAAGTTAAAGTTTAAAAAGATTCATTTTTCAACGTGGGACTACGTCTTTGTTTACTATACTGGAATGCATTTTGTAAAATTTGAAACGAAACTGGCAAATGTTGCGTCAGATTTCAAACGTTAATAACAGCCTACCCACATGATGGATAACAATAACCAATATGTTGTTGGATGGATAAAATGTAAAACAATTTTGTAATACGCTAGTTATCACTCTAATTTCATTGCTAAGCGGTAAAATTGATAAAAACAAATAACAAATTTATGCGAATAATGAACCAATTACATGCGAGCATTCCTAGCACAGACGACGTGAATGGACACCATCCGTTGATGTCTTGAAAGAAAACATGCCGGCAAAAGCATCAGTACCAGTGGAGTAAAGAACCGCAGGTCTCTCGTCGTCTATGATTGCAGCGGTACTCTTCTATTCGTACATTTCAGCGGTACACTTCTATTCGTACTGCAGCGGTACTATTCGTATTGCAGTGGTACACTTTTGTTCGTACATTTCTATACGTGTGCAATCGAGGAAAAACTATAAGGCTGCTGTTGATGGTGATTGAAAGTTTATCTCATAAATATGATTACTATAAATTACTCAACAAGAATTGTAAATTTTTGCAACGGATATTTATTTAATTTTATCTTCAATATTTACTAAATAATCGTGACCGGATAGTATCGAAAGAGTAAATTCTTTTATAAAAGGGTAAGAGACTGTGAATGCTAGTGAATTTTTTGTTTATTTACTACGATTCATTCAGAATCTCCTTTTACATTTCAAAATTGTTACATGATATATTATTATTCTAAGCTTTACCATAATAAACGTATATTAGCTGTCTTCGTAATACAGCGAATGTAGTTGTAGGCAAATGAAAAAATGTGCAAGCAAAAAACAAAAATGTAATTGTGGATTATTACGATTTTCTGCTGGAACTTGTTAATAATTTTGTTTGAAATATCCTCTAATATTTGCCAATTAATGAACCTTTTTAAGGGCTCACATTATTTTAAAAATAAGATCCATATTATAGATTTGATTTAATCAGAGTTAAATAAGACAAAACCATTCATTATAGACTGTTCCGAAAATTATAAATACATCTTTTTTCTGGAATAAAACAAAAAATACAGGATTTTCGGGTCATTTTATTCTAAAATATAGATAATAAGTGTTTTCTTTCCAGTTTCAATTCAAGTTGGGATTATTTTTCGTAGGATACGCGAGTTCTCTAACTTTTTTCTTAACACTACTCGTAAGCTTTTGCACAGTGTGTTCTCCGACCATTTTTAGCACTTTAAGCCAATCTTTTTTAAATTTTTCAACATTGTCCGCTGGTTTGACATATTTCTTCAACTTTGCCTTGGTCAAAGCCCAAAAAGTTTCAATAGGGCGAAGTTCAGGGCAGTTTGAAGGATTCATCTTCTTTGGTACACATGTGACATTATTTGTTTTATACCACCCTAGTGCATCCTTAGAGTAATGGCAGGCAAGATATGGCCAAAAGATTGGAGGATTGTTATGCTGCTTAACCATGGGTAACAACCTTTTCTGCAAACACTCACGTAAATTTTACCATTCAATGTGTCATTCGTAATGAATGGACGAGATATTTTCCCACATTCACAAATGGCCTGCCAAACCATTACCTTCTTGCCGGATTTTTCGGTGTAAATGGCTTTCACTGGTCCAGGGACATCCTTTCCCTTCGGTGATGTATAAAATTGCGGTCCTGGCAGAGCGTTATAGTCCAGTTTTATGTAGGTTTCGTCATCCATGATAACACACTCCATTTTTTGGTCAGAAGTTTGTCATAAAGCTTCCGAGCTCTCGGATTCACAGATTCAGCTTGTTTTGGATTTCGTTTTGGCTGCTTCTGATTCCGACGGGTCTGCAGACCCATTCTTCCCTTGCCCTTCCTTCGCCGAGGTTCCAAGCTTTCTCGCCACATCTCGTACTGATACTGAAGGATGCCGCTTGTAGTATTCCTTAACCTTTTTGTCCATTGTGGGATCAACAGGCCCGGGTTTTCTACCACGTCTTGGGGCATCAGTAAATGTGCAAGTTCATTAAGCAGACAGTATGTGAGTAGAGAAAGAACGAAAAATAAGCGAACTGGAAATATGATACAGATTTGGAAAAATATACCGCATCCCGACGTGACTTGAACCCGCAATCTCCCTGTCTCCGGCATGGTGTTTTGACCAATTAAACTACGGGGGACGCACTAAATGTTAGAAAAAATGACAGCATCTGTTTCTTTTGGATGTAAACAACAGGACGCAGCCAACGTTTGGTTGAATACTGCACGTTATTTGAAATGACGGTTGATCGTAAGTGTATTTATAATTATCGGAACGGTCTATATGATAACGTAAGTATTATTGAATTTGGTTTTTGAGGATATAGAGTTGACTTTGAAGCATTACGAGAAATTCTTGGTGCTTCTTCAACAAGCACGATATGCTTGTGCCTTGTCAAATACATGTTGTTTGCACAAAAAATACTACAGGCATAATATCTTCAAATATAAACGATATTCCTTCGAGTGTTGTTGAATATATTTCAAAAATTGATTTCCAGGGTAGGCTGAAAATAAAAATACGTATAGTCGCTGAGCAAACACATTAATTCTGTCTGCAGACTCTGTATATTTTGTAACAAAAAATCCCCTAATTACAGTGTTTAGTCGCACGTCACCATTTCGTACAACCCTAGGCCTGTATACCTTGTAGTATTTTCTTTAAACCATTGCCATTTTGCGAAGAAAAACTCTAGAAATATAATCATGTGTACTTCACTAGCGACACTTATGTAGATAATGAAAAAAAATTTGTTTTGGTGATAGGTGGAGTTGGGCACGACTTCTAATGATCGCCGCGAAACAACTTAAAAAAGCGGTTCACGGCAATCGCTGCACAGCCACCACTTTGTAACCAAAATAGCAATAATTTTTTTTCTACTCTGCAAGAGTTGCTCAGTCCAAATGTTTAAATACCTTACATCTCAAATGTCCTTTAAATAAAAATCATAAAAAACCTTGTTTTTTAGGCATTTGGTGGATATTAACCAGCCTTTGTTTTGCTCATCTTCATCTTAAAGAGAAAGAGTTATCTTCCCTCTCAACAACTGCGCGCTTACATTCAATGTGCATCACACCATCTGCTGTAGAGAGAGCGCAGAGTAATAGTTTCTCTGACGAAAAAACGCTCCTAATTTGACAGAGCAAAAATCCAGTGAAACTCTTGTAAATTGCTCATCCGCGCACGCAAGAAAAATGAAATAAATTGCTCGGCGATTAACCGAGCATTGCGTTACCGTTCTCATCGCTCTGGGGTGCGGCAAAAACAGCATAAAATCGAACTTTCTGCAGAATACGCACCCATGGTGAGTTGTGAATCTTCCTATAATATTAAATTCGAAAACGGTTAGGATGTGGCTTCAATGTGAACCTAAATGTTTTGATATTTGGCCAACTTCTCTTCTAGTAAAGGAGAAGCTAACGAAAACTAATCCCTCTTAAACTGAGAGAGCAAATAAATGTTTATCCCTAACACGTGATGATAAAGAGTGAAAAGGAACTCTGCGACTGAAATACTCTACGCCTAAAAGTGGATAATTACTCACTCTGTGTGAGAGAGAGACGAGTTCTCCAAGGGGTTTGGCAGGTAGAAAAGGAAATTTGGGCAAAATCAAGAGAACGGAAGAAGCCCTTAAAATAAATAAATATCTGTAGAAGATTTTCTCAATTGAAGTTCACGTGAAACACTCGCATTTATCGTGGAATGTTTCCCAAAGCAGTCTCGCCTGAACAACTTGTCGATCTTATTTGTTGAAAACGGACTAACCAAGGTGATCGATTTTGAAGAAGTTATAGATAATTTTGTCTTTGTATTTTTTTAATAACATTGAGTTTTTAATCCAGTTTCTGAGGGGGACGATTCCGCACAGGGTGCAGAAGCTCCACTCGATGCCACTGTCTCGGCGTTATAGGCATTTTTAATAGCGATTTTATTTATTCCACCAGCTCACCGAGTTTTGACGTGGAGAAAACCTAACAGCTGTCAAACCCCTTCTTAAATCGCTTGATTTTGAGCCAGTATTGACCAGGCGTGCTGCCCGAAGCGCACCGTAAAATTTGTCAGTTTCAGTTTTATCTGGCATCTCAAAATCAAAATTTTCGATTTTCCAAATTTCATGTACTTCCTTGGCAGATTTTCGAGGGTAAAAAAAATCACAACTCCGAGCGCTTTGAGGTACCCCCAAATCATGTTCGATTAGCTAAAATTTTGCACAGACCCTTTTTGGGCCAACAAACAAAATGTATATGGTCGGTTTTAAAAAATTGATATGACCATTTTCGCTGCCACCCTGGTGTACATTATTCTGGAAACAAATGTTAAGTTTTGGGTTTTCTATGAATAATCATATAAATTGGGTTGTTTAGCTATATCAGTTTTTTATATCATCTGAAAGATCTGCATTTTGTGAGTAAAACGTGATTTAAAAAAATTTTCTATCGTTGTCCTTCGCTTTTCAAATCAAGATTCAAAACTGCTCGAAATCGCTACAATGATAGTTCGCCCATATACCAACTGTCATTGTAGCGATTTGGAGCCAATTTTTAATTCTTCATTTAAAAATCGAAGGATCGGAATATATATAGTTTCCTTGTCTTTCAGTCACGCGCACGACAAACGAAAGTTACTCAAATTGTCTTTTTCCCAAGCAAACTCTGCAACGCAAACACTCCTCTTCTGACTACAAGTTACCTTTGCTTTTAGTCCTCCACTCACCTCCTCTCGCCTGGTAGCCAGTCGTAAGGAAATCAAAGCTAACTGCGTCTTAACTAATGTTCGACACACGTGTTAAATTAGCACATGGCTATAGGTTCTGATGCAGGTGCATCGGCAAAAACCGCCAAAAACGTAATAGAGGGCGGAAGGCAATTTTGAGATGTAAAGCAGGTATTAAGCAGGTATTAGACGACGCAAATATTTGCTATTTTTGGTACGATTTTTATTTGCACAAAATAAAATCTGTATTGAAAAATAGCAAATAATTGCTTCGTCTAATACCTGCTTTAGACGAAGCGAATATTTGCTATTTCTGGTACGAATTTTATTTGCACAAAATAAAATCCGTACCAAAAATAGCAAATATTTGCTTCGTGTAATACCTGTTTAAAAAAGACATAGTATCAAAGATATCAAGCATGTAAATGAAATCTAAAGTTAGCCAAACCACTGTCAGTTGATTATGAACGTTACTTTATAGTTACATGTCCAATAATTTCTGTAATGTTATGGCATTGCCATCAAAATTAGGTTGTCAAGTAATGGAATATGGCAGTACCAGTTGAAATTCATTGAGGATAGACTATGAAAAAGTCAAGAACATGAGGGGATTATAAACCTTTCTGCTCGAGAAAACAAGCAGTTTGGATTTTTTAAGTGTGTAACAATTTTTAAATGCATTGAAATTGTAATTTTTCAATAGTACAGCTCGATAGCAAAAAGTTGTTTGTTTATTAAAAAATCAATTACGACCGAAGACGTTTTATTAAAATAACGAACATTTATAAAAATCGAAGAAAACCGGCTGTAACTCGGTAAAGCCATTTTGTACAAAACACCGTATCGAGTTTTAAGTTTAGCTTATAACGCGACAAGCCGCACTTGAAATCTATCCAACTTTCTCCCTATTACTCAAAGTTCTAACAAAATTTACAAAAATGTTCTCAAGAAGTTGTACTTAAAGATAGAGCAATATAATTTTTTTCGATATTCTTAAAAATAGAAAAGACATTTAACCAACACAAAATTAATTCTTTAAGTATACTACGACGTTCAAGATGTACGGAGAATGAGATAACTATTTTGCTGATATGTGAAAATTTAAGCTGTTTCAAAAAAATTTTGAGTATAAGATAAACTCATTCTCGACGGGTGACATTCAAACTTTGATTCAAGTTCAACAATTATACTTGAAAATTTTCACAATGAAATTATTCAGTACAGTTAGAGAACAGATTGATCTTTAATATGCAATACAGTTTGTGTTAATTGTGTATATAGTTGAAGAGTAATAAGAGTTTGAAGTTCATTTTTTGAGGTAAAAACTGATTTCTCTCCGCTGGGATCGGGTTAAGCTATTGGTCATTATTTTTAAAAGTTATGTAAAATCTGATCAACTGTTTTGATTTGAGATATTTTGCGCTACAGTAAGCCAACTTATTTTATTGTTTATCAAATAACATTTGTTTGTTTATGTAGAAGAAGACAAAGGTGGTGGTGATAGGATGAGGATTGTTATGTTGTTACGCAACACAAGAAAAGGTTTCTGTGATGGAACGCAGATGACAGATGTTTCATGCGCGTCATTGAAGTGTGAAGTTTTATCGGAGTATTAGAGAGGGATTTGAATTACCCATCAATGATTAAAAGAGGACAGTACTTCGTTATTCCAAGCTTTGCTATTGTTAATAACAAATTGCAGAGACAAACTTTTGCATAGTGTGAATATTTTTTTGAGCAATTCAGTATTTTTTCATGAGCAATGGTTTTTGTAAATTGTTTTTTTTTTCAATCACATTCATTTTTAGTTATTTTGTAAGTTTAGTTTGAATATAACATATGTAACATCAAACAATTGAGAAAATCAATTATTATTCAAGTTATGAAATAAAAAAAAAAATTAAATCATTAGAAAACAAATTTCGAAAATAATCAAATAATGGAGAGTTATTAGATATTGGAGAAAACAGCTGTGCAGTGGATCCGCATAAGAAGCGAGATGCAGATTCGTAATCGAGTAAGCAATGTTACATCAAGCAATCATAGTTATATCTTGAACTTCAACTGGATATTCCAAAAAAATAACTCATCATTTTAGATCAAATACCCACTTTTAATAGTTCATTTGAAAGTGGCTAGCCCCTACGGGCCACTAGTAATGATATAAAGTTTTAAAAAATCACGTTTTGCTCAGAAAATTACACTCTTTCAGATGGTATATAAAAATCGGAAATCCATGAATAGCTAAACAACCCAATTCGAGTCAATTGGCAAATTATTGGACGTTTACTCTATTTTACCTCTTTCAGAGCAAACCAATTGAAACTCAGTACCAGAATCGCTGGTACCAGAATCAATGAGTGGTATTAGACGAAGCGAATATTTGCTATTTTTGGTACAATTTTTTCTTTGCACAAAATAAAATCTGTACCAAAAATAGTAAATATTTGCTTCGTGTAATACCTGCTTATGCAGTCTGACAGCCACATCAGTCATTTCACTAAAGGTATGTTTAGACTATCTCATTTTTTCATCAGATTCGAGCTGATTGCTCGAAAATATATCGAATGCAATGTTGGTTTACGTTTACACCTATTCGATATTGTGAATTGTGATTCGACATGCCGTTCGATTTGTCGAATGGAATAGGAACGTTTCTATTTTTCGTTCGACTCCAAGAACATAGCAAATTTTGAATTTTTTTTAGTTTTTTGTTTTGGCTTTCCATAACAAACATCATTTTCGTTTTTTGTGTCCTGGCAAATATTCTAATGGAGGAAAAAATTCATTTGACATTCATTTGGCAGTTTTTCCTCTCGACTTGTGCAAGCAGTGTGAACACCGCCATACAAACGGGTTTGACAAAGTATGTCGAACGGTAAATCCAGCAGACTACCGATTTCTGCCGTAGTCAAAATCAGACCGACATGTCTAATAGTCTAAACGTACCTTAAGAAGGCCGGAAGTTTCGATTATGGGGTCATGATTTCCCTCCCAGCTAGTCTCGAGGTACGATGGTGGCCTAACAAGCGAGTTGTCGTAGGTTCGAGTCTCGATCTCGGAAGAGACTGTTAGCGTCAGAAGGATCGTAGCGCTAGACCCGCAATTGTATTGTACACTTAACAGTTGGCTGCGAAGTCTGTGTATAATAAACAGAAGGTCGAGTTCCGAATCGGAATGTAGCACCAAGGCTTTGTTTTGCTTTAGCCAGTGATTTCCTACTGTAGATAGGTTAGCCGAAATAAGATGAATTAAATTAACTTTAACTCCTTTATATAATACTTGTGGATAATGCTAGTTTCTCGATTACCTCTCTAGAGGTAGCAAATGTCGAACAAATGTTGTTAAAATCTTTTCGTGAAATGATTTGCATTGGGCGTGCGTGACTAGTTACGTTATTGATGATTAAAAATGAGATCACTATGTGTTACACACTAAGAATAATTTACTATACTAACCCTGGTAACAAAATTGAAGTAGCAACCAATACCGTCGCTGCGAGAAGAACGCGTTTTTATTATTCAAATCCGAATAATCACATTAAGTGATAATTCCATTAAACTTGCTTGTCAATTTTATGATGATTAATGTTCAAATGAGAGCCGCAAAGGTTCTATGATTCTGTACACTTATTTTCGTTTTATTTTTTGATTACGGTCACGTTCAGTAAATTTGAACTTCAATTGGTCATTCTGTGATTACATGAAAAATTGCTGATGTCGCTTCACTTTTTTGCCGAAATATTGTTTAAAAATTTCATAGTTTGTTAGGCGACGAATTCGGCACGTTTTGTTTTAAAAGAAATAGATAATAAACAGTTAAAAACTAAAACTGCATTTTGCAGAACGCTTGGTGATTTGTGACGAATCGTCAGCTTTGTAAATGCTGACTCATGCAGCAACTTTTGATGAACGCTTTGTAAATTTTTGCTGGTCAATGAAAAAATACTGAACGCTCATCAAGCAAATGAATTACCCAACAGATTACTGATGGCACAGCTGTTGAAAACTCAGTATAAAGTTTGCTGAGTTCGGTATAAGGAACTAAGTGTGTATTAATTGAGCCAGGAAAACCGCTACGTCAAACATGCATTTTTCTCGCAGATTTTTCTCATAGCTTGGCGTAAATATTAGGCTACCATACTCGGCCATGCAGTCGAATCAGTATCAACAAACGTTTGACGGTCAAAATGTCAGTTCGTCTCCACTGGCAGTTTCAGTGACACACACATACATAAATATACATACATATAACATACACACGGTAACTGTTCGATAACTGGGTGGTGTTTAACTGAACTGTTTTTCAACTGAGCGTTCGCCAACTGGGCTATAGTCTAATAACTAGGGACAGTGGTAATTCGCGATTTCGCGGCAGCTGCGAATTCCGCGAAATCTAGCATTAACTGCGAAATTCACAGAAACCCGCGAAATGCCGCAAAGTAATGGAAAACAGCAACATTCTATGACAATCATGAAACATTTGGATTTGTAACTTAAGAAATTCATAAAAACCAGCAACAAGGACAAAGCTAAAGATAAATGGGCACCTAGATGGCATCGGAAGGCCCTTTTATACGCAACGAATAACCTGAAATAGTACTACAACTGCTCTCTTATACAACGGGACTTTGTCAACCTTAGTTGAATTTTCTTCAGACGGTTCGGTTGCTAGAACCTCATCGATCAACGGTTTTGGCGATTGGTGCTCTGCAAGATAGAATTCTTGGGTGTGCAACCAAAAAATCCAGTTGCAAGATGAATCAGGGACGTACAAGCAAGCATTTTTTTAAATAATTGACATTGAGATTGATATTAAAACTTTGGCAGGTATTCGGATCGCGAAAGTTTTCCTGAATTGTCCCGGTTGGCATCTAAAAATTTATTGATTCCCGGAAAATCGGTACATACGGAACGCAGCGTAAGCCAGTATAACTACCGACAGCAGAATATAACTGAAAGTAATTTTAGCATGTGCTTGAACGTTCCCGGCGATGCTTGGGGTCAAAGGTTTCAAAATTGAGAATCATTTTTTATATTTCATTGATGAATTAGCACAACTCACTTCAGAAATATTTCGCATCGTATACATCAATATTCTTAAAACGCACAGAACGTAAATACCCATTTTGGATTGCACGTTGTGATTTTATGCTGTTTAACAGAAACTGTAAGTCGCCATTTAGAATTTCGAAATGACGTATGGAGTTCCATCTTCGGAAGTATTGAAAATGTTGGTCAAATACCACTTTAGACAATCTTCCTGAAACCGGAAGTCGCCATTTTGGAAAATGAGTGGGATCATCCCAGTTACGATTATACCTATATTGGGTGAAATTCGGGCCATTCCACAATCGTTTACAGCAAAACCTCTTTTTATGTAACTTTTGGAAGAAAAAATTAACGTAAGAAGAATTGAGCATGACCAGCCATGCTAAGTTTTCCTCTACAATGAAATCTAAAGAGATGGCATGTGATTTTTTTTAAATGAAAATGCTTGTTGGTGCCATAGGAACACGTCTGAGAAGAAGTTAAGGTTTTCTGATAGCTAACAATTGTAATGCACAAAACTACGTAGAAATTTAAAAAAAAAGCATGAGTGTCAATGCTGAAGTCGCCTCTTAATCGATGTTTAAACCAAAGGCTTATGGTCTTTCCCTCCAATCAATCTCCCAAGATCTAGTTTGAATAAAAGAAAAAAAAAGGAAAAAAGAAAGTCGAATCCCGTATGTGTTACTATTCACAAAACTACGAAAATATCAAAAATGGTTATGCTTGACTCGCACTGGATCAAAACATGTTTTTTTTTGCAAGAAAATATTTGCAAATGTTTAAGGAACAACGAAATTTTTATTTTAAAAAAATCACATGATATCGCTTTGCATTCTGATTTAGACAAATTAAGCCTAAGAAATTTTGCGGAAAATAATGAAATTTTGAATAATCAGATACCTATCATTTTTCTTCAAATAACTTTCCTTAACATTAACGAACATTTCATTGTAAAAAAATCTCAGATCATAGCGTTAAATTTTGATTTAGAGGCAGGGGCGGACGAAGACTGATTTGAGCTGCAGGCGAAAGCTTATTTAGGCGCCCCCTTCATTTTTTCGTTCACAGTCAAGTTTTTTTACGCGAAACGTACGTACCTCCTAAAAAAACGTAAAAACCGCGTTAATTCAAAAATCCGCGTAAAGTAAACCACCAAGAAATGTTTTAGAAAAAAAAAAACCCGAGACGCTCTACGACCAGTATTTAAAATTGTTCTCTTTGACGGTTATTTCGGATCTTTCGGAGGGCGGAGGATTTTTTTTGACTAAGTCTTTTACTCAATAAATACTCAGAAGTTTCTGGTTCCCAACCTGCGTTAACTCTAAAACCCGTAAAAAACACCTTAAGTCGAAAATCCGCGTGAAAAAACGCGTTAATTCAAAAATCTATGTAGAAAAACCGCGTCAATTAAAAACTCCGTGTAAAAAACCTCGTAAAAAAAATCCGCGTTGAAAAAAACCGCGTAAACAACCTAACTGTATATCAATAGTTATGTTCGACCTCGGACCTGGGTTCCCGAGATTCCGGTCCGAAGTTTTTCCGGTTTCAATGTCCAATTTAATTCCGGACCGGGCCAGAACGGAGCTACCGGGTAATGTTTCCGGAATCCGGAAAAGTCCGGTTAAAATCAAACTCAACGTTATTTAAATCACAAACTGCAGACTTACAGGTTTCTTCATTTGCATTTCTATGAATGTGCGTAATTTCAATCCAAGTAACATTTCAAAGCAAATAGGTATATGTGAGTGTGGCAATGTATGGAAAAAATCATCAAAAACAAAATGTATATTTTGTTTATTGGCCCAAAAAACCATCTATGGGGCCATCCACATTCCACGTGGACAGATTTTTGACGATTTTGACCCACCCCCTCCCCCTCTGTGGACAACTGCCCATATAAATTCCAAAAAATTTGTAGGGACCGTGAACATATGATATGATTTAGTAGTGCCTCGAAGCGCTCAAAGTTGTGATTTTTTGACCCTCGAAAATCTACCAAGAAGGAGGAGTACATGATGGAGTCGTAAAAATACTTGAAACGTCTAGATCTAGGGTTATCTCGAAAAAATATTTTTGGTCAAAATCGACCTTCTGGGACTTTTTAGGCAACCGATTCTACAACCGATATTCTGAAACTGGCTTCTAGTCGTTTGCAAAACTCGTTCCAAGCCAGATGTAAATTATTTTGATGTTCATTAGGTATCTTAAACTTGTTTTTCATTAGAGTTGTTTGTAAAAAAAAAACCTAAAATTAACCTATCGGAGTACAGCGTGCTAGAAAGTTATTTTTATTTTGCCAAAATTTTCACATTTTTAAGCTTCGCTATAGTTTAGAAAGCTAATCAATTAAACTTTATTAAGTATATCTTTTGTTCTTTTATGTATATAATTTAACATAGTATCCTAATAGTTTATAAAAGCGTAAATTATGTTTTTATTTAGGTCTTTTTAATTTTTTCAATTATATTGTGGTAAGAAAAATAAAATATGTAATGTTTGTTTGAAACACGAGCGTCAATAAGCAAGCAAAACAGAAATCTAATAATGACAAACCACGACAGTCTAAAATTTTTGGAATTTCCTAGAACGCCGACCAGCTGATGTTGGTATGCATTATATTAACTGTAATCAATTTTGAACATCATTTAGCATGACCTGTTGACAATTGGCATTTTCCCCAAGTGCTATTGTGAAATACTTATATTAAAAATCTTCAAACACTCGCTACTCGCTAAATCAGTTCAGCAGTTAGAAAATAATAAAAAAAACAATGAAATAGTTGAATTAAGAACAAATTCAGTTGACACAAAGAAACTTGACGAAAGAGTTTCCAGTTCAGTCGATCGAGGTTAATTTCGTGAAGCTCTGATGATCAGGAGATCATCTATTTTAAAAATCATGACCCCTCGTCAACTACGTGAGAGTAGGAAAAAACAGACTCAATTTATTATTGACATGGTATTTATTCTGAAAAGAAACATGTTCGGCAAATTCACAACGATTTTTGCAAATTTTCATCTCTACAAACTGCGCTGACTTTAGTGAATGCACTTTATGAAATTTTGGATGAGTAAATATATTTATTTTTCGCAGCTAAGTACAGGTCGGACTCGATTATCCGCAATTTAATTTATTTGGTGTTCGTTTCTATTTTTAATTCTAAATCTTACCTATGCCATCCCTTCTGAAATATTTGTTAACATTTATGTCACTTCTGGCATGTTGGGGACATGTTTGAATTAAGTGAGAGTAATAAATGTCCAATATATTTTATTTTGCTTCTCGGGATATAACCCCTTTTCGCCTCAGAAATAATTTCTAGTTACGCAACTGCATTATGCAAATGAAATGAAAAAGGAAAATATAAATTTTATGTTCGTTAATCACAAATTCGAATATTTTTTTTTGTGATTCGATTATCCGGAATGTTTTTTTTTTTTGATATTTCGGATAACCGAGTCCGACCTGTATCATACAAAAAAAACGGATTTTCCTGAAAAAAAAAAGACGACTAAATTTGCCGAACATTCAACTTATTATTGTGGTTTGAATTCTGATTTTTTTTTCAATCTTGTCGCTCCCACATTTGGCGCCCTCCAATGATTGACGAGCAGGCGACCGCCTGCTTCGCCTTCGGCTCAATCCGCCGCTGTTTAGAGGCAAGCTCAACATTAAAAATCATGAGTTTGCATGTTTCACGTAGTTTTGTGAAAAACTTGAGTTTTAGTAATCAGATACCTGTTTTTTTCTCTCAAATGTCTTTCCTGAACATCAACGAACTTTTTAATGGAAAAAGAATCACATGTCGTCGCTTTGAATTTTGATTTAAAGACGAATTGAGTAAAAAAAGTTTACGTAGTTTCAAGTTTTAGTAACCAGATACTAATTATTTTTCCTCAAATGTCTTTCCTGAACATTGATGAACACTTTAAAAAAAAGAATTATATGTCATCGCTTTGAATTTTGATTTAGAGACGAATTGAGTATAAAAAGTCATAATTATGCATGTTTTACGTAGTTTTGTGAATAATATCTCAGATTTTAGTAATCAGATACCTATTATTTTTCATCAAATGTCTTTCCTGAACATCAACGAACATTTTCATGTAAAAACTTACATGTCACCGCTTTGAATTTTGATTTAGAGACGAATTGAGCATGAAAATTCATAATTTTGCATGTTTCACGTAGTTTTGTGAATAATAATTCAAGTTTCTGTAATAAAATACTTCTTATTTTTCCGCAGATGTCTTTCCTAAACATTAACGAACATTTTCGCATGTCACCGCATGTCACCGCTTTCTGCATAAAAGAACGGTTCAAAATGATGATAACTGTACAGCTTAGAGACGGAGGAAATAATATCAAGAAGATCAAGCGTTACGGAATTCCATTTTTATATATGTAGTAGAGTAGAAGTAGATGAATCGTTACCAGCAAAAATTTTTTTTTTTAGTATTTTCTAAAGAAAATTGGTTGCCGCGAAACTACCGCAAAATTTTAATATTTTTTTATTTTTCCACCCACGAATTTTCAACTTTTATGCCGCAAATTACCACTGTCTCTACCTATAACAGATCAAAGATAAGCGTTAGCATCACACTTAGATTTTATTGCCGAGAACTCAACAGCTGATAAATTCAGCGAACTGTTTTACAAGTTTTCGGTAGCATTTTCATGAACTTCGGCAGGCGAGATGTCATTACTTGCTGGTTCACGGTAAATCGATATGTTTGCTGAATGTTCGTCGAAATATATTGCTGATATTTGTTGAAAAGTTCGCCGAGCTCGATCAGCTGTTGGGAAGTTTGCCGAGATGAATTAAGTGTGATTGTTGCTATCAAACTTAGCAATACTCAGAGGGAGAGATATGCGAAGAGAATGTTGTGAGCCAAACGAACATGTCAAAATCCGAGCCAAACGAACAAGAAAGGTAACACATTGAGAGGTATTGTAATCAGGTACAATAAAGGATATTTTTATTTTCACATGTTTTTCGTATTCTATTACGAAACAATGAATTGAGAATGCTCCAAAATTGCTTTATCACAGTGATTTTTAACTGGTGGTTCACAAACCTTTTGTATGGTCAACGAAATAATGATCAATAATGGTGGAAGTATATAAAATTAAACAAACATTTAATTTAACACCTTCACCTTTTTTGTGATGCGTTTTATTGTTCCCCAGGGCTTCCACTGTCACCATCAGTTATACGAGTCGAATGAAAAAGTTAGTCAATTGCGCCTTGAGAAGAGATCTGGCAGCTCTAACATGTGGAACCTAGTTAACAAATTGGCGGTTTTTTCATCGCTTATCTCTCTCTCTGAGTATCTCTAATCAAACCGAGTGAGAATCAAGAATAGTAAATTGAGATTGATTTTTTAGTACACAATGAATTTTGGTTTTCATCGCACACGTGATCCACCAAATATCAATCTACTCTTCCAGATAGTTCCGGATAAATAATACGGTTTTGCAGCAGCAACTACATCGTGTATGTAGTGACGCCATGTTTGCAACCTAATTGCGATTACTCCAAAGCTTTTTTTTTAATTCTCAGAGGTTTCAGCTTTTAACAAAATCTTTTTTCGCAGTAATGATAACACCCAAGTATCATTTAGTGCAATTTCACTCGATTTTGATGTGTTGTATTATTCGATATATTATCATGTTTTTGCATTTACCTAGAAATAATTCTGTTCTTCAGCTCAGTCTCGTCAATTTGTGGAAGCGTTTTGCTAATCTGCAAGCTGCTAGGATTTCCTTTTAGACTCTGTCCAGCCTCCTGACGATGCAATAAAATTTGGGTTGCACGATCAACATCCCCATTAGCAATAAGAATACAATGCTTAACCTGCAATTATAACATGATATACGTGTAGAATGTTGAAATGTGGTATGTACCTCAATTATTGAGCTCTCTGGAAACATTTCTTGCAGAACTTCACATTCCTCACCGAAGAGGTCACAATTAGAACTGTCCGTTGAGCCAGCATCACTTGTTTCTGATAAATGTTGAACACGCTTAGGATGACCAGCACCATTCGCGGTAGCCTCAGGCTCTAATATTGACGATTGGCGCCCACGTAATTTCTCTTCCGGTAAAATATCAGCAAGACTAAGCGAACTGAAAAAATAGATAACATGATCTTCTCCACACTGCGATATAGATATTTTTTACTTTAAAGACAAATTCTGTACTTCGCCTGACACATTCTGCTTTGTTGAGAGCTGATTTTCCAACTGAAAAATCCATGAACAAACTGTTGCTGGTTCGATGTTGGCGAAGTCATTGAAATATGCTGACATCATTTCGATAAAACCTGAAAAGAAGGAACCTTTAAATAACATTAAATTATGGAGAACGCGACGAAAAGTAAATTACATAAATTGGACCAGCTGTCAAAACGGGTTGATTGGAGAAAAAGGTCTCAACTTAATTTATATTTGATATGAACATACATATAACAATTTAAAGTTAGCAGGAGTGATCCAACATTGTGGCAATACGCATAAACTTTCTCTTTTTTACAACTGTTTCATTTTCATTGGGTAATAAAAGTTCAGCATTTGCAAGAAGGGAAATCAGTGGTTATTATAGTATTATTCTTAATAGGATGATGTCACACATCAACGAAAATTCTATTTTTGCAGATGAACAGTTTGGATTTTCTCATGCGCATTCCACTACTCATCAATTGCTCAGAGTTACTATATGATACAAGCTAACAAATCTGAAGGTTATTCTACTGGTGCTGCTCTTTTAGACATAGAAAAAGCATTCGACAGTGTTTGGCATAAAGGTTAGATTGCGAAATTGTAAACTTAATTTGCCCATTTTCCTATTAAAAATTTAAAAAAATATCTAACTGATTCCTGTCAGAGCAGGTGTGCCTCAAGGTTCAGTCTTGGGTCCAGTCCTGTACTACATATTTACTTCAGATCTTCCTGCTTTGCCTCCGGGATGCACAAAGTCATTGTTCTGCGATAACACAAGCATTTCCGTAAAAGAAAAAAGTCTTCGTGTCATATGCAGTCGATTGCAGTAAAGTTTAGATATTATTTCTTCCTACTTGCAAAAGTGGAAAATCTCTCCCAATGCTACTCAAACTCAAGTGATAATTTTTCCGCATAAGACTAGGACTTCTTTCCTCAAGCCAAACAATAATCACGTTGTCAAGATGAATGGGGTTATTTTAAGTTGGTCTGACAAGGTTAAGTACTTGGGACTAATTTACGATAAAAAACTTATTTTCAAAGAGCACATTGAGAGTATACAAGCCAAGTGCATCAAATATACGAGATATTTATTACCCCTCATTAACAGGAATTGTAAACTTTGTTTAAAGAACAAACTTTTGATTTACAAACAAATTTTTAGACCAGCAATGTGTTATGCTGTACCGATCTGGTCAAGTTGCTGTTTAACAAGGAAGAAAACGCGTCAAAGCATTCAGAATAAAATTCTGAAAATGATTTTGAAGCGTCCTCCTTGGTTTGGTACACTCGAATTACATAGACTTACTGGTGTTGAACCATTAGAAGCTATGTCAAATAAAATTATTAACAATTTATGACAAAAATCGTTGCAATCCTCAAATTGCTACTATAAGCTCTCTTTAGTGCCAATAAGTTAGCAATTAAGTTAGTTAGAAGTTTACTTTCCCTATTCTGACAAGTAGGTTTGAATCCCTACGAATGATAAGTCCTAATTGCGAAAGCAAACAAATCCTAACAATTAAAATTACAAATTTCTAACAGTGTTGAGAAGTCACCATTTGTGATTGGACACACATACTAATTCCTTACTAATATTTATCATAAATACTTAAGCTACTAACAAATCCCCCCCTTAAGGGGTTATATACCTTTTAAGTTTTCAAAAAACCCAAAAAAAATTTATTGCATTATCTTCAAATACAACATCTTGAGAACATTTTCACAAATTTTCATAAAGATCTGAGCAATAGGAAGAAAGTTAGAGCGATTTGCAGCGCGCCTCGCCACGGCCGCGTAAGCTAAACTTGAAACTTTACACGCGATTATCTCGGAATAGTATTTTCCGAAAAATGACTTCGCCGTGATCCTGATTGCGGGAAAACTACTGACCCGATTTCCTTCATCTTTTTTTTTTAATTTTCGTTATTAAATTCGTCGGTCCTTGAACGATCACTTTTTGAAATATACAGTTACATTTTGCCGCAAAAAAAAAATTAATGCAATTTTTAGCGCTCAAAACGAGCATTTTTTGGGAAAAACGTTCCCTTTTGCACTGAAAACAAAATACTCATAAAAGCGATCGTTCAAGGACCCGGCACACTTCTAAACTAATGAAATACACTAAGGTCGCTTTTTACGCGGTTTTTTACGCGGGTTTTTTACGCGGCTTTTTTATGCGGATTCCGGAATTTACGCGGTTTTTTTACGCGGATTCCGGAATTCACGCGATTTTTTTACGCGGATTCCGGAATTTACGCGGTATTCTTTTGCCCGGATTTCGGTTTCCCTTCACTCGGAATGCTGAGTCTCTATCAGGATCACCGCAAGCCTCTGCAAAAAAATAGCGTTTCGGGGGAACGGTCATTACTTCAGTAATAATTGGTATATCTCAAAATCAAACGTATTTTGTTGTTGTTGATAAACTGTACTTTCAGAAAAATATCACTTTGATGCAATGGAAATGGTGCTATGCACTTAAAAATAAATTCAAACTTCCCTCATTTTTCTCGACCAAAAAGGTATATAACCCCTTAAAAAAAACCTAAATTAATCCACCTAGCGGTCAGACTCAGCCTTTCTCATTCAAACTTTTATTTGTTTAAATAGATTTACATGAACGCTTCAATCTAATAATTGTATATTCACTCTTTAGGTTCTAAAATATTGATGTTGTAATCTATACATATAAAAATGCAGTCCGGTCTGTCTGTCTGATCCATATAGGCTCGGAAACTACCGATTTGATCGACGTGAAAATTTGTATGCAGGGATTTTTTATGCTGACAAAGGTTCCCATGATAGTTTGAGACCCCTCCCTCTCCTGGAAGTGAGGGGTCCCATACAAATGAAACATAAATTTCTGCACAACTCAAGAATAAACCAAGCAAATGAAACCGAATTTGACATGTGAATGTTTTAAGGGGTAACAAAAATGTCCATTAGAGTTGGACGCCCCTCTCTTTTTTTGAAGGGAGGGGTTTCATACAAATGAAACACAAATTTCTGCACATCTCGAGAGTTAACCAACTAAATGGAACCACATTTGGCAGGTGAATGTTTTTAGTGGTAACAAATTTGTTCCATAGTCGACCTCAGGCGACATTTTGGATTGTAAGATGGTAACTTCCGAATTCTAGAAAACAGCCAAAAATGGCCGATTTCCACCCAATATAATATTATCCGGATCTAGAATGATACACAGGAGCTAAAATCGATCGAAATTGTCTTCAAATGCCATTATGAAATCCAAAATGGCGACTTCCGGTTTCGGAAAAACAGCGGCAAACGACCAAATAACACCCAATATGGGTATTTCCGGAACCGTAATGATGCACTGAAGCCACAAATCGACTTCAGACAACATTTTGAATTGTAAGATGGCAACTTCCGGTTTCTGGAAAACGGCCTGAAATGGACGATTCGTGAATAAATAAGCGTAAATAAAAATTAATCACAGGCACAATCTTGAATTTTAAGATGGTGACTTCCGGTGTCTGGCAAACAGCCGGAAATGACCAAATACCCTTCAATATGAATGTTTTCGGAACTAGTGTTACGCCCAGATGACAGAAATTGATTTCACAGGCAATTTTAAAGTCCAAAATGACGACTTTCGGTTTCTGAAAAACAGCCCAAAAGGACCAAATACCACCAAATATGAGTATCTCTGGAGCCAGAATGTTGCAAGAAGCTAAAAATTGACCTCAGACACCATTATGAACTGTAGGATGGCAACTCAACATGGATATTTCCGTAATCGAGATGATGCATAGAAACAAAACATTGACCCTTCACACCATTTTGAATTTAAAGACGACCACTGTTAGTTTCTGGAAAACAACCAAAATAACTAAATACCTCCCAATATGAGTATTTTCGGTGTCAGATTGATGCCAGAAAATTTGCTGAAAATGACCGAATACCACCCAATATGAATATATTCAGAATTAGGGCGATGTACAGAAGCCAAAAGTCGAAAATGTTGTCATTTCGATAAAACCAATCATTTCAAACGATTTGTCTTTTGACTTTGATCATATCCTATGGCCGATTCGTCGTGCATTTGCAGGCTTTAAACACATCGCAAGGAATCAATGAATTTGTAACGTTCAAATAGTACGACACCACATTTAAATTATGTTGAGGCCACATATATCGATCAAATCAGGTATAGTTTTAAAAAGCCTTTGAATTTTTTTTCTGTCCATAACTTTTGAGCCACATATCAAATTGTTTTGAAGTTTTTTAGTTGTAAGTTTGATAGATGACTCGTTCGTATGACACTTAAATAAGTCATGTAATCTTTGAGATAATAGACTTTCGTTGTTTTATTAACAATTTAATACATAACGGTTGCTTAAGTTCAATTATAATCAAATGAAATGGGAACGTATAGGGCAGCCAAACTTTGAAACCACGTGTACAATCATAATTCATCAGTTAACCCATAACTAGCCCGCTCATCTGATAATAATATTGATCAAATCGGTTGTGTAGTTTCTGAGATAATGAACGTTCGTGATTTTCACAATTTGGTACATTACAGACGAAGTTACAGTCCGATTACAGTAAAATTCAATAGGGTGTTACGAAGCAGCTAGACTTATTAGTTGACACTAATTTTGTGGAGATCGGGTCAGCCATCTCTGAGAAAAGTGAGTGAGCTCAAGTAGTCTTCGGAATATGTTCCTTTTCATAGCTGGATTTCACATTTTTAAACATAACAGGCAAAGTAATAGCCTGATTGCAAAACAAATTAATAGGGTCTTATGGAGCAATTAGACCTTCCATTTGACACTGATTTTATGAAAATCGGTTCAGCCATCTCTGAGAAACATGAGTGAGATTAAGTAGTCTTCAAAACACGTTTCTTGTCATAACTTTTGAACCACAAGTTCAATCTTTATGGGATTCAAAAGTTAAGGGGATTTCATGTAGCCTGTTCATTTGAAATCAATTTTGTTCAAATCGGTTGTGTGGTTTTTGAGATAATGATGTTTCATGATTTTTACATTTTAATACATAACCTCTAAACTAAAAATCCGATTACAATGAAATTTAATAGGGTCATATGGGATAACGAGACCTTTCATTTGCAATTAATTTCATGAAAATCGGTCCAGCCATCTCAGAGAATATGAGTGAAAATAAAAATCTGCACATACACACACACACACACACACACACACACACACACACACACACATACAGAAAATGCTCAGCTCGTCGAGCTGAGTCGAGTGATATATGCCACTCGGCCCTTTGGAGCACTTTTATACTTTCGGTTTTGCAAGTGAATGCTATACCTTTCTAGGAGAAAGGCAAAACTGATCGATTCACTTTCATTTTTCCTGCTAGAAAAAATCTTTCACCATCTTTGGATTCAGAAGACGTTACTCTAAAAATATAAAGCTTGAAAAGTGAAGAGCTAAGTTGAAACCTACCGTGGGAGACTGCGAAAATCAGGTTTCCATTAAAATACATACTTTGGTGAATTTAAACTGTTTTTCCCAAAATTTTTGCATGCTAAAATAAATTTTTCATCGCGTATGGATTCAGGAGACCTTACCGCACAAATGTAGAGCTTAAGATTTGAAGAACGGTTTTGTTGTTTGAATTTTTATAAAAATACGTAGTTTTGTGATTTTGTACTGAAATAATTTTGAAACTTCAAAATTCACTCTTACATACCATATTTCATCCACCTAACTTCATCCACCTAACACCTAAAAAATAGCGTTTCGGGGGAACGGTCATTACTTCAGTAATAATTGGTATATCTCAAAATCAAACGTATTTTGTTGTTGTTGATAAACTGTACTTTCAGAAAAATATCACTTTGATGCAATGGAAATGGTGCTATGCACTTAAAAATAAATTCAAACTTCCCTCATTTTTCTCGACCAAAAAGGTATATAACCCCTTAAAAAAAACCTAAATTAATCCACCTAGCGGTCAGACTCAGCCTTTCTCATTCAAACTTTTATTTGTTTAAATAGATTTACATGAACGCTTCAATCTAATAATTGTATATTCACTCTTTAGGTTCTAAAATATTGATGTTGTAATCTATACATATAAAAATGCAGTCCGGTCTGTCTGTCTGATCCATATAGGCTCGGAAACTACCGATTTGATCGACGTGAAAATTTGTATGCAGGGATTTTTTATGCTGACAAAGGTTCCCATGATAGTTTGAGACCCCTCCCTCTCCTGGAAGTGAGGGGTCCCATACAAATGAAACATAAATTTCTGCACAACTCAAGAATAAACCAAGCAAATGAAACCGAATTTGACATGTGAATGTTTTAAGGGGTAACAAAAATGTCCATTAGAGTTGGACGCCCCTCTCTTTTTTTGAAGGGAGGGGTTTCATACAAATGAAACACAAATTTCTGCACATCTCGAGAGTTAACCAACTAAATGGAACCACATTTGGCAGGTGAATGTTTTTAGTGGTAACAAATTTGTTCCATAGTCGACCTCAGGCGACATTTTGGATTGTAAGATGGTAACTTCCGAATTCTAGAAAACAGCCAAAAATGGCCGATTTCCACCCAATATAATATTATCCGGATCTAGAATGATACACAGGAGCTAAAATCGATCGAAATTGTCTTCAAATGCCATTATGAAATCCAAAATGGCGACTTCCGGTTTCGGAAAAACAGCGGCAAACGACCAAATAACACCCAATATGGGTATTTCCGGAACCGTAATGATGCACTGGAGCCACAAATCGACTTCAGACAACATTTTGAATTGTAAGATGGCAACTTCCGGTTTCTGGAAAACGGCCTGAAATGGACGATTCGTGAATAAATAAGCGTAAATAAAAATTAATCACAGGCACAATCTTGAATTTTAAGATGGTGACTTCCGGTGTCTGGCAAACAGCCGGAAATGACCAAATACCCTTCAATATGAATGTTTTCGGAACTAGTGTTACGCCCAGATGACAGAAATTGATTTCACAGGCAATTTTAAAGTCCAAAATGACGACTTTCGGTTTCTGAAAAACAGCCCAAAAGGACCAAATACCACCAAATATGAGTATCTCTGGAGCCAGAATGTTGCAAGAAGCTAAAAATTGACCTCAGACACCATTATGAACTGTAGGATGGCAACTCAACATGGATATTTCCGTAATCGAGATGATGCATAGAAACAAAACATTGACCCTTCACACCATTTTGAATTTAAAGACGACCACTGTTAGTTTCTGGAAAACAACCAAAATAACTAAATACCTCCCAATATGAGTATTTTCGGTGTCAGATTGATGCCAGAAAATTTGCTGAAAATGACCGAATACCACCCAATATGAATATATTCAGAATTAGGGCGATGTACAGAAGCCAAAAGTCGAAAATGTTGTCATTTCGATAAAACCAATCATTTCAAACGATTTGTCTTTTGACTTTGATCATATCCTATGGCCGATTCGTCGTGCATTTGCAGGCTTTAAACACATCGCAAGGAATCAATGAATTTGTAACGTTCAAATAGTACGACACCACATTTAAATTATGTTGAGGCCACATATATCGATCAAATCAGGTATAGTTTTAAAAAGCCTTTGAATTTTTTTTCTTTCCATAACTTTTGAGCCACATATCAAATTGTTTTGAAGTTTTTTAGTTGTAAGTTTGATAGATGACTCGTTCGTATTAAATACACTTAAATAAGTCATGTAATCTTTGAGATAATAGACTTTCGTTGTTTTATTAACAATTTAATACATAACGGTTGCTTAAGTTCAATTATAATCAAATGAAATGGGAACGTATAGGGCAGCCAAACTTTGAAACCACGTGTACAATCATAATTCATCAGTTAACCCATAACTAGCCCGCTCATCTGATAATAATATTGATCAAATCGGTTGTGTAGTTTCTGAGATAATGAAGGTTCGTGATTTTCACAATTTGGTACATTACAGACGAAGTTACAGTCCGATTACAGTAAAATTCAATAGGGTGTTACGAAGCAGCTAGACTTATTAGTTGACACTAATTTTGTGGAGATCGGGTCAGCCATCTCTGAGAAAAGTGAGTGAGCTCAAGTAGTCTTCGGAATATGTTCCTTTTCATAGCTGGATTTCACATTTTTAAACATAACAGGCAAAGTAATAGCCTGATTGCAAAACAAATTAATAGGGTCTTATGGAGCAATTAGACCTTCCATTTGACACTGATTTTATGAAAATCGGTTCAGCCATCTCTGAGAAACATGAGTGAGATTAAGTAGTCTTCAAAACACGTTTCTTGTCATAACTTTTGAACCACAAGTTCAATCTTTATGGAATTCAAAAGTTAAGGGGATTTCATGTAGCCTGTTCATTTGAAATCAATTTTGTTCAAATCGGTTGTGTAGTTTTTGAGATAATGATGTTTCATGATTTTTACATTTTAATACATAACCTCTAAACTAAAAATCCGATTACAATGAAATTTAATAGGGTCATATGGGATAACGAGACCTTTCATTTGCAATTAATTTCATGAAAATCGGTCCAGCCATCTCAGAGAATATGAGTGAAAATAAAAATCTGCACATACACACACACACACACACACACACATACAGAAAATGCTCAGCTCGTCGAGCTGAGTCGAGTGATATATGCCATTCGGCCCTTTGGAGCACTTTTATACTTTCGGTTTTGCAAGTGAATGCTATACCTTTCTAGGAGAAAGGCAAAACTGATCGATTCACTTTCATTTTTCCTGCTAGAAAAAATCTTTCACCATCTTTGGATTCAGAAGACGTTACTCTAAAAATATAAAGCTTGAAAAGTGAAGAGCTAAGTTGAAACCTACCGTGGGAGACTGCGAAAATCAGGTTTCCATTAAAATACATACTTTGGTGAATTTAAACTGTTTTTCCCAAAATTTTTGCATGCTAAAATAAATTTTTCATCGCGTATGGATTCAGGAGACCTTACCGCACAAATGTAGAGCTTAAGATTTGAAGAACGGTTTTGTTGTTTGAATTTTTATAAAAATACGTAGTTTTGTGATTTTGTACTGAAATAATTTTGAAACTCCAAAATTCACTCTTACATACCATATTTCATCCACCTAACATGATTTGATACATGGAACAATTGATACGTATGAAAATTCCCAGTGTTCGCTCAATCTGTTTGAAAAATTAGAAAAAAACTGCTGAGACCGATCATTTTCAAAAAAACAAGTTCCGTCCCGGGTCTTTACGGGTTAATTCTTTCGTGTTTAGTTTTGGCCAGCCTCCGTTACCATTGGATCCGAAAAAAATTTGTTCGTTTTATTTTACCCGCGATCTAACTAAAAAAATGTTTAAAAATTATCAACAGTTTATTTGTATTTTCATTGCAACAGCCGCTCATATGAATTCTAGAAACTTCATAAGGAAATTTGAAACAACCAAGGAAGAAGACAAAAAGTTGGCACTTTAGATGACGTCATGCGTGAAGCTGTGACTTAAAATTCATATTCCCTTCCACAACTCTTTCCCATGATCTTCTATATCCTTACGACCCTCAACAAAATTGTGCAGTTTTTATGGGTTTAAACTTTTACTGGAGATTATAAAACGCTACGTTTAGAAATAATAAACTTTGACAAAGTATGACTTTTCATGCAAAAATTTCTTTGAAACAATCGCAAAGGCTCTTTCAGACAAATGATCCTGTATTCTTTTAAAAGTAAAACAAACATGCTTTCAGAACACATAATAGTTTTCTGCGTATTTTTGCGTACGAATGAGTAATTTAAAGTTTAACTAACCCTTGAAAACCCGTTAATGGTTGAATAACTTTTTTTATTCTGAGCTATAGCTAGACCAAATGTTCAGCAAAAACATGTATTTTCGTTTGGCCAATACTTTTGTAGAAGACATAAAATATGTAGAAAACCCAGGGAATAAGTTATACTAAAAATGACTTGAGTGAATTTTGTATATCTCTCTCAACATAAGCGGTAGAAACTCGACACATTCGACAAAGCTGCCAGCAGAAACATTTGCCACCTTCTCACAAACCTTCTCAAACCTTCTCAAAGACACCGACTGTCCATCTCACTGTCCTGAAAATATAATTCCTTCACATCACCTCTAGGTGAATCAATCACTAAATTGACCATTCTGAAAAAGTGAAAAAATATGCTTACGTAATTATTGAACGGCCCCTTGAATCATTAACAATTAAAAAGACATTAAGTTTGTTCAAAACATTTAGCATTTAACTATGACTCTGGTTTTCAGGGTGGCCACTCTAAATAAATTTTCGATTTCCCGGTTTTATTTAATGATATTCAATAAAACTTCCCGGTGTTTTATTATTAAAACGTATTAGAAAAAAAACAATTCTCACATGTTTATTTATGCCTTGCAAAAAAAGTGTTACAAAGCTACGAAAAACACTCCTACTTCATCGTTTTTAGCTGTCCGTCGACGTTAGCAAGTACCTTCATAGTGAACTACTGTACAATTTTCACCCTTTTTATCTCCAAATCGTTGACAATCTTCGCCTTCTCGCACTTTCTTGCTTCCTTCTGCTTTTTTCTCTGTCAACCTACTCTTGAGCTCGCGATGCTTTGTATGAGGGTGCCAATGAAATGTATGGGTTTTGTCTTCTCGAAAAAAGTTCTCATGCAAAATTTAATCTCAAGAAGGCTTTGGGAAGTGTGGTCAATGAAAAAATGCACATCGTTCAGCAAACCAATCAACATCCACCGTTACCCGGGATGCACCTGCGAAAGCCGTATGGGAGACCCCTACCCACCCGAAACAGTCGCGTCACTCAACGATGAAAATGTCACATCTCGTCGCTCACATGCGTCCTGCTATCAAAGTCATCCCGGGTCTTTTTCCGTGAAAAAGGGAAGGGGTTTTCCAAAATCCCCTCGCAGGCAAGTATTTGAATAGTTCATCCCTCAATTGACCTGAAGTTTCTCCGCTTTTTTGTAACCAGATCTTGTTGATACTTCACACTGGCAATACGTCTCCGAACCGAACGTCGCACGACAAATTGGGTTAACAACGTCCAACACCACTTTTACGACGACCGACCGCTTTTTGTCGGTATATTATCAAAACGTCAGAGGATTGCGTACCAAAACGAAGGAGTTACGACTGGCACTTTCAGGCTGCGATTATAACGTTCTTGTTCTGACTGAAACTTGGCTCCGGCCGGACATCGTCGCACAGTTTTGTTGAAAATAGGTTCGAAGGGACATAGTATGTAAACAAGTTTTTTTAGAATTTTTCCTCATTTTCGGCAATATGAAAAACATAAAGTTCTACGTTGTTCTGCTATGACACTATTATTGTACTGAAATACAAGGTATTGGCTAGTACTAAACCAAAAATCAGCTGCTATTAGTTTCGACTTACCGAGTAATTCGAGTTTTTGCAGCGATTGTTTTCATGTCAATTCATGTAAAAAATCGTTAATCAGCAGGGTCCGTATCGATGTTTTTCCTACAACAGGCTTTGCTAAATGCCGGTGTATGCAACACGACCATAATTGTGTTCGGGGGTCTTCCAAAACTGACGTCCAGTAGTATGGAGACCCCTCAGAAATAATGATTAGTACTAGGAAACAGTTTGTTATTGGATAAACAGTGTCTTAAACAAAAGTAAGCGCTTAGTATCTATGCCAACTGGAATAAAATATAACAAGAGGAGCTCTTAGAAAGGGAACATGACCAACTAATCTTTAATTGAACAATGTTCCTGTTTGAAATATTTTGTCACAAATAATAACATTAAAATTATATTTTATATTCTTTCTCAAAAATGATGTCACATCATAGGTTGGCAAAAAACTATACAAAGGCAACTACAAACTTTCAATAATTAATTTCATGATGACTC
Source organism: Wyeomyia smithii (assembly GCF_029784165.1). Taxonomy (NCBI): domain Eukaryota; kingdom Metazoa; phylum Arthropoda; class Insecta; order Diptera; family Culicidae; genus Wyeomyia; species Wyeomyia smithii. The sequence continues at coordinate 122,122,232 of NC_073694.1, forward strand.
GGAAATTCGAATATATCTGAAATTGAAACATATGTACTTAAGTCTCAGCTATGATTCATTACTGAAATTTTGAATTTATGAATAATGAAAATAAATAAAAAATTCTAATAATAAATAAATTCTTCTGAACAAAATGATCCAACTTTTCCATTAGAGGAAGTGCCGGCTGATGTACGGCAAAAATCTCGCCCGATCGCTCGCGTTGGCGTTCAGCCTGGCAGAGGCCTGAGACGTGGTGACCAACCACAGGGCAAGTGATTTGTTCAATTTGAAGGCAGCCACAGGCGCAACCCGCTGCTATATTCTGTTACTGCAGAGTGCTGATATCTGCTGCTACTGCTGTCAACGTTGTGGACGGTCCATCCAGCTCACCATCCAACTGATGAATGTAGCTAGTTTTCCCAGAAAAACTCTTTTATAGCCAAAGGGTGCTACGAAATAGGCCACCCCATCTGTTCAGTTTTACCATTTTCTAAGGTTCTTCAGACGAATTATTCCACAATTCGCATTTGATTTTTGTATCTAGCGAATGAACACCGATGGTGCTCTCACACACGCAACGATTTTACCCCTAATCGTATTGCGGCTTGTAACATCAAGCGATTTCGTTTGCTCGCTGTTGCGTGTTGCATCATGTTGCAACTTGCTGATTGATTGAATCGACTTCATATTAGCTCTGCATAGTCGAACTAACTGCTTTTGTGAATGCGTTCTAACAGGGTAGTTTGTTATTCAAAGTCGGTTATGCTGATCGCAGCCTTTGCGCTGCCCCTACAGTGAGGAGTTTACTAAGTAAAGTAAAAATTAGACAACTACAACAAAATTTGATTGCATCCCGCACAGAATGTCTGCTTGTGTTGATGCCAGAAAATTATTAACCTTCAATTATTTGTTTATTTGCCTTGAAAAAGGCATTTTGCGGGTCAAAATCGGTTTCGCAACCTTTGAGCTGCCCTAACAGTGGGGGAATTAAGATACACGGACAACATGCACTGTGGAAGCTATTTCACATTCAGTAAATTAGACGAGTGCGACAGATTTAAATTGCTAGGATCCAACCAGACTTCCTGAAATCTCGCTCGCACAAAGAAGAGACAGTGTGCTTTGCGCTACAAGTCTCGTTTCTCATTCAGTCGCTTCGTGCTGTGTGCAGCGTGCGAGCGAGAAAACTTACCATTCGTACGAGCCATGTCACGTCGCATGGGAATTTTTATTGCGACGTACACGAAGATATCTCGTCTCTCAACTTAACGAGTGCGGTGCATGGGCGTCGCGTACTTGAGACAGCTTGCGTGCAAATTCTCGTGAGCTCGTCTCGCGAGCTTGCCTCGCATGTTGCTTTGCGCTAATGGTGCGAGAAGGAAATTGATTTTGCGCAGAAGGATACAGGCAGGGGATTTTATGTTTTTTTTATTCACGGTGTTATAGCAGCATGCATCAAAACACCGTTAGAATTATCAATGATATAACCTAGTTCATTTATTTATCAAATCAAAATTCTATGATTAATTCATCCGACTTTTGTTAACATGAATTAAGAACGTTTTGTTACTATACTTATTATGCTAACGGTACAAAAATGCACCGGATGCAGAGTGTTACGTTGGTTAACAGAAGTGTTTCTTTCGTCGGTTTAGAAGTCATTGACTATCTTATGATAGAACTCTGTTTTGTAGTTCTAAGGATAAAAAATGTGGTTTGAAATTACAACATAAGTTTTTCGGAAGTTGAAAATAGTAAAACCATTGAAATTGTTTATATTTCCGAGTACGTGTTGATGTTGGATAGAATTTTCGAATTGAGTACACTAAAGTCGCTTTTTATGCGGGGGATACATGCCGCGTAAATTCCGGAATTCGCGTGAAAAAACCCGCGTAAATTCTGCAATCCGAGTGAAGAGGAACCAAAATCCACACCATAAAAAAATACCGCGTAAATTCCCGAATCCGCGTAAAAAAACCGCGTAAAAAGAGACCTTAGTGTGTAGATATTGCAAATCAGGTTCTGAAGGTTCGTGATCGTAGTAATATAGTTTTGTGAATTCTTCCGATTAATACATCTTCAGAAGGGTCTGACGGCATATATCGTATGTAGGTACGGTAGGCAGCCTATACACCAGAGAGACGCAGAGACACTCACCGTTAAGGCAACTGTCAACATCAAAACGGATAACGGCAATGCAAAATTATACAGCTCGCCCGTTTTGATGTTGACAGTTTCCTCAACGGTGAGTGCTTTGTCATTTCTCTAATATACAGTTTCACTAAGGTACAGTACGGGTGTCTCGCTCAGTTCGTAAAGCGATAAGACATCGTGTGTTGCGCCGCAGTCTCTTACCGAAAAAAAAAAAAAGAAACCTCTCGTCGCTTCAGTAAAAAGCGCGTGTACAGGAAGTCTGTGTACACGAGAAAGTATCACGAGCTGTAGCGCACGAGCTGTATCAAGTATGTACAGTACGGGCGTCTCGCTCAGTTCGTAGTGCGATGAAACATCGCCTTGCGCATCGCAATCCGAACCGAAAGAGAAGCGAAAGAGCAACCTGCAAATTGCATGTGACTTGTCTCGTCTCGTCGCACATACATGGAAATTCTACGAGCGAGAGAAAGATTTCTCTCGTCGCTTGAAAAAAAAAGCGCGTGCACAGGAAGTCTGGATCCAACACAGCTTGCGTTGTCAAAAATTACTAACTTTCAATGACTTGTTTATTTGCCTTGAAAAAGGCATTTTGATTTTCAAAATTGGATTTCCTGATGGCAATCTTCATGCTGCCCCAACACGGGGGGAATAATGGCAGTCTGGCGACACACGCTGAGAAGAACCGCGCTGCTCCTGAGACGTGGTGACCAACCACAGGGCTACTGCTGCTGCTAAGGAAGGACGACTGCTGTAGTCGCTGTCTAGAACTTATGAGCGGCTTCGGCTGAAACAGGCTCTTATATAGGCCAAATAGCATGTTTTCAATTGCAAGGTATATGATTCTGTCGACCGTGCTTGGGAAGCAATCAAATAACGACCAATCAAAGGTCGTCTCTCATTCTGTGCCGAACACGCATCAGTACTGGACGTGTTTGGTGATCGGTCCGATAGAGTATAAAACAAAAGACGTGTGAACAAGTGTTGGCATTGTTTGCCTGGTCGAGTGAAATAAATCCGGGTTCAAGGTCGTGCCTTTGTGCAACTGTTTCGCATCGTGACTGCCAGCTGGTGCGTAAGCCGATTTGGCTGCTGGCTGGATTGTGCTACAGCAGTGGACGAGACACAAACGAGGAAAAAGAAGAAGCCATCAGTGTCAGCGAGTTGTATCGCTGTGTGGAGTGATCTCACACCTGGCTCGCTGCTGGTGGCTGTTTGGTGCTGCTGTATTGGTGCTGCTGGCTGTAACGGCTGCTACTTCGAACGATCGGACAACCAACCTTACTGGAAGGGAGAAATAAAAAGGTACGTGTTCTTGTCAGCGCTAGTGCGCTAGACTTAGCGCGATGGATGTAGATCCCTCGCCTCCCGCGCCACCATCCCCGAACCCCTCTGACCCTGACCCTTCTGTTACCCCCTCCCCTGTTCATTCTTCAGTCCCCCCTCGCCCCAGGCTTTACCCAGACGGAGCCCAGGGCATACTGTATACATACTATACTGTTTATTTTCGGCCGAAGGCAGGACCGAAATCGAAAAAGTTGAACCTCTTGCAGATTTCTAAAGACCTGACGAAGGAGTACAAGGGCGTGACCGAAATTTCCAAGGTCCGGCCTAACAAGCTCCGTGTCGTGGTCGGTAACCTGAAAGAGGCCAACGATATAGCTTGCTCTGAGCTCTTCACACGCGAGTATCGCGTTTACATACCCGCACGAGACGTGGAGATCGACGGTGTCATAACCGATTCGAGTCTGTCCGTCGAGTGTATACTGCAAAGTGCCAAAGGGTGCTTTAAGAACAAAACGTGTCCCGAAGTAAAGGTGCTCGACTGCAAGCAATTGCGGTCAGCATCGATCATCGGTGGCAAAACAGTATACACTCCGTCAGACTCGTTTCGAGTTACGTTCGCCGGGTCTGCACTACCAAGCCACGTCTCGATCCACCGGGTTCGTCTCCCTGTGAGGCTCTACGTGCCCCGCGTCATGAACTGCCTGAATTGCAAGCAGTTAGGCCATACAGCCGCCTACTGCTGCAATAAGGCACGTTGTGGCAAGTGTGGGGAGTCTCATGCGGAAGATTCTTGCAGTGTTAACGCTGAAAAGTGTATTCACTGCGGAGAAAATCTGCATGAGCTCTCGACATGTGCGGTGTACATGCAGCGCAGGGATAAAATAAAACGGTCTCTCAAAGAGCGTTCAAAGCGTTCCTACGCTGACATGCTGAAGAAGACCGTTACCACTTCTCCCGTTACTTCGAACCCCTTCGATCTGTTGTCCTCTGATGAAACCGATTCTGACGATTCACCAGCGGGAGCATCTTACGCCAATCCTGGGGAGTCTAGAAAGAGGAAAAATATTTCCTCTCCTAAACTTCCCAGAAAAGGTCCTAAGATTTCTCAAAGTGAAATGAAAGTTACAAACAAACCAAACAGTGCTGCGGAAAAACCGAAGCAAACTCCTCCTGGGCTGGCAAATTTAAAGTCCCAGAAGGAGTTCCCAGCACTGCCAGGAACATCTAAAACCCCAGTTGCTCCTTTTACACTCCCAGTTGATGAAACAAACTCTGGATTAGTGAAATTTTCTGACATTGTGGACTGGATTTTTGAAACTTTCAATGTACCCGATCCAATTAAAATTTTTCTTACAGCATTCCTCCCAACAGTTAGATCATTTTTGAAGCAGTTGACTGCCCAATGGCCTCTCCTTGCAGCGATTGTATCCTTCGATGCCTAATTCAACTGCGTATATGAAGGATTCTATCTCTGTCTTACAGTGGAATTGTAGAAGTATTTTACCAAAAATTGATTCGTTTAAAGTTTTGATAAATAAAAACAAATGCGATGCATTTTCCCTTTGCGAAACTTGGCTTACTTCAAATATTGATCTCAACTTCCATGATTTTAATATTATTCGCCTTGATCGAGACACCCCATATGGAGGAGTACTTTTAGGGATTAAAAAGTGCTATTCTTTCTATCGTATTAACCTCCCCTCGATTCCAGGCATCGAAGTTGTCGCATGTCAAATGACAATACAAGGTAAAGAGCTTTGTATTGCCTCAATATATATTCCCCCCAGAGCACAGGTTGGGCAACGGCTGCTCTTTGATTTAATAGAACTTCTTCCCTCGCCACGTTTGATTTTGGGAGACTTCAACTCTCATGGCGTGGCTTGGGGTTCCCCATACAATGATAATCGCTCCTCTTTAATCTATAACCTTTGCGATGACTTCGACATGACTATTTTAAACAACGGTGAAATGACACGTATCCCGAAACCTCCAGCGCGCCCAAGCGCTTTGGATCTATCCTTATGTTCGACGTCGCTACGGTTGGATTGCACATGGAAGGTAATCCTCGATCCTCACGGTAGCGACCATCTGCCTATTCTTATTTCAATTACTAACGGGTCAACTCGCATGTGACCAATTGACATTCCGTATGACCTCACACGAAAGGTCGATTGGAAGTTATACGAGGAAATGATTTCAAAAGCGGTCGAGTCGATTCAACATCATTCACCACTTGAAGAATACAACCTCCTCGCGGGCTTGATTCTCGACGCCGCGTTGCAAGCCCAAACGAAGAAATATCCCGGCGTAACGATCAAAGAACGGCCTCCCACTCCGTGGTGGGACCAAGAGTGCTCCGATGTCTACACGCAAAGATCCAACGCGTTTAAGGCCTACCAGACGGGAGGTATACCTGGCGACTATTTACGGTATTCGGAGCTTGATACCAAGCTTAAAAGCTTGGCTAAAGCAAAGAAACGTGGATATTGGCGTCGATTCGTGAACGAGACGTCGAGGGAGACATCGATGAGCACTCTTTGGAACACAGCCCGAAGAATGCGGAATCGCGTAACGGTCAACGAAAGCGAGGAGTCTTCAAGTCGGTGGATATTTGATTTTGCCAGGAAAGTATGTCCGGACTCTGTTCCTGAGCAAAATATTGTTCGCGATGCGTCTCCGGGCCACGACGCGATAGAATCACCTTTTACGATGGCAGAATTTTCAGTTGCCCTCCTGTCCTGTAACAATAACGCGCCTGGATTAGATAGAATCAAATTCAACTTGTTGAAGAATCTACCCGGCAATGCCAAGAGGCGCTTGTTGAACTTGTTCAATAAGTTCCTGGAGCAAAACATTGTACCGCAGGATTGGAGGCAAGTGAAGGTGATCGCCATCCAAAAACCAGGGAAACCAGCTTCTAATCACAACTCTTATAGGCCGATTGCAATGCTATCCTGTATCCGGAAATTGATGGAAAAAATGATACTCCGTCGTTTAGACCACTGGGTCGAATCAAATGGTCTACTATCAGAAACTCAATTTGGCTTCCGCCGTGCCAAAGGGACGAATGATTGTCTTGCGTTGCTTTCAACAGATATTCAGCTGGCGTATGCTCGTAAAGAACAAATGGCGTCTGCGTTCTTGGACATTAAGGGGGCTTTTGATTCCGTTTCTATTGACATTCTTTCGGGTAAACTTCACCGACAAGGATTTTCTCCAATTTTGAACAATTTTTTGCACAATTTGTTGTCCGAAAAGCACATGCATTTTACGCATGGCGATTTGGCAACTTTTCGCATTAGCTACATGGGTCTTCCCCAGGGCTCATGTTTAAGCCCCCTTCTTTACAACTTTTATGTAAATGACATCGACGAATGTCTGGCAAATTCATGCACGATAAGACAACTTGCAGACGACAGTGTAATCTCTGTTACAGGAGCCAAAGCTGCCGATTTGCAAGGACCATTGCAAGATACCTTGGACAATTTGTCTGCTTGGGCTTTACAGCTAGGTATCGAATTCTCTCCGGAGAAGACTGAGATAGTAGTTTTTTCTAGGAAGCATGAACCTGCTCAGCTTCAAACACAATTAATGGGTAAAACGATTTCTCAGGTTTTGGTACACAAATATCTTGGTGTCTGGTTCGACTCTAAAGGCACCTGGGGTTGTCACGTGAGGTATCTGATGAAAAAATGTCAACAAAGAGTGAATTTTCTTCGTACAATAACCGGACAATGGTGGGGAGCCCATCCAGGAGACCTTATAAGGCTTTACCAAACAACGATATTGTCTGTTATTGAATACGGGTGTTTCTGCTTCCGCTCCGCAGCAAACACACATTTGATCAAACTGGAGCGAATACAATATCGTTGTTTGCGTATCGCCTTAGGTTGCATGCAGTCGACCCATACGATGAGTTTGGAGGTTTTAGCTGGAGTACTACCATTGAAAAACCGCTTCTGGAGCCTGTCTTCTCGTATTCTAATCAAATGTGAGGTCTTGAACCGTCCCGTGATTGAAAATTTTGAAAGGTTAATCGAACTTAATTCTCAAACCCGTTTTATGACATTGTATTTCAATCACATGTCCCAAAATATTAACCCTTCTTCGAATATTCCAAATCGTGTCGACTTATCAAATACTTCTGATTCTACTGTGTTTTTCGATACATCCATGATAGAAGAAACTCGTGGAATCCCGGATCATTTACGCGTGCAGCAGATCCCTAAAATTTTTTCCAATAAATATCGAAACATCAACTGCGACAATATGTACTACACTGACGGATCACTTCTTGATGGGTCCACTGGCTTCGGTATCTTCAATAACAATTTAACCGTCTCCCATAAGCTCGATAATCCTGCTTCTGTTTACGTCGCAGAATTAGCTGCAATTCAGTACACCCTAGGGATTATCGAAAAAATGCCCACGGACCATTATTTCATCTTTACGGACAGTCTCAGTTCCATTGAGGCTCTCCGATCGATGAAAGATGTTAAGCACTCTCCGTATTTCCTGGGGAAAATACGGGAACATCTGAGTGCTTTATCCGTAAAATCTACTCAGATTACCTTAGCGTGGGTCCCTTCTCACTGCTCGATACCGGGTAATGAGAAAGCGGACTCTTTGGCTAAGGTGGGCGCAACAAACGGTGATATTTATGAAAGACCAATTGCCTTTAATGAATTTTTCGCACTTGTACGTCAGAATACGATCATCAGTTGGCAAAATGCTTGGACCAGAGGGGAATTGGGAAGGTGGTTACATTCCATAATCCCCAAAGTATCGACGAACCCGTGGTTCAAGGGGTTGGATGTAGGTCGGGATTTCATTTGCGTGATGTCCCGGCTTATGTCCAATCACTATAGATTTGACGCGCATCTCCGTCGTGTTGGGCTCGGGGAAAGTGGTATCTGTGCCTGTGATGAAGGTTATCACGACATAGAGCATGTGGTTTGGTCATGCCCTGTACACCGTGACGCCAGGTCTAAATTAATAGCTTCCCTGCAGGCCGAGGGTAGACAGCCGGCTGTTCCTGTTCGTGATGTCTTGGCGAGCCGTGACCTATCCTACATGTCCCTTATATACGTTTTCCTGAAATCCATCCACGCCCCAGTCTAGTCCCGTTCCCCTCCGTCTACACCCAACAAAACGACAAGAACACGTTTGAACCTTAAGCACAAAACCAGCAACCAGACCCCGCACAATAGAACCAGGACCCAAGGACTACGAGCCTCTGTCCCAACTCACGACATCGTGGCTCAGCAGAACGAATCCATACATGCCATTCGACGATTATCAGACGACCATTGAACAACAAAACACTGATTGGAAATCCCATGCTAGTTTTAAGTTAGACTTAATTTCAGCTCGTAGTCGGCAGCGAGGATAAAAAATTTGCTTTAGTTTTTAAGTCATCAGATATAATTGGCGCCGTTAAACATTAAATTGTATTTGTGCCGTGTCAAATAAATGTTATGTGGAGAAAAAAAAAAAATCAAAGGTCGAATTTTTCGTTTTGACAAGGCTTGACTATTTTCAATAGTACAATAGTGTGTATAATAAAATTACAATTATCTTCTTTTGGGAAGAATCTTAGAAGATTTTCCAATCTATTGCTACAAGAACGAAGGAAATCCATCGAATACTAACCAATTTATTAGCATTTGAATTTTCATTTCATTTCACATCCCTATGTGGTCGAACTTCCTGAGAGAAGTATTCTACTTCAAAAAATTAAAGCTGCCTGAATACATTTTTCAAAAAGATGTTTTTATGGTGAACAACATTGCCGAAGACATGAACACTGTGGAAACAACTGTTAAGGAGTTATGAAGTTTTTCGCGCCAACGGACCAATTGGCCCCATTGTGCGTCGATCGCGAACTGTCATCGGACTACCACATCTTTCGTTGCGATCGAAGTAGCTTTACAAGCAAACTATCGAGAGGTGGCGGTGTACTTGTCGCCGTCAAACACCGTACACTTTATGTTATAGGAATATATCTTAGACCTTTATCCAGTCCGGGCAACTATGTTGCACACACTAATGCAATCCAGAATGTTTGCAACAACGCGACAAACGACGATATCATCCTAGCATTAGGTGACTTTAACCTCCCCGAGCTCAGCTGGCACTTTGACGACGATATAAACGGTTATCTCCCTACGAACGAACATCAGAGTGAGGAATTTCACTGACGGAATCAATGTCCATTGCTGGTCTTGTTCAGATGAATAGCCTACGAAATGCAAGTGGGAAAATTCTCGACCTAGCGTACGTCAACTCTCCCGATTACGTGGAACATTCACCGGCCCGGCTGTCAACAATGCTTCAGTGAATACCACGGAATTCGACTTCAAGAGATGTGACACTAACTTGTTAAGCAATGAAATTTCAGCAATCTACTGGGTACAACGACTGAGTTGTACCTATGTAGATGAAACTGTGTCTGTTTTTTTGTTATTATCTGGCCCATTGTACCTCGTATTATCTGTACCGTGTTGCTTAGATCTTTCGCACGTTTTTTCTCGTGATATTTAGTGGTTGTTCCATAATATTATCGTTTCAGTGAGTAGACATAGTGCGTTCTATAGTGCACAACGTGAAGTTTTCACAAAAATCGGTAGCCAAAGTGCGAAAAACGACCAAGTGTAGTGAGTTTGTAACGCTGCCCGACGAGCGCTATTGTTTTGTTCGGTACGGATCACTCTGCACCGTCGCAGCTTGTGTTTGTTCGTTGCTACATGACGGTGGGCTGAATATAACAAATTTTGGTTTAAATTTGTGTAGAAAATAAGAAAAACAAAAAAATCTTGAGTTTTAAAAATAATCAGTTCAACTGCGGAAAGATTGTTACTCCACCTTAAAGTGCAGAAAAGTTTTGCTGAACGCTGCTCCTGAGAAACAACGTGAACTAATTTTGCATACAAGTCGCTCTGCTTCGCTGTTGCCTATCTACTGGTGTTTCCATTACACCACTGCTCTGTGTAAAAGCTTTTGCGAAAGCATTATGTCTTCGATCTGCCCTCCATGTGATACTGCTTTTGTGAGTTCGTACGTGAATTGTCGTGGATTTTGCGACAAGCAATTTCATGAAAAATGTTGCGGGATTACTTCATCTGCCTTCCATGAAGTGCTGAAAAACTCTCAACTGTTCTGGATGTGCGAATCGTGCACTACTCTCATGAATAACATACACTTGAAAAAAAACTGTACATGCCGCATATGAATCCGGACAGGAAAAGGTGCTTACCGCACACACTGAAATAGTTGAAAACCTGAAGCATGAGATACTCAGTGAATTGAAAGCCGAAATCAAATCCAATTTTTCAGCGCTCATCAACTCTAGCTCGATGACACCTAGATCATCTAAGCGTTCTGCTTCGGGTCTGATCTCTGTTAGACGCCGTCAACTATTTGGAAAGCCAAATGCCTTAAAGCCGCAACCTCAACCAGTCTTGCCTGGTACTGCTGAATCGCTATCCCCATCGTTCGATAATTTTGTTGCTGCTGCGCCCAGCCAGAAGTTCTGGCTGTATCTCTCCCGTATTTCTCGTGACGTCACTGTAGAACAGGTTCAAGCATTAGTTTCGCGTCGCCTAGACACAGACGATGTTAACGTTGTAAGGCTTGTCGGAAAAGGGGGTGATGTTAACACCTTATCGTTCATTTCCTTCGAAGTTGGATTAAATCCTGACGTCAAAACAAAGGCATTACTACCATCGACCTGGCCGAAAGGAGTCTTTTGACGTAGGACTACGTCTTTGTTTTCTATACTAGATTACACTTTGTGAAAATGAAAATGGCAAATGTTGCGTCAGATTTCAAACGGTTATAGCAAGCGAACGACTTAATGTATCTTAGTCATTTATATTTCGGTGGATAGATAAAATGTGTAACAATTTTTTGATATTATGTTCAACATTGTTGCTTTACTGCTTAATGGTGGAAAAATTTCCCATACATTTCCCTTGTTCTTGGCTTGCTTCCCAAGCACAGATAACAATAACATGGACGAAATAAATTCCACTGCCTACATATTTTGACTCAACAAAGTGTTTTGGTTTGTTTGTTTTTGTCTAAGCTGCGTGGCCACGCCTTAATGGTAAAAATCAACGCTGAACTCGATACAAAAGACTGCGTGTGAAAAATTCAGCTTCGGTTTAGTTTGTTCCACAATAGCGAGTGCGGTGCAGCCGTTAAAGCTTTGCGACATTGAGAAACGAGAGCTGCATACGAGTCAACTTCCAGGCACCACGGAGCATGTTACCTGTATTCTGCACACGGCAGCAATAATAACCATTGTACGCTGCAGGATATTTTGCTGGCACAGCTGCTGGAGGGCACAGCGGAGAGCAAATTTTATACGCGGCCAACAAAATAATCGATGCTACCGGTGGTGGTGTGATTATCAGCATTCTGTAGCATACATTTCGAGCTGAAGATTATCGAATCGGTTCTTTTTAGAACTATAAATGCTTGAAGATAAGAGTTACGAGAATTTTCACAACTACTCCTAGTGTGAAATGTCCATCTATTTCTCAATAATTATTTTTACAATAACGACCAGGGCGCACCAAAGATAAACGGTAGTGTTGCCTATGAATAGTTTATCACAACAAGACATAACCCTCATTTCAAGAATTTTCACTGCTAAATTGAGTGATTTTCCGGTTTAATTGTTTGTTTGTGTTCACTCGAACACCGTTATCAGTCAAATATTAGCAACGAAAATTAGTTAATCTAAGAACCAGAGTGATTTTCGCAGCGGGAAAGCAGAAACTTTCTTTTGATGCTTATGAAAATCACTCAGTAGTATTGAAGATGTATTGGTTTGTTTCTCTTTCTTTCTATAAGCTACGTGGCCACGCCTTAATGTTAAAAATCTACGCTGAACTCGATACAAAAGATTGCGTGTGGAAAATTCAGCTTCAGTTTAGTTTGTTCCACAATAGCGAGTGCGGTGCAGCTGTTAAAGCTTTGCGACATTGAGAAACGAGAGCTGCATACGAGTCAACTTCCAGGCACCGCAGAGCATGTTACCTGTATTCTGCACACGGCAGCAATGATAACCATTGTACGCTGCAGGATATTTTGCTGGCACAGCTGCTGGAGGGCACAGCGGAGAGCAAATTTTATACGCGGCCAACAAAATAATCGATGCTACCGGTGGTGGTGTGATCATCAGCATTCTGTAGCTACATTTCGAGCTGAAGATTATGAAATCGGTTGTTTTCAGAACTATAAGATGATGAAGATAAGAGTTATGAGAATTTTCACAACTACTACTAGTGTGAAATTTTTATCTATTTCTAAATAATCATTTTTACAATAACGACCAGGACGCACCAAATATAAACGGTAGTGTTACCTATAAATAGTTTATCACAACAAGATATAAACCTCATTTCAAGAATTTGCACTGCTAAATTGAGTGATTTTCCGGTTTAATTGTTTGTTTGTGTTCACTCGAACACCGTTATCAGTCAAATGTTAGAAACGAAAATTAGTTAATCTAAGAACCAGAGTGATTTGCGCATCGGGAAAGCAAAACCTTTCTTTTGATGCTTATGAAAATCACTCAGTAGTATCGAAGGTGTTTTGGTTTGTTCCTCTTTCTCGAAGCTACGTAGCCACGCCTTAATTGCAAAAATCTGCTCTGAACTCGATACAAAAGACTGCGTGTAGAAAATTCAGCTTCAGTTTAGTTTGTTACACATAAGCGAGAGCAGTGCAGCTGTTAAAGGTACGCGACATTGAGAAACGAGAGCTGCATACGAGTCAACTCAAAATATTCATGGTGCGATTATCAGCGTTCTGTAGCACGAATTTTTAACTGAATATTATGGAATCGGTTCTTTTCAGAACTATAGATGCTTGAAGATAAGAGTTATGAGAATTTTCGCAACTACTACTAGTGTAAAATTTTCATGTATTCATGCATCGTTAGTTTTAAAATAACGACTATCAAAAATAAACGGTAGTGTTACCTATGAACAGTTAAGCGCAGCATATAATAATATTTAGTTTAGCATATATTAAATATTTAGTCCTACGTCACCATTCCATACAACCCCTAGGGCTGTATACCTTGTAGTATTTCCGTGAGTTCAAGGATAATCGAACTAGCGCAAATTTTTGGAAGCCTCAGACGACACCGAATCAGAACTTAGTTGGATCCATTCCAGTGACCTGCCCTCCTTCTACTACGGAGGAAACCGAAATGATAGACTAAGGACACCGCGACGCACACTAAAAAGCACTGTGGAGACCTCTGCTCAGATCGGGACAGTCCGGCCATATGCAGCCAGCGTTCATCATAGCCGTCGCGGTCCTGTTGTCGATTCTGTAGCCGAGGTCCTCCAGCCTGCTTTTTCAGGCAAGTATTTTCATTATGTTGAACTTTCTCTCGCTGATGGCCCTCCCGTTTCCAGAGTTAGTCCGCTTATTGACGCTACCAGTTATTGCATACCAACATTTCCTATTTCGAACCGCCCTTCAAGACGACCGCCATTCGACCCGGGACGCATACAACAAAGCCCTATGGAAGATCCTTATCTGCCTAGCTCAGTCGTGCTGCCTGCTGTTATCGATCCATCGGTGTTATCTCGTTCCTGCTATTCAAGTCGTCCCGGCCCTGAGTCTAGTGCTAAAGATGGGATCTTCCAGACGGCCTATCATGGAAACAACTCAAGATAACAACTCTCCATGTCCTGATGCCTCTTCACCTCCTAGCACTAAACATCCCATGAGCAAAGCCGTCACAACATCGTGTACAATGCTGATGTACTACCAGAACGTCGGTGGGATCAACAGTTCTCTATCGGAGTACCAACTGGCATTCAGCGACGGTTGCTTCGACGTCTACGCTTTGACGGAAACGTGGCTCACCGCTAACACGATATCGAACCAACTATTCAACGACTCGTACTCCGTTTATCGCCAGGACCGATCGTGCATAAACAGCAACAAAAGCTCTAGAGGTGGCGTTTTACTCGCTGTTCGCTCGAGCTACAAATCGCGTTTGGTAAACCCTCCCGAAGGCGCGTTAGTTGAACAAGTATGGGTTGCGATTGCTACTGCTGATGCAATGATCTACGTATGTGTAGTCTACAACCCTCCTGATCGTGTATCCGACGACGCTTTGATTAAAAACCATCTTGACTCTGTTTATTGGGTTGTATCGCAAATGGGACCCAGAGATAACATTGTCGTGTTTGATGATTTCAACTTGAGCGGGATCTCTTGGCAAAGCAATTCCAACGGTTCCTTTTTCCCGATTACCTCTCGTTCTTCGATTGGCCCGACGTCACGTAGGTTACTGGATACCTATTGCACCGCTGGTCTGAAACAGATGAGCGGAGTTGAAAACGAGTGCTCTCGCATACTCGATCTGTGCTTCGTTAGCGATGAGCTCTATGAGGTCTGCACGGTTTCACAAGCTCCATCACCGTTGACTAAAATGATCAGATACCATCCTCCTCTAGTGGTAAATTTGAAAGTCAACCCACAACATCGTCTCCGCGATACTGCCGATAGCGTCTTCTACGATTTTAACAGGGCTGATTTTGATGGCTTGAATGACTTCCTTCTGCGTGTCGAGTGGGATGATGTTCTCCGAAGCTACGATGTTAACGTTGCTGCGTCAACCGTCTCCGCTGTCCTTCTATATGCTATCGACCAATTTGTTCCCATGAAAACCAAGCGTGAAGCAGCTAAACCTGCTTGGACGAACGCCGACCTCAAATACCTAAAAAAAATGAAACGCACAGCCCTCCGAAGACACAGCAGGTATCGTACGGACTCTACCAGGGCCAGTTATATGTTAGCAAACGCTGAATATAAGCAACTGAATGATCGTCAATACAACGCTTATCAGGACCATCTGCAAAATAACCTCAAGAATAACCCCAAAAGTTTTTGGCGGTACGTCAACAGCCAAAGGAAAGAAACCGGTTTGCCCTCTACGTTGACTGATGGTTTGCTGGAAGCTGAATCAACTGTGGATATTGCCGACCTCTTCCGATCTCAATTCAGCAGCGTTTTTACCAATGAGCTTCTAGATCCGCAAGACGTGGCTGCCGCTACCAGAAATGTTCCCCGACTGACGGCATCTGATTCGCAAATCGTCATCACCGATGATATGGTCAAAGCAGCAGGTATGGATCTGAAGTGTTCCACCGGATGCGGCCCAGACGGGATTCCTTCGCTTGTCATAAAACGCTGTATACACTCACTTGCAACACCGCTAACCACAGTATTCAATCGCTCTCTGCGTACAGGAGTGTTCCCTACTTGCTGGAAAGACTCGTATGTGTTCCCGGTCTTCAAAAAAGGCTGCAAGCGAAACGTCTCGAATTATCGCGGAATAGCCGCGTTGAGTGCTACCTCTAAGCTGTTTGAGTTGACAGTGTTGCGCATACTGACTCAGAGATATGTACAGTATATATCACCGCATCAGCACGGTTTTATGTCTAAACGTTCCACAACGACTAACTTAACCTGCTTCACATCGTTTGTAATTCGTCAATTAGAAAATGGCCAGCAAGTCGATGCTATCTACACCGATTTATCTGCGGCGTTTGATAAAATGAATCACCAGATTGCCATAGCCAAATTTAACAAATTTGGCATGAATGATAATTTGCTTGTATGGCTCGAATCGTATCTAACCGGAAGAAATATGTCCGTCAAAATCAGTGACCACATTTCCTCACCTTTTCCCGTTTGGTCCGGTGTTCCTCAGGGCAGTCATCTTGTACCATTTCTATTCTTGCTGTACATGAACGATGTCATCCTTACCCTCAAGTGCTCTAAACTCTCCTACGCCGATGACTTGAAGTTATATTACACGATAAAACAGCCAAAGGACGCGTTGTTCTTGCAACAGCAGTTGGAAGCCTTCGCTGACTGGTGTCAACTTAACCGGATGTCGTTGAACGTATCCAAATGCTCGGTCATTTCGTTTAGTCGTAGAAGCTCCAACATCAATTTCAACTACGCTTTGGCAGGTGTACAGTTAAAGCGCGAATCAACGGTGAAAGACCTGGGAATTCTGCTCGATACCAAACTGAACTTCAAAGACCATGTTGCATACATCGTTTCGAAAGCCTCGTCGCAGCTAGGATTCCTGTTTCGTTTCGCCAAGAAGTTTAAAAACATTTACTGCCTGAAAGCATTATACTGTGCAATTGTTCGGCCGTTACTGGAATACGCATCTGTGGTTTGGGCACCCTATAAACAGGATGGGAAGCACCGCGTTGAGGCTGTTCAACGCAGATTCGTCCGCTTCGCTTTGCGCCACCTCAGGTGGGCAAATCCATGCCATCTACCCTGTTATGAAAGCCGTTGCTTGCTGTTTAGATTAGAACTATTGGAGAATAGACGCAACTTGGCTAAAGCGTGCTTCATAGCTGACCTCCTTCAGGGTAATATTGACTGCTCTTCGCTACTTAGCTCTTTGAACATCAACATACGCCGCCGCAACTTTCTATCGCACCCGTTCCTGAGAGTCCGTCGTGCAAGGACTGATTATGGCCGTCATGAACCAATGAGTAATATGTCTCGAGTGTTTAATAGCTGTTACCATGTTTATAACTTTAATGTATCTCGCGAAGCGAACAAACGTAGTTTTAAGCGCATTTTGTGTTAATTTTAAGTTGTTACTATTAGGGAGTTTCAGCATGGCTTTGTAGCGCGTCGTTCAACTACGACCAACCTAATGGATTATACTAACACACTGTTCCCTGCTGTAGATGCCCGTTGCCAAGTAGATGCCATTTATGCAGATTTTTCGAAGGCCTTTGACACTCTAATAATCGAAAAACTGCTACATATGGACTTCCCATGCTGGATACTTGAATGGCTGAGATCGTACCTTACTGGAAGAAGAGCTTTTGTCCAAGTAGATCTTGAAGTCTCTGTAACATTCGATGTCACATTTAGTGTACCACAAGGGAGCATCCTCGGACCGCTCATCTTTATCCTATACATAAACGACCTCGTTTACCGTTTGTCATCAGGAAAGCTATTTTTCGCAGACGGCCTTAAAATCTTCCGAGTAATTCCATCCGTTCTGGATTGTGCATCCCTGCAGCTTGACATCGACAAACTCCTGTCATGGTGTGACGAAAATGGGATGAACGTTAACATGAAGAAATGTAAAATAATCTCCTTCACGCATCGCCAAACAGTCGTAGAATTTAACTATAAGATCGGTTCGATCACTCTTGATCGGGTAGATTCTATATGGGACTAATATTGGACAGCAAGCTAAGATTCGTTGAGCATGTTGCGTCAACTGCTGCCAAAGCGTACACCGTATTGGGATTTATCCGTCGCCGCGCTGCACTCATCAAAGATGCGTATGCTCTCAAATCACTGTATTGCTCGTTGGTGCGAAGTATCCTAGAATATGCAGCACCGGTCTGGCCACCGTATCAGATTTCGCATGGTTTGACGCTAGAACGAGTACAGAAGCATTTCATACGATTCGCGCTTCGTCAGCTTCCATGGGACAACCCTACAGATTTGCGACCGTATCCGTCACGCTGCTTATTGATTGGCTTGGAAACTTTGTCCGACAGACGTCTTAAGCTACAGCGCATGTTCGTTTTTGACATTCTCACTAGCCGTATGAATTGTCCAGCTTTACTGCAAAGCATCAACATCCACGTCCCATCTCGTACTCTTCGATACCATGATGCACTTTGGCTCCCAGCTAGTATGACAAACTATGAATTTAATAATTTATTTAGTGCATACATGCGTGCTTTCAACGTTGTTTACGACTATTTCGATTTCTGTATTAGTAGAGATGTTTTTGTTAATAGAATGAGGAATTTATTTTGAGCAATAGTCTGTACGAAATTTTCGATGACAAAGAACAAATAAATAAATAAATAAAATTGTCAATTTTTTTCACTATACAAAATACGTGAAACGCTGAGATCTGTTATCTCAAAACATTTTTTTTTTTGAAAAACTTACATCCTGGGACTTGCGAAATTTTCGAGCCAATGTAATGTGTGAGAAATTTTCTCATGGTCTGTAAAATAAATTCAATTGACACTCTGAGTAAACAATTTGAAAAAATATTCAAAACAATCAAAGTAAAACGCGAATTTTCCGCATAATGAACTGTAGAAATTCCGACATTCGGGTTCAAAAGATGCGTGAAAAATCACAGAAAAAACTGCATGAAAAGCAAATTTAACTTTATTTTCAAACAAATCATGACCGTTTTTCAGGAATTTGATAAATATGATGAGCTCATTTTTTAAACTAGCATACGACACATACTTACGAAATCGTCTTCAAAATTTGAAAATATGAAAAAAAATGTTCCGCCAAAAACATTGAAAAATAATTTGTGCTCGATCTTACAAGTTTTTAAATGCCATCAATTTTAAATAGTTATAATTTGAAAGAAAAAGAAATATTAAAAAAGTTTTTTTATTGTTCCAATATTATATTTTTCCCAAATCTAGGAATTAATATGCTTCAACTACATACGTAGAAGTTTTTGAGATGCAAGATTTTAATTATTTCATCCATTAGAACCAACACGCTTTATTATACTGCATATCACTCGATTGATTTATTTATAAATATGAGTGAAAATCATTAGGGGCCATCCACATTTCACGTGGACAGATTTTTAACGATTTTGACCCCTCCCCTCCCCCTCCGTTGACATTACACATACCTCCCCACAAAGCTGTCCACGTGGAATGTGGATGGACCCTTACGTTTAAAGGATTTTAGGGTAGAATGCCACGATTGCGAATTTGAAAAATTTAGTTTTCTGATATCTTACAAAACATTTCGATTTAAAGGCTTTAAAGGCGCTTTGTAGAAGAAAGTTTTTCTCTAAAATATTGCTATAGAGCTCTAGACCCAAATTTCTCCCTAAATTTGGTTTCTGGGCCATTGAGGAATGCCTTTCATTCTAATACAGCGAATTTTCTTTAATACGCGAAAAGGCAACCTTCTATAAAATATTTAATTGAGTACTATTTGTCTTGTTGAAGTTGGCTCACTCACCGATCACAAAGCGGCAAAGATGTTACACAAATTTTTTTCCTGCAGTTACAATCTCGTGGAAAAAATATCGATAACGAATAACAGTTTTAGTAGAAAATGTATATTCACAGAAAAAATGAAATTGACATAGAATTTTATGAACATTTTAACATTCAATTCAGGTCAATTTAAACATTTTATCAGTATACAGAATCAAGCAGAAAAAATTTGATCAGTTTCAAGATACTAAAGAACAACGAAGATACCATATTTGAAAGTTATATGTCTGTTATCTACGAAAATAAACTGGGCTACAGTGATGCACAACATTAGCCTCAGCACTTGATGTTTGCATAGCGTTGTTCAATTACAAGTAAGGTTATGGAAAGTAATATTTTCTTGCAAATGCTAATTCAAAAAAATGTTCAATTGAAAAATACAAATGCTAATGTCGAAACTCTAATATCAAGATGAAATGAATTTGGTTTTTTCTCTATACCGCCACCGCGGGATGCAACTAGTATTGCAGGGTTGTTACAGTCGACGCGGATTTTGGGTTTTTTGCGGATTTTGCGTTTCTCGCAGATTTGGCGCGTTTTCACTACTCCATAGCGCGGATTTTGCGGAAAGCCTCTCCACCTTGCTTTCAGCAACCTAGAATATTGAATATTGAAGGATTTCGCACCAATTCGACTGAGTAGTTGGCAGCACCTTCTCATTTCAATACAATGAAACTTTGTGGGTGCAAGGCAATTAAGCAATTTTGCATACTTGCTTCATTTTGTTTTTTCAAAATATTATGTGGACTAGCATTTTAAAAAGACTGATGTTTTTCGATTTATCTACTGAACAAGGGAAAAATTTTCAAGGGATGACTTTTGGGAAGTTGTCAGAAATTTCATTTCAAATTATTGAAGAAAATTACTTTAGAAACAAAAAGTGATTTAAAAAAAGGTCATATCTGATTTAAAAAAAAGTCCAATCACAATTGATTCTTAGATAAACAATTAAGGTGCCGCCACTCAGACGCCAATACACCACTGTTTCTAAGACATAGTTGATCGTATAAAGCATGGTAGGCTACGAACTATTCCGTCTTGACGGATTAGTTCAGAGTCTCTATGTTATAGCTTTTGACAGTACAATATCATGCTATACATTTATATCGCATACTTTTAAGCCTCATAGTTTTTGTGCTTCGTGTGGCAGCACCTTTACACTGTCTAAAACTCTTCGGAACATTTAAAAAGTAGCACTCTTTAGGAGAAAAAACTTATCTAACAAAAACTTCTCTATTTGAAAATCTCAATTTTATTTAAAATGCAAATATCCAATTTTGTTCAATCTTTAATTATTTTATCAATGTGTTAATTTTACCAACGTTCAAATGGTTTTTCTAGTACAAACGCGAACAAAGGTATCACCGCACCGTAGACAAACAGACGTGTCACGAAATTTCTTTTCGTGGATTTCAATGACAGTCAATTCAAATAAGTTTGAGTTACGCGGAATAGGCCACCCGCAGCGGTGATGTCACTGACAGGGTTATCAATAACATTTTGGAATAAACTAGAATAATGTTGAAAATAAAAGTGGAAAAAACTGGAATCCTAATATGAGAGGAACAAAACTAACATGTGAGAATACGATTAGGCAAAGCTTATTTATTCGCTTAAGATTTTGCTTTAGATGGGTTTTCTCTAAATTTTATTAAATCGCGTGTCAATTTCGCAAATGGAGATTATATGTCACAGATATGACAAGGTGCCAATCACTTAATATGTATAGTATTCTCGCTCCAGGTCACAATCAAAAATATTTAATTACGCCTAAGTCAGCCCTATTCGAATACAGAATTTACAAAATTTTAAAAAGTTGCCTTATCCATTACTGACCCTTTTGCTTCTACACTGTTTTTATATTTTTTAATCCTATGTCTTATCATGTTGCTATTAATTTGGATGAGTTCGTGCGAGCAGCGGATAGAAAGAAAAAAACTAATGAAATCCTTATTGACTCCCTCCTAAAGAATTTTTAAAGATGAATTAAGATACAACTTTTACTTAAGGGGTAATATCTACCAAATGCTCGAAAAAAAAACAAGGCTTTTTCATGATATTTTTTAAAGGACATTTGAGATGTAAGGTATATAAATAATATATCATTGAATTAAGCAACTCTTGGAGAATAGAAAAAAATTTATTGCTATTTTTTTACAAAATGGCGGCTGTGCAGCGATTGCCGTGAAACGCTTTTTTTAAAAGTTCTTCCGCGGTGAGCAGTAGAAGTCGTGCCCAACGCCACCTATAACCAAAACAAACATTTTTTCATTATCTACATAAGTGTCGCTAGTGAAGTACGCATTATCATATTTTTAGAATTTTTCTTCGCAAAATGGCAACGGTTTGAAAAAAAATTCTTTTTAGATAAAAAAATCGACTTTTATTGTTTGTAACTTTTGTTGTTGTTAATCAATCTCCAAAATCGTGTGTACTTCACTAGATAATCTAATGAAGAAGCTAACCGGGCAGGAGAGCATAACAAAATCATAACTTATCAATAACATATTTAGTTATGAGGACTTATCGTGTTATTCGAAAGATATTCACGTTTCAAACGTGCATATGAAAATGTCATAAAATTTTGATATCATATCTCGCTATGCCTTCAATGAGATGTTTGAGATGATTTTAAAATATCTGATTGAAAGTAAGTTTTTAAGTGAAAATAGTTCGATATTGATTATTTATAATGTATCAGTTATGCATTCAGTGTTCAATAAGGTGAAAATATCTGAATCGGTTATTTTCGTGATTTTTAATGCAAATTCTTGGTTTGTTATTGAAATATCAAGCTTTGTTATTCATATAGTCTTGAAGGAACAATATTTTGGTATTATTTTTTGTTATTTTACCAACTATGTAAACCTTATTAAGATCAAAATGAGGTGTATTTCCCATATCTGGTTGTTATATTATAGTGATATTTACTCCTGCTCGGGTACAGTTAAAATTTCATGTCAATCGAATGTAAACTTTTTCAGTTCTACTGCTCGCCGATTTGAGACATGGTTTTGAGAAAAACGCGTTCAAAGTTTCAATATGCTATAAATCTTTAGAATCGCAATAATAAAGCCCCTAATAATTTTTCTACCTTCAGTCAGCTATCCCTGGGCCGTAAAGTTGTCCTTCCTGGGCTTTATTTTCCTTTTCTTTCTTTTTGTTATCTGATGTTAAGCCTGTATCAGACTAACGCCTGTATCAGACTAACGCCTGTATCAGACTAACCGTTGCAGCGGTCAATCGCTACCGTTCCGTTCTTTTTCGACCAATCATAACACAGCGGTCGACCGTCGCTTGTTGTTGTTGTTGCAAAAAATAGAATCTTTTCTATTTTTGCTGCCGACCGTTCCCAACGGTTTCCGGCTGCTGTCATTGACATGGCGAAGGTAAACGAATATCTTCACACCTACACAAGATCACATATAGAGACTTGACAAATGAAAATGTGTGCTTCTCTTTTTGGCACACACGACAGCCAGTCAAAACATTGATAGCACCGGCAACGCTGATTGGCGATGTCAAATCTCGACCAACGCACACTGGCAAAAATAAATCCAAATTCCCACTAATTAAAAGCCGCTGGGCTGGATACCTTAAATATAGCATTTCTTATGTAAAATTGGCCAATAAATCGATGGTTGATATTTTCATTCTGTGCAGGGCACGGGAAATGGTCTATATTTCCAAAAATACGCAAAAATAGGGTGAAAAGAGGCGAAAAAGACCATTTCCCGTGCCCTGTCCAAAATGAAACCATCGCCAATCAATTTGTTGACCAATTTTACATAAGAAATGCTATATTTAAGATATCCAGCCCAGCGGCTTTTAATTAGTGGGAATTTGGATTCATTTTTGGCAGTGTGCGTTGGTCGAAAATTGATATCGCCAACCAGCGTTGCCGGTGCTATCAATGTTTTGACTGGCTGTCGTGTGTGCCAAAAAGAGAAGCACACATTTTCATTTGTCAAGTCTCTATATGTGATCTTGTGTAGGTGTGAAGAGATTTGTTTGCCTTTGCCGTTGGGAACGGTCGGCGGCAAAAATAGAAAAGATTCTATTTTTTGCAACAACAACAAAAGCGACGGTCGACCGCTGTGTTCTGATTGGTCGAAAAAGAACGGAACGGTAGCGGTTGACCGCTGCAACGGTTAGTCTGATACAGGCTTTAGGCTGCGCTTAGCCTCGTTCGCGATATCAGACAAGCGATGCTTAGCGACTTTGACTAGGTTGGCGTTCAATCCCACGCAAAACTCAAACTTGTCACTCATATTTAAGTACTTTTGAATATAACTCACAGTTAAAAAGTATAGAAAAACTCAAACAAAGAACGTACACAACGAGAACGGCTGA
The DNA here is from genome assembly GCF_029784165.1 of Wyeomyia smithii. NCBI lineage: Eukaryota > Metazoa > Arthropoda > Insecta > Diptera > Culicidae > Wyeomyia > Wyeomyia smithii. The sequence continues at coordinate 122,146,090 of NC_073694.1, forward strand.
TCAACGTAACAAAGGGAAATTGTGAGTAAACGTGCTGTAGAGACGCTATAACGATCCAAACTTGATGCCGCGACTTCTATACTTCAAATTTGAAACACGATAACGATCAAAGGTAACTTCTGCTAGTTAACAAAACCTCGAAAAACGAGCATCGCCAAAATAATCGAAAAATGTGATTTTGTAGCATAAAAGTTGTTCGATAAAAATTGATTTAAACGAATTTTGAGTTTAGATCAGTACTTGGGCGATGTAGATTTTGATTGTATGATAGTTTTAGCATGATTTAAGCCCATATCAAAAAATTTTATATCTTACTGGTGCGTTACTCGTTATAATCATACTTCTCGGAAAAAAAGAAAGGAGAGAAAAAATCAGTGATACGAACATTTTGCATTTGTAAATAGGGTTGTTAAACAATTTTTTTCAGCATTATTCCTAACATTGGCACAGTAAGGGTTTTGACCTACGATGAACTTTAGTTTCTAAAGTTCATGTTCAAAAGTTGTTGAGGTTCAGTTTCCATACGAATTCTATGGAATAATCCACTTTTCTAAACTTATTCTCTAGAAATGTCCAGTTTGCTCTTATGAATACATCGATGAATGATATTAGCAGGAAAAACTCTTCTGAGGACTGTAATGCGCTACGATGCTTGTAGAAACCAAGCTTGAATCAATAATTTTTAATAGTTTTTCTCCGCTCGGATTTAGTTCTCACGACGCGGATCTTCAACCCCGTGGCGCGGATTTTGCGGATTCAAAATCAAAATTTCTGTAACAACCCTGGTATTGTCATATTGGACTAAATTTATTTAGCTAGTAAAATACAATCATCAGTACAGCTCGTTTAACTACCTATTCAAAAATCTGTACGGAGCATTTTGGTTTTCTATTGTCTTTTAAATACCCTATATTCAGTTATTTAAATAAATCTGAAAAAAGCAGAGTGTAGAGTTCACAAATATACAACGCATTTTGTTGTCCCCGGCGGCGCAGCGTATTTGGCGGCACCCGTAAAATCATATTGAATTCTGATATTTGCTGCTATACGAAACAAAAAGAAGAAGAAGAAGAAGAAGACAATTCAAACGGCAATTCGATTGTGTTCCACGCCCCACTGTGCGTCAAAAGTGGCAATGTAGTTTTGACTTGGCTTGACTGCACAAAAATGAATATCGAGTTTTTCTGCACTGATAGACGACGAGTAACCAGCACTCTGTTCATACATTGCTCGGTGCAGCACTGTTGCCTGTGCCATCATATTCTCCTTCAAGACATCAGTTTTATTAAAATTAACATATCTGTTAACAGCAGAACGTAATATGTACTGTCTGATAGTGGAGGTGGTTACGAACTTTCCGAAAAAGCTTCACCTTTAAGACATCAAAATAGTCTAGGCTCATGGAAGCTAACATTAGTTGACCTATTGGGACGGGGAGATTCTGTCAATTTTTTTTGCCACTGCTCTATAGGATATCACAGCAGGCAGTTGGTGTCTATTCATGAAGTCTGTGCCAGGGGTGCTCGCATATGATTGGTACATTGTTGGGGAAAATTCGACCTTGGAACTTTTATTCAATTTTCACTGTTTAACAATGAAGTGATAATGAAAATTGAAGAATCACAAAATTGTCCATCATTTTATCAATCCAGCGACATATTGATTATTGTGATCCATCATGTGGTTACATCAGTATAACAGTTTGAAATCTTTCATTCCGACGTTACATCTTGGTTTTAGTTTTTGTGGAATGTATCTTGATATAGTGCGGTTAGACGTAGTTCTACGTCAAAAAAAAACTATTTTCTGCGAAACACTTAACGTGGAGCATGCTGAAAATAACATAGTTTTGATTACTTTCATTATTACGAAATTTGAGTGCGTCTTGAGCTGCCCGACAGGTCAGGCGTGTTTTTGGTTGCTTGTGGACTGGTCTTTGACTGCCTACCCGATCAGAAGAGCATAACTAAAAAATTACAACATTCTATCAACGCGAGATACAAATAACATATTTAGATACAATTTTGTATTTTTCCATATAATTTTGATAACAAAATTGAATCTGAATGAGTTATAATAACAAAATCTGAAATGAAGTAGTTCTGAAACAAGTCTAACTAATTTTTCGTTACTATCAAAACCTGTTGTTTCTAACAATGTTTGTTATTATATTGTTTTATATACTATCTTATTTTGTTAGAAAGCTGATACATTAGTAACAAATTTCGTTATGTTTTTGATACTGGTAGAATCATTTCAGTTATAATTTCTGTTATTTTAACACCTAACGGGATCAAATTGAAAACACTGTCTGTAAGGTTTTTCCCGTAACAAACTAACAGCTTCTGTTACATTTTTGTTTTTTCTTTCTGATCGAGTATAGCTTCAAAGTTTGTGTTTTGTCAGTGTATCTTTTAAAGACTACCTGAAAGTTATTTCCCATCAGTCTTTCTCAAGACTACCTACTTTTGAAGTTAACATTTTTTTTCAACTTTTTTTCTTATCACCTGAAATGACAGGGCGAAAAAAGAAACCGCGCATCACTACGAGGAAAAAGAGAGAACATTCTCTCTCGGACAATTCGAGTGTCTGCAGTGATAACATGTTTGATATTTTGCCTTAGCAAGAAGCCGGTGAAATGGAAGTTAATAGTAATGATACTATAAAAACCAAAATTAATCCACCTAGTGGTCAGACCCAGCCTTTCTCATTCAAACTTTTATTTGTAAAAATAGATTTACATGTACGCTTTAATCCAATAAATGTATATTCACTCTTTAGATCTAAACTATTGATGTTGTAATCTATATATATATATATATATATATATATATATATATATATATATATATATATATATATATATATATATATATATATATATATATATATATATATATATATATATATATATATATATATACATATATATATAAATATATATAGTATATATAGTATATATATACTATATATACTATATATATTTATATATATATGTATGTATATATATATATATATATATATATATATATATATATATATATATATATATATATATATATATATATATATATATATATATAATATATATATATATATATATATATATATATATATATATATATATGTATATATAAAATATATATATATATATATATATATATATATATATATATATATATATATATATATATATATAATTTTAATTTAAGGAGTAAATGTAGTAATGAAGATAGAAAATTAAACTAACTGAAAATATGATTGTAGAAACTACGAAAAATATAGTTCAGCAGGTGGGACTCGAACCCACAACTTCCAATCTCCGGTCAGATGTGTTCCCGTTACACCACCGCAGAACGTTAAAGACGTAGTTCTAGAATCGAGTTTTGTATCGCTTATCCAATTCTCGCACTTCGTGCATTTACTCAGTAGAGACTATTATTTATAGCTGGCTATTGTTTCAACACTCTCAGTGGAAGTTGGAATGACTTCTCAGTGTGAGAGATAGAAACGTGCCAGTAAGTTGCCATCTCTACCAGCAGCAACATCGACTTGCGTCACAAACATTTTTACTTTTCTTTTTCCGACTCTAAGCAAAGTCATGCTATTTTAATTTTAATTTAATTTTAATTTAATATATATATATATATATATATATATATATATATATATATATATATATATATATATATATATATATATATATATATATATATATATATATATATATATATATATATATATATATATATATATATATATATATATATATATATATATATATATATATATATATATATATATATATATATATATAATATTATTGCTTGGATTTTCGGCTCATCAGTCTTTAAGCTGAACTAAACGAAGTACTGCCTCTTTTCCTTCATTGTTTCGACAATATATTTTGTCTTTATCAAGAAGTCTACAAAAAACAAAGCAGAGATGTGTTTTCCCTATTTCTGTAATCGTTTTTCAGGAACTTACTGATCTTATCGGTGAGATACGGAATGTATGCTATTGACCGGAAAGTGTATTCCAGGTGTTCACTCGGCGATTGGTTGGAACTATGTTGCTCGGTACTCTTACAGTTTCTCTGGTTGATCAGGCGATGTCGCAGTGTCTTAGGAAAGTCGTTCAGCTTCAAATGTTGGTCCATTATGTTGACTTTTTCAGACTCCGATAGGCCGGTGGACAACCACGTTCCCGAAGG